>NC_058115.1:23260000-23860000 GCF_914725855.1 Thunnus albacares
GCATATTTGATTGACAAGGATCTACAGTATTTTGTGTACTGTAAGACTGTAAGAGCAACTTTGTGTGTGTGTGTGTGTGTGTGTGTGTGTGTGTGTGTGTGTGTGTGTGTGTGTGTGTGCGCGCGCGCATTCAAGAATATTTCCTCGGAATAAGTGTTCCTATATGCAACCATTACATTTATTGGACACTACTTTCAGATCTGGTACTATGGTCTCTTTTGATTCATTTTTATAAATACTGAGTCTATTTTAAAGATATCTGTGACATTTTATTCCCCAAAAGTTGTTTAGATTTCTCTAAATCCATCTTTCCTTACAGCCCAGATTCCTCTCTGTCCTCCGGCAGGCTGTTTCAGACGCTATTTACATAAAATCAGCGTTTCTGAGTGGCTGGAGGTGTAGCCCCCACCTTCACCCCCAGCCAATCAGAATACTACCTAATGAATAATGCAAATTCCCTTACACCACATCTTTACCTAGAGTAATGGCTGCAGCTGGAGACATAAGACAGTATATAGCGGTCTATGAACCAGAATCTGATCCTGAAGGGGAAGAACTTGCTGTTGCACAGTTGAGATTTCAAAAGGATGTTTCAGAACTGTAAGTAAAAGTCATTTTTTCAAATGTCGCCATAGTTTGCTAGCTTAGCTTTAGCACAGATATTTTATATCCCTTGAGTTGAGTAACAGAAAGAAACAATATTTCTTCTAACTTCATCCAAAGATTGAAGATGAAAAAGTTTAAAATCCTGTAAAATGTGTGAAACACACACACGCACAGCCACTTATGGACGATAACGGAGGGAAGATTGTCTCCAAAAATTAATTTTAGCCATTCCTGACCTAAATTTCCATCCCCTGGAAGGCTATGTAAAGTTTTTAGCTGCTGAACAACCAGTAACAGCACACTTCCAGTGTCCTGCTTTGCTCGTCAAGCAAATGTGAGAGTGCATGTAAACTCTGACTACAGAAGTCGCAGCAGGGATGGGCTCAACACTGGTAGTTCTTGAGCTGCGAATCTCAAAATTTCAACTTTAAAAGACAGAGGAGATAGAATTAGGCAATTTTACAGCACAGGAGGGCCCTCACCATCACCTTAATCAATCCAAAGTTATTTTTTTTGTTTTCTACAATACTAGCCTTTTAATCTGAATTAATTTGGGGTTTAAATATGATACCAAAGTCTACTAAAATAAAATATATGACTAAAAAAAAAAAGAAAATTCCCAGAAGCCATTGATAGCACGGGAGTAGTGTGTAGTTTTCGGATTTGCCTAAAACTAGGACTGAAAGGGAGAAGATTCGCCACTGTGGAAGAAATACAGGAAGAATCGCAGGAGGCTCTGGACACAGTGTCAAAAGATTACAACAGGAACTGTTTGAGAAGTGCTGGGACAAGTGTATCGCGTCTGGAGGAGAGTACTTTGAAGGAGATTAGAAAGGTACTACTAAAAGATTTATAATGACAATTTTTTTTAAACAATTCCAGGAATTTTTGTGTCCCCCCCTCATAATGTTGGGCAACTAAGACCATATGGTTATAAGTAGGGAAAAAAGTTGACAATTGACAACATTTCACTGACTACCATTATGGTACACGATCCAAACTTACTCCACTTTTTTTATCGTTACATAATGCCTTTCAGCCTGTATTATATTTGCCCAAACTATAACTGTTAATGCAAAACAGTCACTTGAGACTGGACTGGTATGAGGGCAGGTGTCCCCATCTTCATTAAAGTTGTCCTCACATACTGTAGACAAACTCTCCACTTACATTTATGATAGATTGCTCTCGGTTGAGATGGTCCCAGTTTTGCCACATTGTGCTGATGTAGTTTCACTTGCCTCATTTTGCTGATGTAGTCTGTAGTTGAGGAAAGGGGGATGAATGCACAAATGCACACAAACTCAGTAAGGTCAAAAAGCCATCCACTACTAGAAGGCAGTTTTGCAATCTGTGCATTTTATTGTATCTGCTGTGTGTTTTCATGATTAAGGACGCACTTGTAAGAAAATCCTGTGAAATTTTTCTTACCATGTAAATGATTGGATTTCATCATATATATATATATCATATATGTAACTGAACTAATACTGCATGAAGTGATACTCACCACCACCACTTAATTTAAGCATGCAAATACATTCTCATGTGCACATTCTTTTCTTTTCTTTTAATATAATGAGCTTATACATAATCTAATGCGGTTGTTCTTCTCATATTCATGCCAGACAGCCAATATATTATTTAATGTAAATTCAAAGAGCTTTTCTCACTTCTGTCATCACCTTCCTGCTTTCTTTCTCTCTCCCTATCTCACTCCAACTTCTCCCTCTCTGTTTCTTTCTTCAGGAAAGGCTTGCTATTGAAAGCTTGCTCATTGTGAACGAAATGGTCCATGGCTTCTCTCTCGACCGGGAGGTTTACAGCCAATAGGCCTTAAAATGGCTTCATTTCCCATCAGCCCCACCCCCCTGAGGGAGCGTTTAGCAGAGCTAAAGGCCAATCAGTAGAATCCAGGAGATCAGTAAAGCCGTGGTCTGAAATCAATCCTCAGAGTTCACGAGCTCATGACTGTGGGGCACAGGGGGAATCAACTTCCCATCGACAAATTCATTTTGACCAGACAGAGTCCCTCTAGAAACACCAAAAGTCTGTCAATATCAATTTAAAAAATCTATGCATGACATAATAACATGCATGTAAAAAATTCTGGGGACAGAATTTATGTTAAAAGGTGTAATCTTGCATTAATTTGCCTCACTAAATCTGCAAAAATCACAAGAGAAGGATGTTAAGAGAAGCAGACAGATAAAATTTCTACATTTAGCTGTGAGCTCACAAAGCCAAAAATGTGACCAAAAAAAGAGAGAAAGGTTAGACTTGTGCTTTGCTTTGTGATCAATAAGTCATGACCAAAAAATACCAAGGCGCACTGCTTTGCAAATATTAAAAAGCCTTTAATGAATGGGCTTAGCGCCTACGCCGTCTTCTTTAGCTCATAGGTGCCAAGTTCATTTATTAAAGGCTTTTTAATATTTGCAAAGCAGTGTGCCTTGGTATTTTTTGGTCATGACTTATTGATCACAAAGCAAAGTACAAGTCTAACCTTTTGCTCTTTTTTTTGATCTCATGATATGTCCTTGGATCTAAAGAGCTCCTGTTTTTTGATACCTGCATACGGGAAGTAGCACTCCTCAGCCAATATACTGGCATTTGCTCACTCTAAAGTCAAAAATGTATTCGAGGTAAAAAAAAAAAAAAAAAAATGTACATGAAGGCTCCCACCTGTTGCTTTAACGGTATGTTCAATAATTAATTCACCCTTCACTGACTGCTGGCTTCCATGGTGCAAAGAGGGTGTCAGTGGATTCAAAGCATTTGGCTGTAGGGTTCAGACCAAATTGACAGGAAGTACTGTATAGTGGAGGCACTCTGGCTCTAAAATGGAAATGAAATTTCATGATCAGAGGCAGAGAAATCAAATATAATATACTGCAGGAAATTCCTCTACCACCTCAGGCAAACTACAAATTGACTTACTAGACCTCAAAAAAGTGCAAAGAAAGTCTGTATTTCTCATTCATTAGAAAAACAATGTTTACTGTATAAAGTTGATAGTAGGCTGAAATACAAATGAATTTGCTCCCACGATCAGTGATTACAAGCAATTAGACTCAGATCATGAGTTGACACTACAATTTCTGACACAGCAGGAAATGTAAGTCATAAAAAGGCACAAAGAAAATGACAAGCACTTGAGAATTTGTCTTTGCCTAATTAAATTTGCAATGTAATCTGGCACTACAGGCACAGGGATAGCACTGCATTCATCATTAGATGTGTTGGCTGGCAATTACAAAAAGAAAAAAAAAAAAACAAAACCCAAAACTGTATGCTCTGAACTGCTTTGCACTGTATGTCTATCCATGTTCAGTTTTTGAGAGGAACTATTGAGTATCAGGTTCTCAAAGTTTGTTTTTAAGTCATTTTAGCTTTTTTTAAAGACTTTTAAGACTTTCATGACTGACTCATTTACAAATACTAATCATTCAAAAAATATTCCCCAAGATCATTTTTTAGGGAATGTCAGGTAAATAAGGTTTTTACTCAATGACAGTTTGACCCTGGGGGTCTGGGATTCTTATTTCATGTCTACCCAAACCCAATATCCAACCCTGACAACAGTCTTTTCTCCCATTTTAACATAGATGTTTTATTTACCACTATAACTACAAATTCCTTAATCATGTTTCAGTTGCAACAAGCAGATATTGTCAGGAAAACAAATGAAAAAGGTTGACAGCTTATTAGGGATGTGAATCTGTTCCTCCTATACATATCTAAATACACAGAACGCAATACAAAAACATGATACATATATTTGTAATTATATGATACACTACAATTCAAAGCTGAGTCAATCTGATTCATTCATTCATTTGAATGTTTTTTTAATTATAAAAGTGTCACTAAAATAAATAAGTAAATTCCCAATTTCAATTAAAAATACTTACTCAGAAGTGCTCATTAATGTTATGGTTTCTGCCACACAAACTAGTACACATGGGCAGTAATACACTCTAATATCCTGGACCTAAGGAGGATGAATTTTTCACTAAAACGTGCTGACTGGGCGTTGTTTGCCTCAGCTCCTGGATCACCATCATCTGTCTGAATTTGTTTTTTTTTTCTAAAGTGTTGTATGGACACATGTGCCTTTCAAATAGGGCATGTCGACTTGCTGCCACATGGTCTGCATTCATTGAAAGTGTTATCTCTATAACTCCTGCAGAGTTTAGTTGACATGACATAATTTCAGCTCTCTTAATGACTTGCTCGGTTTCTGAGTCACAACCCAATACAGAATCAATCATTCATGAGTCAGAAATAATTGTCTGGAACAGCGTGGTGCCACATGTTGAGTTGGCCTTTGGACAAACCAAACTCAACTCAGTGGCAACCAGCTGAGACTAATCAAATGAGAATTGTCTCTCACTGATGCATTTTGACTCATTATCAGCAGCTATCAGACTTTGCTTTAACCTTGACCCTGTGATTACAATGCCCCCCTGAATTGCTAGCTGAAAAGTAAGGTGACTCTGTTAATTAGCCACACATCTTCAGTCAGTGTAGGTGGCTCTTAGAGTGAATTGGTTTTACACATTAGTGATACTGTCTATTGTTTCTGAAAGATGATGTGAGCAGGATATGAGCATGATGAAATGAAAAGCAAATATCTGACAGATCAAATAACATCAAATAGATTCAGATAAATCCTTTTATGACTCTGCTGGTGTAATATTAAAACTGTTTGGAGGATTGTAATGTTTAGATGCCTTGTTTGTTGTCCATATTTTCCTCTGTTTTATTGAACTGCACATGTGTTTGATGCAATGTGTGCAATTTTGACCTGCTTTGTTGTTTCTGTTTATACAAAACCATGCAGGGTTTTTTCCCAACTTCCGTTGCTGTTCTTCATCAATAGTTGAGCAATCAGCAAATACGAGAGAAAAAAAACAAAAAACACATGGCAGTAGTTATGACTTTGTATGAAAAACAAACCCAAACACCAAGCAGCTGGATATATGGATCCAGTTAGTTTGGGTATGAGAAAAATGTTAAATTTTTTATGGGAAAGTCAGTGTGCATCAGCAACATCAAAATCATTGCGTTTGGGAGTATGAAATGCTTGGCCAGAGAAAATGCTGCAATGTAGGGCAAAAGGAATGATCCATGAGGTGAATCAGAATGTGATAAAATGAGGAGAACATTATATTGTCTGCCAGCATGTGAGGAAAGTTTACACACAGATACAAAGATGAGTATATTCTGTCAATCTTTGATAACAACTGCACATTTAATTGAAGAGGTACAGCATCTGATATATGTTCTGTGGCCACAACTACAACATTAATTGGCTTGTGTTGAATATTGGCATGGATGGCATCCACAGAGAGTATTAAATCACATTGAAGTAAACTCCAATTTCACTAACAAGTAAGTGTAACTTTTCAGTGTAACTGTTGTAAGCACTGATGTAGATTAACTAAAAAGTTACAATTTACAAGTCAGAGTAGCCTATATGTGTATTTCTGACATTAGAGCCTCAAGAGCAGAGAGGACTCAGCAGGATTTGTGCCTGATAATCCTTCACCTGCTCCTGGAGGCCGGCCCTGAGGTAGAGGGTCAGCCAAAGGATGGGGTCTTGGCAGAGGATTGGGAAGGAGTCGAGGTCAGAGCCAGGGAGCAGACCTTCTTAGCCAGGATGTTCAGCAGCTGCAAGCCCAGTGCATTCAAGATGAACAGGTATCTACCATGTCCTTCTCAAATGCCCCTCTACCTGGCCCTCCTAGCCAGACCTCAAACCAGCTTTGATGGTGCCATTACATGCTGACTGACATAGAAAGAAAGTGTTGCAGTCAGAAACCTGAATACTGCCTTTCTTTGTTGCCACATCTGGAGCTTTACGTCCTCCAGGAGGGGGTTCTTTGGCTAGCAAGGAGGATCTGGGATGGATGTCCGGGCTGTGGAGGACCCTCCCAATCCAGGAAAGGACAACAGGCAGTTCCAGTATGCTGCTTACCAACAATTTTGTTGTCTTGCAGTGTGGAGCACTGGGGCAAGGACACAGAGTTGTGATCCCCAGCTGCTGTGTATGAGAAATTCAGACCCGGTACCCCGACTCACACAACCAATAAGTTGGTTTTGTACCAAGTAGAGTGTAACTTTTGATCTCTGTTGCTCTGCCAGTGGCTCTTGATATGTTACCATGTGTTTATACTGTTACTAATAACGTTTATTGTTACTTATTTGTTGCTATTGTCTCTACAAAATAAATCTTTTGAATCATACACCTTTTGTTACATATCTATCAATCATTTATCACATATCACACATATTATCATAGTTGACTGTGCACAAAAATGACATATTTGAATTGTTTTTTAGAACTTTATTACTTTCCAAAATAATGAACTATATTTTTGAAATCACTATGGGGTTTACATATCATAAAAGTGCATGTCATTTAGAGCTGAAACAATTAACTGATTAGTCAATTGACAGGAAAATTAATTGATTAAGAAGAAGATAATTAATTATAATTTTGATATTTGATTAATCACATTAGTCATTTATCAAGCAAAAATGCCAAATATTTGCTGGTTATAGCTTCACAAATGTTAAGAATTACCTGTTTTTCTCAGTTCCATATTATTACAAAATGTTAACAACTTCTAAAATGCCTAATTTTTGTAACTGTATTATTACAAAGTTTATTTGATTATTTGTTGCCTGTTGGTCAGACTAAGAAAGCAATCTGACTCAATCTCACTTTGGGCGTGATACAGCAGTTTTAACATTTTATAGATAAAATGATTAAAGTCCCCCTCCAGTGACTTGATGAGTTGAGTCATTCTCAAAACTCTTCATGAAACAGTTCAGTGATGAGGTCACTGGAGGAGGACTTTAATTGAAAATTGAAATAATTGACAGATTAATCAACAATGAAAATATTCATTAGTTGCAGTCCTAATGTCATAATAAATAAAATGAACAATTTCAGCTGCTGATAGCACAGTTGTTTCCTCCATCTGCTCATCTCTATTAGCAACAGCTTAGTGTAGTAGTCCTTGATCTTATGAAGGAAAATGATAATTTAGTTATTTGACAACTGATTTGTCAATTAATATGCTGATTGTTCTGTCAAACATTTGGGTCAGGGGACTGTTGTTGCCATGGTTACATGGTTGACTGTCAATAGAAAACGGGAAACAAACAGCAGTCTCCTATGTTTAAATCTGACATTTTCTTGATCTTGTCCACACCAACCTAATACCCCTGCAGACTTTGCCACTCTACAATTAGTCATAATTACTACACTCACTAGAGGGCGTAGTTTCTTCATCATAGACGTGTTGTTTATGGACGTATTTCTTTTTCTTTGGAGGACGGTCTTGTGTGTCTTGTGCAGGGGTGTGTATCAGGGAGATGGGAGAGGTGTTTGAAAGCTCCACAAAAAAAACTAGTAGGGCTGCTCTTCTTCTTCTTCCTCTTCACACATTTGTTTTAGGACATTTTACAAAGATGTCAAAAATATGGCATGGTATGCAATTTATATGAAGCCTTTGGAGGCAAAAACTGCAGTCAAGCACTTTCTGTAACTCTGAGAAAGGTTTCTACACTTCTCCACTGGTAGTTTGGCCCACTCTTCTTGAGCAAACTGCTCCAGTTCTCTCAGGTTTAATGGGTCTCCCAACTGCAAGTTTCAGCTCTTTCCACAGATCTTCAATGGGATTCAGATCAGGACTCATAGCCGGCCACTTCAGAGCGGTCCACCGTTTTCTTCTCATCCACTCTTGGCTGCTTTTTGATGTCTGTTTGGGGTCATTATCCTGCTGGAAGACCCATGACCTGCTACTAAGACACAGCTTTCTGACACTGGGCTGTATGTTTTGCTCCAAAATGCCTTTTCTCACAGTCTTTTGATTTCATTGTGCCCTGCACAGATTCAAGGCACCCAGTGCCTGAGGCAGCAAAGCAACCCCAAAACATCACTGAGTCTCCTCCATGTTTCATGGTGTTCTTTTTCTTCTTTCGCAGGGTTGGTGTGATTTACCAAAAAGCTCCAATTTTTGGTAAATCACACCACACACCAAGATAATATTGGCAACAGTGGTCACAGGAACATCAAGCTATTTGGAGATGGTCTTGTAACCTTTACACTGACCATGCTTGGCTGTTGGCTATTTTAAAATGTCTTTGTAGAATAAGCATGAATTCAGTTATTTTCACAACTTTTTTCCTTGTTCCACTGCAAACCAAACATAGACATGCATTGATAATAAAATATCTTTTAATTTTAACACTGTTCAGGGCAAATGGTGCATTATTTTAATAAAATGCAAGGGTACTAATAATTTTGGCCACGTCTGTATGTGTCAACTGTTGATGCCTTTTAAAACTCTGCCAGCTCTGAGCAACTCATTGCTGACAAATAGTATAAACCTTGTGAAGACTGATTCATCATTTTCACCTAATGGGTAACTGATGCTTTTCTTTGCTTTGTAATTCAAAGTAGTAGCCCCCACAAATGCACCACACTACACTATGACTAACTCTGAGCTGGCATCTAATCTGATTTGTTAAAAAGATGTAAGAAAGTGGCGAGTGGGCTGTTTGCAGAACAAAGATAACAGCATCAGCGGGTGACAAATAGTAGTCAGGAAACTATTTCTGGGCACTGGCCCAATTGGGCCAGTTTCTGACTGCTTTACCAGTCCAGATCAGTAGCTTACTGCCAGCAACAAGACAGTACAGTAGATAGTATATTGTTAAATCCTGCAATAGTTTTTTATACAGAATGTGAACACCACTCCTTGTGTTGCTGCTGTGTAAACCTGCTTTAAAATGATCATGCCTGTGTTTTAAACCTTTATGTTTCACCACTCCTCTCCTCCCACTGTATTATCTCTCCCCTGAGTGTACTGCCACCCAGTCATGCAGGACAGCCAGTGGGATTGTAAGTGGTTAACAGGCCTGTGAAGCTGTTGTCAGGAACATTAACATAGCAGCACCACAACAATGAATGTATTATCAGGCTTTGCCATGGCAACACACAGACAACTTTTAATGAGTGGGTCTGCTGTTGTTGTGTTAGTGGAATTTTTAGAAGAATATTAATTAGCTGAATGAAAGGCATTGCAAAACAGACCCGTTGCTATATGACAAACACGTCAGGAGCACGGTTTCCCTTTGTCGAAACCTATTTACAAAGTGCAGCGCTAGCACAGTCCTAATCATGACGATTACGTAAACATGAATAGTCTGAAATAGTGTGAAATTCTTATGCTTTAAATCGCATAATTACACTTATGTTTAACAGTCATATATGCAGTTATGTGGAAAACATCCAGCTGTTTAGTTTATAAACATTCACCAGCATATTTGTAGAGAAACAGCACAAGAAGCTTCTTGGTGTTGGTCTGTCAGCAGGATAACACATTTCTTAGCCATGTTTGTTGGTACGGTATAGTACATGCACAAGCAAATGTGAACAGGAACTCCATACACACATATTGTGAGCACAAGTAAACCAGGCACTGGAAATAAAGCTTTTTCCTGGTCCAGTGCTGTTCGGCGGTAGTTTGTATTATCACAGTTAAACATAGTGTCATGGAAGAGTAGGGCAGGCTTGTTGCTCAGCCAGCAGCCGCTGCCACTCAGTAATTTACAGGTCTGCCAGCGAGAGCTCAACCAGCAAGAGTTGTAAGAGTATTTAGAGCTGTGAAATTAACTCCAGATCGGGAGAATGAAGCGCCAGTGGATGTAAGATGTGTTCCTGTTGACTTTACTGCAGGGTTTTTCTTTTTGTTATTTTTTTCTGTGGGGATCTGAATATGTTTGCTTTGCAGTGAAAGACTTATGACTTGGCAGAGAAACATGAGCCTGAGGTTTTGTGTGGCAGCCGATATGTGAATCTGTAGTGGTAGGTAAGAGAATTTTCAGTGTTTATTCTCAGAAAAATAATATGAGGATTTTCACTTTGCTTTGAGGTAATGTTATAGATGTACTGCTTTGTGTCTTGAACTTTGGTCAGGGGCCATGTTTGTCCTTTAAGTTGGCTCTTCAGAGCCAACTTAGGAGTAAAAAAGTCCTTTGCTGCGTGTGAAGAATAAGACACATTAATCAAGTGGGGGTAAGCACAACATTAAATGACCACATGTAAGATCATAGCAGGAATAGCCAGTCAAAGACAAGGATTTAACCTACACCTGCCCCATTGTTCATTCTTTTAAAAAATCTGTCCGAGTGTAATCATAGATTTTTAAAAAGTTTTTTTTTTTTTAAATACTTTATGTCTTAATTAGCAATTGACAATTTAAATAATTAATCTAATACTCTAATACATAATATATACAGCACATAGGCCTGATATAATAGGAAATTGGCTGAATTGGAGACCAAAAGAAAAACAAACTGGAGATGTAAGTACCACATTTATGCATGAGGATGAGTGATGGCAGAAAGAAAGAAAAAGTGGTGTAACATCCTATCAAATGTTCATCAAATTCAAATGATAGGCCTAAACTACCTCATTCTGGTTTATACATATTATTATACATATACAGCTAACATATTTGTTCATTATAACCAATGATATTTTGTACAATCACTCCAGAACATGTCTCAGAAGGTGTGTACTCACCTCTGTCTCTGTACTGCAACCAAGAGATCTCCGGAGCTCTACTGAATCCGAAAGCATAAGAAATTGAATTAATATATTAGCTTTTATTCTTAAATTTGTAAATATGAAGGATTTTTACTTTTTTCCTTGGCTCCTCGTTCCTTTTTCTTGTGACAAAACACAGAATTGAAATTAGGTTGGAAATCACAAAGCACTCATGTCAATAAGAAGATTTTGTCATAAAAGGAAGCCGGAGATCTGTGAGACAGAAATTCTGTTTTTGACCTTGTACCCTACTTTACTCATCTAAATCAATTCACATCTTTTTGTAGTATTTTAATTGAAATAGTCAAAAGAGAATTTTAATCTCACTCCCTTATCTCTCTTTTTGTGTGTCTTTCTCCAGACAGCAACCATAACCTGACCATGGACTCTAACTCCATGATGTTCCCCATGTCAGACCCCAACGCCTGGGCAACAGCCATGAGCAACCTCGGGATGGCTCCATTAAGCATGACCGGACAGCAACTCATGCCAGGTACCACAGAAAACCTGCTACAGTACATGCTGCCGAACAGACCACAAGGTGCCACAGTAATGTGTTGTGTTGTAAACTGAATATATTGATGTGGGAATTTATATCTCACAGCCCATAAGAAACCTAAATTTATTAGATTTATGTTGACACTCCAGTGTGATAGCAACATTTTCAAACTTTGTTGCTGATGTAATATAATTTTGCTTTCTGTGTGGTTAGGAGATGTCCTGTAAGTAAGATATAGCGGCCTACATGTTTAGAGGTGGGAGCAAAAGCAGCCTAAAGGTTAGAGAATATTTTTTTGGTTGTTGGCTTGAATTCACAGACTGGCTGGAAAAATCTGTGTAGGTGGACAGATGAGTAACATTGTTCCTCCCCCTCTGCTGCCCTCTAAGTACCCTTGAGCAAGTCGGTGAGCATCAGTTGTACTCATAGCGCTGGGCAGCTCCCAATGCGTCAGTGTTTGAATGTCTGGAGCCTACCCTCCTCTGCATCCACTCTCCCAGGCAGTTATAATTAAGGATGTGCTGTTAACTCATTTACTTCCTTAAGTAAAGGTTTTAAAATGGCAAATGTGCCCTTAGGATGATTTTGTGTATATATGTGTGTGTGTGTTTTCATACCTGTGTGGGCATGTGGGGGCTGGAAGTCATCCTTGTCTGAGTGTACAAAATCCAGCTGGAGCTCAGAGTGTTTACAGTGAATGAGGTAACCCCTTAAAGGAGTTTCCCTGCTGTTCCACTGAAGAGCTAGTAATCCTCATCCAGCCCCCGTAGTGTTGAGTAAGTTCATCATAAGCACATTCAGTTTTGGTGTAGATAAAAAAAATAAAATAAAAATTTTGGGGAAATATGCTTATTTGCCTTTTTATAGAGTTAGAAGAGAAAATTGATACCACTATCATATCCGTATGTCAAATGTAACGGTATGGCCAGCAGCTGGTTAGCTAAGCTTAGCATAAAAGCTAACAGCTAGTCTCCCTCGGTCCATAGGTAACAAAATCCAACTACAAGGAAGTCTAAAGCTCTCTACAGGACTTCCTTGTTGCCTGGCACGGTGATGACAAGACTACAGGATGTTATTGCTCCTGGCAAAGAAATAATCCCACACATATCCATCTGGTAAACCACAAATTGTTGTTTTTACTCTTCATTTTTTTGTAGGGATCAAAAAACAAGTCAATAGGGAACTTTAGAGGTGCTGCTATTTTGTTATTGTTGGACAGAGTCAGGCAAGCTGTTTCTCCTAGTTTCCTGTCTTAATGCTAAGCTAAGCTAGCTAGCTGCTGGGTAGAGCTTCATATTTAATGGACAGATATGAAAGTGGTATCAAAATTTCAACTAGTTCTCAGCAAGAAAGTGAATAAGTGCATTTCCCAAAGTGTTGAACTATTCCTTTAAAGAGACTTATTAGAGGGCTCACTGTGTATTCATAGAATAGTGTTGTGATGTATAAGTAGCGTCCTGCTTTGGTCAGGTCACATCAGGTCAGCAGCTGAAAATGTGCCAGCTTGTGGTACGTGTGTGTTGGTATATCAAATGCGGCAAGTTTACAACAAAGGGGTTTAGGAGAAGATACTGTTTGTGTATGCTGATCCCTTATGTATAACCTAGCTTGCTTGAAGTCGAGATATGAAAACACATCAACATCCCTATAATCCCTCTCAGGCCTGGTTTCTTAAACTCAGGTTCACAACCTCCAACTGAGGCATGAGCAGACTTCTTTTGTTGAAGAGTGTGACTCAGCCTCTGTATGCTATGCCCTGAGAACACAAATGCCACAGTTACAGTGCAACAATACACATACATTCAACCATAAAAGAAATAATTTATACAAAAACCATAAACTTCAGTGCACAAGACAGCAGTTTATACTCCTCTCCGTAAATGCCACTGCTCACACCAAGAGGATGCAAACATAAAGGGCTCATATTGAAATAAGATTACAGTTCCCATGTTTATTAACATATTGTATGCTATTACTTATTACTTAAGCTTTTTTCATTGAGATGACTCAATTTAAGGCTGTATGCACTGTATTTTACAGGCAGTTTAAGATGAAGCACAGGCAATGCATCACATCTGAATGGGATGTTTATTGGTACAATACACTTGAAAAGTACTGAATTCTCTCTAATGAGGCATTTTTTCAGCTGTTAATTTAGAGGGGCTGTTATTGTCTGCCAGTCAGGGATAGTATTGTGACTGCTCTGCCTGTGAGAAATTATTCTTCAAATTGGCTTGTTGAATACCCTTTTAACTAATCTACATTCATTTGCAAAGTGTCACAAGGAGTGTTACGTGCATTCTGGGCCATATTTTTTAAAGGAAAATCATTAAACCGGAATAATAAGGGATTTTGAATATACTAAAAGCTCACCTCTCAGAATGACAATTGTTAAACTTTGTCAACTTTATACTGTACTCCATATATACATGTGTCACTATACACAGAGTCAATAATGCCCACAGGACAAGAGTAGCAGAGTTCACTCCACAGTATGTATCCTCACTCCTCTGGACAATTTGGACCACAGGTTAAAGCTAAATTTATACTTTCCACGTAGCTTAGAGGGTTTACGAGGGTCCACATGATTAAATTTTTTCATCTGCCTGTGTCTGCCAGAGTTTGTGCAGACATCTTGTGTATATTCATGTGCAGCCCAGAATTTATGACTGTGCCGACAAACGTGTGAAAATGTCCTCTTGTGCAAACATTCAATATGATATAAACGAACCGCATGCAATACGCTGTTCACCCTGCTGTCAGTGTCCTGGCAGTATATCAGGGTTTAAAGAAGGTTCAAGAATGCCCACACTGAAGGCTTTGTGCAAATTACAGTATATTATATCATTAATGATCGAGATGATCATTAATGATATAATAACTAATATTTGTGACTCTTTTTACACCGGAATTAGTATGATATTGAATTAGTTTCACACTTTAAAGGGGACTAGTGCAGCACCTGTTCGGAACAGGCCGATCTCTCAATATCTAGAGAGAACAGAGCCCATCCCCTAAACCCCTCACATGCATCTGTAGACACTACAATTTACGGATGTTCCCCAAACGCCTCGCATGCCGACCAAAAATCCTTATTTATCTTATTTTTATTTCACTTTTTTCATCATTCTTTACTAAAAATGGAAACTTCTCAAACACATCTGTACATGTTTGAGCTTGAATATGATCTGAAACATGTAAGTGGACATCATGAACAGCCCACGGAACAACCTTAGTAACAAAGGCTATGGAACGGACAGCCATTTATGGGCCTGTGCGAACAATCTGATATCATCACAAGGAGTAAATGGAGTGTTCAGAGCAAGCTGAAATCTGGGCAAGTTTTAGACCTTTGATCATGTTTAACATAGACATCCAACATCGTAAAAAATAGCAGAAAGTCATAAAAAGCATGATATGTCCCCTGTAAGTTAATCCACTTTGACTGTGTCACTTATCTGCCAGTTATATTTTCACAAGACGTCTGTATGTGTCTCTTCTGTGTGTCTGGACTACATTTGGATCTACATAATATTGTAATATTTTTGGTGTCATATAATAGAGAAACATGTGAGGTCAAATGTGAAAAGAAAAGCTGAACTCTACCCGAGTCTCATATGAACACACCTTAAACAGTTACTGCACTCTAATATACACACGCACTGTAATCGTGCACATTACAGCAGCTCAGCACCAACAGTTGATTAGAGGTTAGCTCTTTTCTGATTCACTAACAAAAAGCTGAAGCTTTGACTTTATAATGATAAGCTAACCTGGCATTACCTGGCATCACATAATGAATTATGGATAATAGATTATGGCAGCTTCCTGCCAAAGAATCAAGTAAGGTAGATTCAGTCATCATCTTTCACCATAAGATGTTCTCATGTTGTAGTTAATGAGGGTAAAGGTTATGAAACAACTCTGTTCAAAGAGGCTTGTCACCTTGATGTTTTTTTTAACAATATGTGCCTCATGAGCTTAATTATGTAACCAATCAGAGAGCTGTGACATTGAGATATCCTTAAATAAGCACACACCGTCTCCCTCAGACAAATCAGGTTCAGCCAACACAGACTTCAACATTACTTTAAGAAAGATAGGATGAATATTTTATAACCAAGAGCTTTAAGATTAATGAAGCATTAAGGCATGAGTTCATCTGTTTATTATTTTCCAATGTCATTACAACCTCAGAGAGAGAGCACTTACTGTTAAGTATTCTGCATTGATAACATGACATTCAGCCTTAACAATTCCACTTTCCACTTATAACTTTAGGTTCAGCTCTGTAGTCTCACCCTCCATCTATGATTAGTCTTTTCTCTCTCCTTTTCCTTATTTGAGGTGCTTTTCCTCATCATCGTAGCAACAGAGCATATGTTTTTCACTCATGTGTTCACATATGTGCATACAAGTGTCTGTTAGTCCATATTGATGATGAATGCATATGCAAGTTGCTGCCCCTCACTACCATACCTTGTTTATTGAATTTCATTTGTGGTATTTACTGCTCTCAGGCTCAGAACAGCCCCCGCCAGCTCTCCTTTCAAGAGTATCATAAACATTACCAACAGAGTGGGGAGCTGTCCGGCATGATGGAGATGGAGGGAAATGCTCTTGCCCACGCGTTGAGAGAGAGAGAGCGGTGTGTAGGGGGACTAGATCTGTGTGGCAAACAATGGATAAGGCCTTAGTTGTGGTAATATATCTTCATTAAAGTCATTTTGCTGAAGTAGTTTCTGAAGGGTGGCGCAGAGAGGACGGAAGGCAGGAGCAAAAAATAGAGGGGGAGGAGAGTCAGGTGAAGAGGACAGCTGCGTCTCCCCTCACTGATCATCTGGAAAAGCAGCTGGTGCTTCCCTACTTTTGCCTCTTCCTTCCACCTCTCTCCTTCCCTATTTCCCCCCTCCCTTTCTCCCTGCCTCGCCAGCCCAAATTACCTAACATCTTCATTAATGTCTCATTAAAGCTGAGTCAGCCACTGTAATCCACAGCCACATTAGAGTACATGCTGTTCATTTGGATTTTAGAGAGTTGAGAGCTTTCACAGGTTTAGTTTGCACTCTGTTGCACTAAAAAAACAGAACATGTGATTAACTGGGCTCTGTGGCAAACTGAGTAAATATCAATTTAGATAGTTAACATAATAAAACCTACAGTATCTCACTTATAATCCTTAAAATCTAAAGTCTAGATCATGTGTCGTTTTTCAGTAGAGGGGACTTTAAATCAGTGTGGTACTATTGTCTCAGTGGAGCAGACAGACAGACACTTTGTCAGACAGGATGAAACTATTCTGTTTGAAGTACGCCTACCAGCTCATTTATTTAACTCTACTCTTACCATCTCAGTATGTCTCTCACTTTAACCATTTATGAGGAGGAAATCTCGGGTCAGTCAAAGTTGACTGCTGCAGTCAACTTGCAGCAGTCTGAGTTATGACTGTGAGTCCCCACTCCCTGTTCTGCCTGCACTTAAGCAAGCAGCTGAAAGCAGGCCTCCTAGCAGTAAACCTGACCTTTGCTGAACTTCATCCATAATCCATTGGTTCAGTAGACTCTGGCGAGAGATGTGTGGTCATATTTTCAGTCTGTTAGCTCTGAACCTTGTGAGCCACTCTGAACATACTCAACACTTGCAAAACCATGCCTGCCCCCAAACCCCCCCCCCCCCCCCCCCCCCAACACACACAAGGAGGAGAGCATAACTTTACACAAGTTATAAAAAATGCATAGACACGCAGTCACATGCTATGATGTGCTGTGTTTGTCACCATTTTTGCTTGAGCCTTTGAACTAATCCTGGTGGATTTACTGTTGACTCCTCATCATAGCTAAAGGAAATCTGCTGTGCTTGTATTTCCCTCTAAACCAAAGTACAGACATGTCCCTATATGCAGTTTTTTGTTTGTTTTTAAGAGAGCTGATCCAAAAGGGAGCCATGGACAGCCCCGGCCCAACAACCTGGTCTGAATAGACCCAAGAATAAATTCAACCGGACCCAAAGTGGAGACCCAACTAGAGAACACCAATTACCAATAAGGGTAGGGGAAAAAATCCATTCTAAGATACATCCCAATGCGGACATGGACGATTCTGCCTCAATCCATGAATGTCAAAAGTTGATTTTGTAAATGTTAGTTAATAACATGATATTGACAGAACGAGAAGGCGAAACTAAACTGCAGCACCTGGACAGTCTACAGCGGGCACACGCTGGAGTTCATCCTCACAAAAGGCACTCATTTTGTTATTCTCATACAGGCAGGAGACTGTAAGATGCTTCCATATTAATTAATTCATTAATTCATAAATGCAGTTAACTTTTAAGGCTATGGCCCATTTATCTTATCTGCCAGTTATGTTTCATATTGTATTTCTGTAGACTAAGGACTAGGGATGTGCTGAGAGCCCAGTATTTGTATTTGTATCTATAGATCTCCAGTTTTTGTTTTTATTATGCTTTTAATATTAGGATATTAAAGTGTTAAAATAAGTGTTTATGAATAAACTATCTTACAAAGGAGGTCCCCACAACGGGTCTCGAGCTCCAGTCTCCCAGATCATAGACGACTGCGCTGACTACTGAACTAAACAGAGTGCATCACCAATACACAGACAGACCTCTACTTATTTATACACCCATAACACAGAGACAGCGCAGTGTGTAATGTGTAAAGAAGAACTTCAAAGGTGATTATTGCTTTACACTTTTCATTTATTGCCTATTTTTTTACAACTTAGCTTTGTGGAAAGGAGGTCCGTAGCTCAGCTTTATCTTTGGGGAACACCCCCAACTCCGGGTGTGACGTCCAAACGAGGAAATGTGCGTCATGTAGCAGGTGGATGTGACTCCCCTCATTGAGACCTGCAGATAGAGGTATAAGCAGAACACAGGAGAGAGACTAGAGATAGTTACGTAACCAACCTGCGTATTGGTATTTGACATGGTTTTTGTTTCCCAAAAACAAATGATTTTTAAAATATTTGTATGAAATAAATATTCATAAAAAAAACCACTATTTGTGCTTTGCCAAATAACATATTTGTATTTGGGCAGACCCTTACTGAGGACACCAGTGAATGGTTCGGCACACGGTGTACTGGAGCAAGAGATTGGATGGAAGTATTATTTCTTTTTGTATTATCAGGTTTTATTTTATATTTGCAAAACTTTCCCAGAACCCAGGAAGGCATTTATACTGTGTGACATCCCAATGTAAAATCTGTGGGCCAAGTGAGACTACGCCAGCTGGAAAACCCCAGTGTGCATGTGCAGGGGGTCACACAACCCAGAGGCAAACCCGGAAGCTAAGAGACCTTTTTGGCTCATGTGCCTGGCGAGCAAGAGTCCAGTATCCAGGTAATACATTTATGAAGTTGTCCGACCCTAAGAGGTGTTACCAAGCTAAAAGAAGAGTCAGTAAGACGTCAGTCAAGCACAGTTTGTACACGCTTCAGAAGAGCTGTAATCAAGCAAAATATTAACACTTCTGTAGGGTCTTTAAACCAAGCACCTCCACTGACAAGACTTTAGAGATGCTGCTTGCTGTCTGTGAAATTATTTGCTCTTTATACCACAATGTGTCATTTTCTACTTGTACACATATACATATACACATATGACAGCTTTGGAGTTGTCTAGAAGGCATCTTTGACGGACACTGGCCAACCATTTCCTCCTGCTTTCCAGTGTTGATTGTAATCCAGGCTAAACAAGAGCTGGACCTACTTCTGTAGTGAACAGACAGATATTAAATTGATATCAATAATCTCATCTTACTGATGATAAAAAACAAAATCTTTTTTTCCCAGAATCTCACAGTATTCCTTTAAGTCCCTGTATTTCATCCTCTGTGATTTAATCAGTGCTGTCCAAACAGCTGCACCAACAGCCTGTGAAGCATTTTGTCAATTCTGCTATTGGATAAGCGCTATGCTATGAAAGTATTACCGGTATGGACAGACTGAATATAGAATTCCTTCAGCAAATGTGTCATCACTCTGTCAGCATGAAATAATGCATAATTTAATTTTATTTTGCGTTATCTGCCATCAGTGTGACAGCAGGAGGCAGCACATGATCAGCTCTATCTATCTGTCTGTCATCACATCAGTGATCTGGATTTGATAACACTCGGAGAAATATTACAACTCAACACTGTGCTCATTTTTATCGATTTGGATAACAACTTAAGGTCAAAGCAAAGCAACATATTTATCACCGGCTGGTCCACAAAGGGACAAAAACATCAATATCTAAGATGTTTTTATCTTTTTGTTCATAGTCCTGTGACATCTGCCTAAATGCAACTGATTAAACAGCTGGCTCAACTGGTGTTTATTAGCTGTTTTTTTGTTTGTTTGTTTGTTTGTTTTTAGCTCCTCTACCTGCTCTTGATGATGATTTTACTGTAAAACCGAAACTAAATATGCCTCAGTTCTTTTTTGGTCAGTAAGACTGATTTTAAAGATCATTTTGCTTTATTTTTGAGGGGTAATATATTTAGTTTCGACATTTTATTTTGCATACTTAATTAATATACCATGGGATTATAATTAACCCTAACCCCAACCATAAGACAGCCAGAGGTCTACACAGCCATGTTAGCTGCTCTGTGTGGCTGCACCTAGACACAGAGATGCTCTGAACTAAAAGGTAAACTTGTACTCAGTTTGAGTTGTGTTGACCATAAAGATAAGAAGTCTATTGATCTCTACATGATGGATATCTTTATGGTTGGGGTTGGTGAATAGAGGTTGTGTATAGTGGTGCAGTGTTATTATTGGGATATTGAATGGAGGTTGTTATATCACTGAGTCATACACCCACACTGTGATGACAGCAGAATACTGTGGAATAGCCAGAAGAATGGTTCTCCTCCATCTTTCCCCTCTATGTCAAATATGATTACATCCATCTCTCTTTTTCAGTGTTTCTCTACATCTCTCTCTCTCTCTCTCTCTCTCTCTCTCTCTCTCTCTCTCTGTGACCTTACAACCTTACAAGCTACCACTTATTATCACAGACACACAGACACTCTTATCTCTAAATCTGGCAGGATTTATTCACTCTGGCAGCTATGTCTAAGACACTTCATCTCAGGGATATAATTTAGCTTTTTTAAAGAGTTTTCAAGAGACTTTGGGACTCATAACTCACATTCTCCTCCAAAGAAAGATTAAGGCATTTTTTTTCACTTTTTGTGTGGTCCTGATTACATCCTTGTATCCCTCTGTCCTCTGGTCAACCTAGCCAGCAATTTCTTGTCTGAACAGACCAAAAAGCTAGAAGTAATATCTGCTGCTAATTTCTAACTGCAGATACTACAGTAGAGACAAAGATGGAGACTGAGGAGCCACAGGAGAGAAGAAGACAAAAAGGAGGGAGCCCATTTTCATAAACTGCCACTGAAACGGAAAACAGTAGCCTACTGCTGTGCTGGCTAGTGGCACTAAAGAGAGAGAACCCTCCAATGGGCACTCACCCTTTTGCTCCATCTGTTTTCAATTTCACTGTCTATAATGTGTGCTCTATCAACTGCCCAACATACTCTGACAATAGCAGCACAGAGGCATTGAATGCATCTTTCACTCCACACAGCAGCATTCATGCACACCTGTTGCCCCCCTTCCATCCCAGCACACAGTTCGACACAGACTCCAGTACACATGTTCCTAAGCCTAAAGATTTCCATAGCATCTCTGCAGCACAGGATTTATCTGATGGGAGCTTGACTATACAATTCAGCAGCCAAAATGACAGAAATGAAATTCAATTTGAGGTGGCAAGGTGACCAAAATGGACCACAGCCATTATAAACATCTGGGCCTGAAAGTATTCACCTAAAACTCCTGTTATTCCACACTATACATCATTTGATTCCTCAGCCAGAGAAGGTCATCACAGCTGATGCCCCACATTTTCTCCACATGACTCCACATTTTCCAAAGTAGTCAGTCATGCTCACACTTCAGACACTCCAGACTTTAAACTCCAAACGTTTGATAATCCCTAGATATTATCCCCAATTCCATTATCTTCCTCACCATCATCTTGTTACTTCTTGCAATGCATGCAATGAAGTTTTTAGCATGTGGGATAGCTAGCTTTTCACTTGGCCCAACTGCTGACAAGGTGTCACACATGTCTAGTGGCAAATTTTTTAAAAATATCATAGCCATCACAAACCAACGAAAGGCACAATAATTTACTTTGGAACAATATCTTACTTTTCAACCCAAAGTGTTGATCATCTGACCCTCCATCCAGGAAACTGCTGGGGACCTGACTTGTTTTTGATGTTTTTTTTACCACCCCCTAATTGACTCACAACTAAATAAGCATTTTTGATTGGCTGATGTCAGCTCTACTTGTTCACTACTGCAATGGTTTTATTCTGGACCAACATGACCATAACACTAATAAATCAACAATATGAACCAGTAGTAGTGGCAGTAGCCCAAATAATATATTTATGCATATATCAATTTTTCAGTGTTTCAGTCTAGTCTAGCTTTTGCCTTTTACTGAATATATATTAAAAAACAACTGATGGCAAGAAAGCAACAGCAGAAGATCACTTCACTCACAATTTCCAAACTACCCTGCCTTTCAAAGATCCTCAAATCTTTAGTCAATAACCAGATGAAATATTATTTAACCAAATATTCTATTCTTATCAATCTGGATTTAGCACATAGCACAATCACTGCTGCTGCCTTTGTCTTTAATGATATTGTGTCCACTGTAGACAAAAAGGTGCATTGTGCAGCACTTTTTGTTGACCACAGAAAGAGCTGCACTCATAAATAGACTAGATAGATAGATATTGGCATGGGCTCAAACACTTTGAGATGGTTTATCAACTACCTCTCAGACAGACAGACAGCAGTGTATAAAAGTGGATGAAGTTAAATCAGAGTTTCTTCCTTACTAAGGGCATTCCCCAGGGTTCCATCTTAGGTCCGGTATGATTCATTATCTATATTAATAACATTGCCATGTCCCTTAATACATGTAATTTACATTTTTATGCAGGTTCAGCAAACTCTATCCAGTCAGCCATTGATAATCTGCAACTCTCATTTAATACCCTACAGTATGCCCTTCTTAACCTTAAACTTGTTTTAAATGCAGATACAACAAAGTTTATGTTTTTCTCGAGAGCTATGGAAACAGACATTAATCCTCAGATCTGCAATTTAAATGGATTAAAAAAGTTCCTCATTATAAATACTTAGTATTGATAATAAATTTACTTTTAAAACCCCCAGACAACTTAAGTCTCAAATTAGAGATGCAACTTGTTTTTTTGTTTGTTTGTTTGTTTGTTTTTTGTGTAGGAACAGATCCTGTCTTCCATTGTGTAGTAGGAAAAGGATTGTGGAAGCTTTCTCTCTGTATTGGATTATGGCGATGTTATTTATAGACATGCTCCTATCTCTAATCTTAAACATCTGGATTTGTCTGTCACTCAACTCTTAGGTGTATTACTGACAACTCACATGGCATCCATCATCGTGTCATGTATCAGAAGGTAGGCTGGCCCTCCCTGTCTGTCAGATGAGATCAACACTTTTATCTCTTCATTTATGAAGGACTACTTGAAATATTTTAAGCACAGAGTAGTCCCCTAGTTTATGCCAGGTTTCACTGCGATTGGGGTCCTGAGGGACGCAGATCTTGGGGGAGCGGGCGTTTTTAACTTTGCTGCGGGTGGGAGCAGGTGTTCAAAAAATAAACTGGGGGTCCTGGGATTTAGCTAAAACTAACCAGAAGGATGGAGTCGACAAATGTCGAAAGTTGAAAAGAAGATCAAAGCAGGTCATTACAATACAAAAGTAAAGCAAGGCAAGTCTGACATTTGGATAAATTGGACAAAATAAAACAACCTCAGCAAAACAAACAACCACAACCAACAACACATGTTCTAAAATAATAAATAAAATGAATAAATACAATGTAATTTTGCCCTACAATAGGTGTAGGCCAACTTATTGCACTAGAACAACTCTAATTATTGCACTAGTATGAATGTAATCATGCACTAGAACATAATTTGGCTATGTTATTACTGACAGGTATGCATCTCTTTATTAACACTACACAATAAAATAACGTGTTTTCCCTGCGGGACGAGAGAAGACACTAAATCAATGGAACTCTAATGTGCGGGCATGAATAGTCAGAATGTTTGTGGGTGTGGGTGGGAGTAGACATGCACATTGCGGGAGCGGGCGAGTGTGTGATGCTAGGTTTATGCTCACTGCAGTGTCTCCAGCATGAGGGTGTGCATGCCAAAAATAACGTCATTGTGTCTTTCACATTGAGCATGAAGGCTCTGCAAGATGTTGCAGCACTTGGTCATGCAGCTCTGAATTGTTGTAACTAGGTACGTGCTGCGCACGGACATGCAAAAGTAGCTGAAATGTATTTCCCCATTGATAGCACACATCAGCCTCACAATCACCTATATACCCCATCGAGACATCTCTCAGCATGTAAGGGATGGACAGACCATCTCCTCTTGCATTGCTTTTGTAGTTTTAATAGCCATAAGCAGAAAAATTTTTCCTCAGCAACGACAAGCTCTAGGGCAGTGCGTGTAACCATGTTGGATAATGACATTCTTCGCTGTTTGGACGCCCCCTGTCATTTCACAGAATACTGCAACAAACAATGCATTTACACTTCTGTGCATGCTCGTAGCTTGTGCCAGTGTCACAGTGTCTCGCGTAAGTATAAACAAAGCTTAAAACACCTTCTAGGAGCAGGTGATAATGGTCAGAAATCCAGAGGGAGCAGGATTAAGAAAACAGTCCCACACAAGGCTCTAGCACAAGCCCCCATGGATGTAACTATGAGGTCTGTTTCTTAAAATCACAGACTTTTGGCAGCAGGTTAAAAACCCCTTGTTGGGTGTAATTAGGAAGCTGCGTAAACTCCGTAGCTGTGTGGCGACTCAGGACATCATAATTAAAGCAGTTGCATAATCTGGGCAGAATGGTGTTGATAACAGCCACAGTCACACAGTGGAGATCATTTCAGGAAACATGAGGAAAGCTCCAGTTGAAGAAAAACCCCAGTCACTACAATACATCAGTGACAGGGCAGCTCTGGCTGATGTCCGCACTGATAGAGAGTGCAGGGGGGCTGGACAGAGCTTTGTGGCACACCTGAGCTGGCAGGCTGGAGGAAAAGACAGCCACTATCCCTTGGAGAAAAGGGATCCAGGTAGCAAGCACTTTACAATAAATAATCCAAAAATCCACAAATCCCAGTAGAAAAGGTAGGAAGCACTTTGCATTGAATAATCCAAAATCCATAAATCCCAGTAGAAAAGATAGACGGTACTTTAGTTAATCCAAAGTCCACCAGTTCAACAGAACGTGTTCAAACGAGTGATCCAAACATGCAGACAGAAAACAGACAACTGCAGGAAGGCCACCTTAATCACATGAGGAGTGAAGTTGACAGTCAATTGTCTATTAAGCAAAGAGGAGCGGCAGCCGGTGTGTGTCAGCGTTCCCTTGTAATGCAGAGTAGCCTCTCTCCCACCGCAACACAAGTAGCAAAACAAATCTTGTACTTTTTTATTATATTCTTGGTTTCTTTTGTTTTCCTTTGCAGCCCATTCACAGGTATCCCCATTGTAATTGGTTATGCTCTATCAGTAATAGGCTGGTTTTACAGCTTTGTTTATTTTGCCTTTTAACTTGGCCTTGAATTAATTTCCACAAAACATTAAAAAGGCATTGAAAGGCTTTTAATTTGCCTCTCTGAAGGCTGCAGATAGCTTACCTCTTTATATTGTCAAGTGCTGTTCATTATTTCCCCGCTAACTTTCGGGGCAAAACACTGACCCTTTATACTAAAGTACAGGATATATAGATTCTGGTCAGGAAATCCAATGCTCGCTTGCCCTAATCCATTGTGAGGTCGAAGGCCAGAATCAGCTGGAAATGGAGTGCCTTGTTTTCAGTGCTGGTATCTGTAGATCCTGGTGCTGCAGTCACAGGACAGACTTTTTATTTACTGCAAAATGGCAATTACATTGACTTACTGTGCCTCAGGACAACAAGGGCATTTATGATAGGCTCTCCTCATAGAAATAGATGTTTCTGTTACAAGCAATAATGGCATTGATTGGCCTGTTTGGATTCTGATTGTGTTATTGGATGGCGGCCATAAGGCAGATATGTGAAGGAATTTACCCTCTCTCTCTTTTTCGCTCTGTTTCTCCCAGCCAGTCAGTCACACACACACACACACAAACACACACATGAACGCTACTCACACACACACCACAGGCAGTATTTTTCCACACAAACACACGAGTGGAATCCACTCAGTTCTCAGTATTTTTGAATGAACAAAACAGCTCACAGGAGGAGGAGAGTCTCCCACAGCTCTCTCCGCTGTGTTTGCTTGGCACACACCAGTTGTACATGAGCACACAAACAGACGCAAACGCACATACATTCTCATACTCTGTGATCTGATCTACTACAGCGATAAGCGAGAGACTGACTGAACTTAATGTTCCTTATGGTGAAGTCAAGGAAGATTAAATGCGAGGAAGAATGAACAGTGTAAACAGTAATGACAGAAATTGCAGTTCATAAAAGGTTGACAGCTATTGCAGGATTATTACAGAACAAATGTATTATAGTCACGTCTGTCACGATATAGGAGATTTTAAATAAAGAATTCCTGATGGTTAATACAGATTGATGGATTTTAGAGAGATATCTGGTCGAGGTAAGAAGAGAAATGGATGAAATGCAGATGGGGGACAGTTGGCAGAGTGAGAGAAAGGCCAAGTTCCAGGAGGCTTGCCTGTCTGTTCATCGGAAAATATTACCCATATTACCCAGCATGCTTCACAGCAGCTGCCCATGTCCCTCCGACCGCCACCCATCGCTGACTCTGCTGAGAGGGAACATTTACTCTGGAAATCACAGTTTGAGGAAGAAGAAGGGGAGGAGAGGTTGTGTTAGGGTGAAAAGGGGGAGTACGACATTGATAGCCAGGAGCTTATTGTAGTCAGATTCATATTTTCTAAATTTAATTTCATGTCTATGCTGCTCATATGCAGGCAGACTGAAATGTAGTTACATTCAACAAACCTCCAGGAAAGGTTTTACACTGAAAATAAAGGAGCAAGATGAGGGTGTGCTGTGCTGTATGTCTAAACGCTTTGGAACTGTAATGAAGGAACACACAGAGAGATAGATAATAAAAAGAAGCCGGAGCTGAACAGTGAGCGAGAGAAAAAGAGATCAGAGATAAACAGACAAAGAGAGACAACTAAAGATTTCACCATGTTTCTCTCTTGATCGTGATCAACTTGTCAACTTTTGTCTGAGAGCGAGTGAGTAAGAGTCAAACCTCAACTGCGATGTCTGGAGGCTGTTGCATTCGACTGAGACTACTGTGTGCGTGGCAAAATCTGTATCTCTGTGTCTTCTATTATGGATTTTGATTGTGTGATTCGACAGTGTGATTGCTGATTGTTGAAAGAAGCCCTGGCTGTTCGATTCTGATGGACTTAAACCAAAACATGACATTTAGCTTGATGCTCCACAGCAGCTCTGCTTGAAATGTGTCAACAAGAAATCACTGTGTTTGATTCTATCTGCAGAAGCAAGACCAACCAATCCATCAAAATATGCCCAGAAATCCAATCTGCCTCACTACTACGAAAATATTTAACTGTGTTAAAATTCATTTGGACCCAATTTTACTATTAATACTACCGAGTCTTGTTTCAGTTATGTTTGTAATTACCATCAGGAAACTTTTGCATATTTTTTATTGGATTAAGGGGTTAATTAAAATCTGTTATAAATTTTAAAACAATATGCAAATCAAAATTGAAATGCACATGGACTTAACTTGAGGTGAGTCAGCCGTGCTCCTAATCAGATTAGTTTTATTCTAAATGCAAACCTAATTTGCCCTCAGTCAATATCTAAGTTGTGAACACAACAAAAGAAATAAGCTGCATTTCTTACTGCATTTTTGCACATGTAAAGGAATATCAGCTCTGAGTTAGATAGGATTACTGTAGCAAAACAGATGAACAAAGTAACGATACAGAAATATGCAAGCACACAGGGAAACACATACACACAGAGTAACTCGGCCCTGAGCAGTCAGATCATGTCTGGTGGAGGTACTGTCTGGCCCGGGTTCAGAGTGCTATAAGCAGGTGAAGCCTGGATGTAACCCTGGGGACAACTTCCTGTCTGATCTCGATGTTTCCTTGGATCAGATAGAGCCTTATTTAATACTTTGCACAAAAAGTACAAAAAGGTAACACAGGAGCAAGCACACTGACACAAACAGGGATCACATTTTGCCACACAGCCAGAAAAAATACATAAATGATTACCTGTATGTATGATGTGTGATTTGTATTCTGTTGTACAGATTAATGTGTACATCTACACAACAGGCTATCATGATTTGCTTTTAAATGCTGCTCATACAGTATCTCAAAATTTCAGACAACTGTTCATATCCATTCAGTGTGTAACCCATATCCCCCAGAGGTATGAACTGTCAGTGATGTTGAAAAGTCATGCGTGTACAAAGTAACAATAACGTCCATGTCTATTTTCTTCCTCTCCCACTTGGTTTGAACACATTTCTGTTACAGAAGGTGCCTTTGAGTTCTGACTGAACTGAAGCTATTCTTTGACTTTCTTCCTATTGTTGTGTCTCTGTCTTTATAGATACTTCCTACGGTGTAACAGTATCAGGTGAATTATTGTCACATCCATTAGCACATATTAAGGAGCCAGACTGGAAGTAAAAAAGAGGCCATCATTATACACAGAGCAACACAGGAAAACAGCATGGTAGGCTATATAACTCTTGTCTCCAAATTACCTAACAGATTTAAATTAAAATAGAGAAGGGTAGTGGAAAAGGTGGACAAACAGACTCAGCACAGCCCAATGCGTACCGTTTCGTCCTCCTCATTCCTACCCGCTGCTTCGATGTTCTCAGCCTAAGTGCTGAATGCTGGCAAAGTTGGCTAAACTACTCTTGAAGCAGACGCTGGCACTGCTTTCTCTACTGCTGTATGCCACTTCGGCTGACAGAGCTGTCAGCAGGCTCACAGAAGAGGTGGAACTATGGTGCAAGGGGTAAACGCACGCAGAGGGCTGATGTGATCTGAATGAGAAAGGATCAACCAGACCACATCTGGAGGCTGGCTTGCATCGTGATCAGACTGCATGACCACATTCTTTAAGAAAAGAGTAACCCTATCACAAAGTTGTCCACCAGCCACACCAAACTAATTTGCACATTGAGATTGGATCACAATGTTGGCAGATTAGAGATAACTATAACGCTTATTAGTACCAGGTGTAAATGTAAAGGCCCATAGATAGGATTACATTATCCAGATAATGTATCCAGATACAGATCACATGTTCATACCATGTGTTAAATTGGGGTCTTTATCTCTGTGACTGTGTGCAAATGTTTTTACAGTATAGATGATGATCAATAATGTAAAACATGAAACCTAAAATGTACGACTTTACATGCATAATGTTATAGGAGCTTATTGTCGGGCGGATGCTTTGCAGGTGCTCTGGCCTGTAGTGTCATTCATCATCATCATCATCACCATCATCATCATCATCATTTTATTTATTTAAAACCTCGGAAAAGATATTGAGGGAGCACCCTCATTTTTAATGGCGCTAAGGTACAAACATACAATTAATGCAGACACAACTAAAATCAAATAGCAATAAAAGAAGAATACATGACTATATCAATTAAAAACAAAGTCAAATTAACAATGATAAAAAGTAAATGTGTAGGAATTGACAATGAGACAAATAAATAAAACAATAAGAACAATAAGAACAATTAAAAACATTAAAAGCAATGACAGTTACAGTCAGTAAAATTAGCGATTAAACCATGGACTTTTACAGTGTACAGTACAGTGTATAGTAATTGGGCAGAGGATACAAATAATGTAGTATAATGTAGTAATTTTTGTAATTCTAGATGAGGAGTATTGATGGAAAAAACAGATTTGTCCCAAAGTGGTACAGGAGGTCACGGTGACCTAGGTGCTAAGACCTAAAACTGGTGACGTGGAGCTGACTTGGAAAAACTGTATTTGCATACTGTTCATTTCTTTTCTTCATGTCATAGTTACCTTATGTTGCAGGCTAATGCTCTTGAAAGCACAGACTCATTCAAAAAGCCACTGAATTATTTGTCCTTGTGTTGATGAAACACTATTATAAAATATGAAAGGTGGCTGCCGAGCAAATTCAAACCCAGAAATAAGAAAACATGAATATTGTGAAAAGCATACATGGCTATTCAGCAGTCAGCTCTTGTTTTCCTATTGCAACAAATACAGATAAAAATACAATTAGTGACATCTGTGAACACCCCAGACAGATACAGAGATACAGTTTTAATGGAAAACTGTACATCCTGGTATGCTGGAGTGATAATTGGATTGGATTTTATGGCTCTGTTTCTGTTTTGCTGCTTCCCTCCTGCATTACTTATCTCTTCCCCTCCGTGTGATCCATCTTCCTCTCCTCCACCTCACCAGAAGAAGTCATTCATCCCTCTGGCAACCTAGCAGTGTTTTCATTATCACCTGCCTCCTCTTCCTCTGTCACCTGGCTAAAGACGGATGTAGAGGTCATCAACAGGAGACAGAGAAAGCCAGGTTGAACCACCTCAGTATCACAGTTCTTCATCTTTATGGTGTTTAGTTCAGCAGCATCATGTCACTGATAACTTTTTCAGTCCCTCCCACTACGCCATTACTGCATGATAGCACATCAAAATAGATTTTTTTTTTTTCTCAGTTGACTTCACACAAAAAACCCCCCTCAATGTTAGTCCTCTTGAGCGTACATTGCATCAGTGTTTTGTTGCGCATTCATTTCAGTTTTGTCTCAGCCAAGTTTTCATCACTCATGGGGCTGGAGACTTGGCGTACTCATTGAATACACACACACACATATGCACACAATGGCATCCTTTCTCTGCTGCTGTCTCCTGCAGGTGCAGTGGAGATGGCAATGTATTTCCATTTCAAAAAAAGCTGAGAATGTGTGTGTATGAGTATGATTGTGTGTGTGTTTGTGTGCGCCCAGGTGCAGTCTCAATCAGACTATAGCTGCTGTGTTTTGTTGAAATTTCTTTGTAATGTTACAGGTCGTCATTCAAAGACAAAAGAGGAAGGGAGGGGGAGACACAGAAGCAAGAGAGAGAGTGTGTGTGTGGGTGTGTGTGTGTGTGTGTGTGTGAGTGTGTGTGTGTGTGTGTGTGTGTGTGTGTGTGTGTGTGTGTGAAAGAGAGAGAGAGTGACAGAGAGAAACAGAGAGAGTGACTGAGAGTTTTCAAGAAAGAACGACAGACACCAGGAGAGAGAGAGAGAGAGAGAGAGAGAGAGAGAAAGACAGAAACTGAGTAAAAATGATTTTAGCATTCATGATTTTCGTTAGATGATTTATTCATGAGATGCTGATATTTTCAGTTATTTATAAACCACTTGTGTGTCACCATTGTTGACAGAAGTGCGGCTCTGTCTTCAGGGACAAAGTACACGATGTAAAATGGAACATGAAACAGCAGGCATGTGCTCAAACAACGCCATGGTAAAGGTTAGGTCTGACTGAATAGCAGTTAGGAAATAGACACAGATTTCTTAAATATGTGTGCACTGTGTGTCAACGCTCGCCCGGCAGCTGCTGTGTCACTTGCTATGTATTCTCATCTGTGTTTCTCTCCTGACTCCAGATTTTGACCCCAATCTCGGGCTGATGACTGGCATTTCCACCATAAATCCCATGATTCCCGGCCTGGGCCTGGTGCCCCCACCCTTCTCCCAGGACCTGCCAGTTGTCAAGGAGATCATCCACTGCAAGAGCTGCACACTGTTTCCTCCCAACCCCAGTAAGTCTCATAGTAAGTTATCACCGCTGTTGTAACACTGCTGTATAAGCATCACAAGTGCAACACTGCAATATGACCCATCTTCAGCAAGCCCGGTGCATGTTTTATTTATCGATGCAGTAGTGTGCGTTATCTATGACGTATCTCTGTTCTAGTCCTCACACTTGGGCTTGTGATAGGCACCTATGCAGCAGTCGGTGAGAGTATTCCTCCCTAATGTCACCTTCAATACCTCTTAGTACCTGTATCCAGCAGAGCATAGCTGATTTGCATTCAAGTTTCATCAGGAAGGGAAGGGAGGAATTAAAGGAGGCGTGAGGGTGTATGTATGCATGCGAGCGTGCATTGTGTGATGTCTGTGAATGTATAATTGGAGAAGTGACCTCTGTGAACACATAACGCTGTGCTGCTGTCTTCAATATGCCAGGCCAAAGAGGTGATGGACTCTGTCCTCCTCTCTCAGCTCACCCTTATCGCTTTATCTGTTCTTAATCTCTCCTCACCTGCTCGCTCTACTGTACAATGTACGTATATACAGGATGTCTCTCTCTCGCTCTATCATATACTGCATCTCCTCTTCTCCCAACTCTCATTTAAGGGGTCAAATCCAGTTAATTACCTGAACACCTCTGTGTCTTCCAGCTACTAGCTGCAGTTCAAAAGGTCTCTGTCAGGCTGTCTGTTACATACGTATACATACAAACACACACTCTCTTGTGCACACACGCACACCTGGACAAACACAGGTGCTGTGTGCACCAGACCCTGTCACTCCAGATCCTAATATTGTGTTTGTGCATCAGGTTCTGAAATGAATAGGGGCAACAATATCCTTAAATATTCAAAAAAAAAAAAGCGATGCTAAATTAAGGGTGAAGAAGCAAAAGTCTTTACCCTCATAATAAACAGTAGGCTGTTCTTTTAAGCATTTCACAGAGTTCACACTTTTTGTTCAATCTTCATTATTATTTATGGCCACTATATGCTGTGGGCCACTATAGGTGATTCATGGTAATTGGGTTATTCTTTCCATTGTGTTCTTTCTGAATGAATAAAAAGAGAATTTGTCTTTGTATTGGAGAACCTGAACCAAGAGAAATTGTTGGCAGCACATGTTGACCATAGTAATAGAAGGTCAACTTAAGTTAAACAGCCAATATCATATAAAGCTCAGCAATAGAGGAGTTGAGAGAGTGAACGGAGAGGGGAACACTGCACCTCTCCCATAAAGTCCAGTAGTGGATTCTGGGATTGGTCCCACAGGGGCCATTGTTTCTGTGACAAGAAGTCTGGCCCCCTTTTTCTGCCTCCATAGAATTCGACACAAATGTATTATTTCATTTTTCAATACATTTTCCCTTGCAAATGATCTAAATAGGGCTGGGTGATATGACAGTATTGTGAGATGATGCTTCTATACCATTTATACTGAACTGATTTCTCTGGTTGTATGGGGTCATTGTGGTAATGCTGCGAAGCCATTATCTGGACTGCTTTATGGGAATATGGGATTTACAGTAAATAATTCCCTTGTTTGTCAGGTATTTCATTCACTGAATTAACCAAAAATAGATATTTCCATCTGGTAATAAGGCAGAAATTATTTCTGAATAGAATTTCCAGTTACCACATCAAGATATATAAATAAAGGCTTAAAATAACATCTGGAAAATAAAACCTTTCCTAGTGAGCATGATTTGAGCTCACACTTCTCCTTCACTCTTGCATTCTGTAAATAATTAAACATGATTCAAGTATTCACTCCCTCTGGGAGGAACTTTCTCCCTGCTGTTCAAGAAAACTTGTCTGTCTGAGGTCTTTTTCAAGGCAGCCTCACATGTCAGGTTAAGAACACAGAAGTTTCAACCCAGACTGTAGTGAGCACTCCTCACTACAACCAGTGGGTGTCTGCCTTTGATACCAAGTGTGTTTGAGTTGAGTGTTCACCTGTAGTATAAAGACAGAAAAATGTATCACACGTCATAAATTAGTACATTTTTTCCTTGAACTTTTAGACATTCACACAAGCTTCACAAGTGATCAGACATGGATGAAAAACATGTACCTTATACAGAGTTCATTGTAATCCTGGGGCTGAATGAGGTGTCAGCCTGTTAACTGCTCAACGTTACAACACTAGCACTTGTCAAAAACACTCATTGTATGACCTAAGGTCTTTCCCAGTGTGAGCACTATCATATTTTCATTCCTTTTTGTTTTCGAGCAGAGTTAGCCATGTCCTTAAATCCTTCAGACTGCTGTTAGTAAATTCTTGCATTCAAGCCTTCACTTCACCCTCAGAGTCGGCGATTGTGCAGATGACAAAGGGCAACAGCCAAGAAGCTAAAGATAGATTAAGCAGAGATTCAGATGCAGCTCAGTGGATACGGTTAAGGTTAAGGCCACTCATACTAAAAATTTAAGCACTCATGCTACTTGTAAAGCACTTTGGATAAAAGCATCCACCCAATGGCGTGTTAAGATATAATGTGTCGCACCTATTGAGTACACCGAGCCGCTTGAACGAAGCCTCTAGCTTTAACCTTTCCTTCTATCTTATCTACAACAGTTTCTTCATGTCTTTATGTTATTTCCTGCCACAGTTACTCGCCCACCCACTTTTTCTCTCATACCACCTGTCTCTTTCTCCTCATTTCCTTTTCTTCATGCCACCTTTAAGGCAAGGTCGGAAAGTTAGTCTTCAGAGGAAGCCAATTTACTCCCAACATGAAAGAGTTGCACTTTTTTTTCCCTCGTTTTGAAAGTTGCCTTCTACAATAGAAGAAGAGGGCGTCAAAACTGTCCTTTGAAACCAATAAGGAGACATTTCTCAGAAGCGGACAAAAAGAAAAAAGGGAAAATGCGATCTAAATAACTGTATTTCAGGGCAGAAATTTAATGGAGCAATTTATTTAAACAGATGGGAAGACATTCTCCCAGAACCAAGCAGAGCGATTGAGGAGATGTTCTTTTTTTTTTCTCACTGGTAGGGTTTCCACTGTAATTGAAGCCTCTGGGGTTCGTCTAAGGGGGTCACAGCATGATAAAGCTCCTCCACAGGGGACAACGCGGGGGGTCACAATAGCAGCTGACAAGCATCTTTCTCTACATTTATTTTTAAAAAGGAGTGTCATAAGGTGTTTGTACAGGTTGCATGTGAGAGAATAAAAAAATGCGAGAAAATGAAAGATGAGGACAGAAATGTTGCTTTATAACATAGTGCGCTGTGTACAAAGTTAGAGGATGATTGTGAGTCAGTGCTCTATTTCCTCAGGTATTTGTGTCCGGCAGGCGATAGCAGTGAGTGTGTGTGTGTGACGGGGATAGAGGGCAGCAGGTTACATATGGTGGCTATCACAGGAAGCAGGACCCCCAGCTACACCACCCCGGATACAACATGCAGCTTCTTCCTCATTGACCTTTAACTTAACAGCACTGCAGCTCTCACTCTCTATCAGGCTCTTTGTCTTTCTCTCTGTTTCTCCTTCATTTTTTGACATTTATGAGTACTTTTTTGTAGCTTTCATTATCATTTTTATTCTTTTTTCTCTCTTTAAAACTACATATAATACTATATAATATTTTGCTTGGTAATTGCTTGGTTTTTTGGGTTTTTTTTTTTACACAGATACTCAACATTGTTAACACCCTACCACACTACAGAGAGAAACAATTATACTACAATAATGAAAAATAGTTTATTTGTCATTACAGTAACACCTGGTAATATTTGTATAATAGTTTCAGAGTAAATGGCATGTATTCAATAAGCAGCTTGACCAGTAGCATCAATTTTCATTCAGATTTGTTTCTTCTGTCAACACAGACAAAGTTCAGATCTGATTCAACTTTGTCTCCCATCTTCTTTTCTTTTTCTGTCAATCCATGACTCCCATACACACAGACAAAAATCCATTTTTGTCTCTGGCCCTTTAATGCTGAAGACCTACATTTCATTCATTGCTTCAGGGAATTACTCTGTGAGTATCTTTAATGGTCATCACTTCCTCAGGCTTTCCTTTTCCTACATTTTTTCATAGATGTCAGCCTTGTCTGTCTGTAATTACCCTCAAGTAAAAGACCAAAGATGCCCTCCAGAACTCTACGTGCCTACATTTCTAAAAAGTCCCCATTATAGATTTCATCATCTCTTCAAAGCCAAACATTTGAAAAAGTCACATCACTTGTGTGTCTAGAAAAGAAATGTTGTTTTTTAAAGGCAGGCTTTTATGAAGCAAAGGTGTCAGCTAAATGTCAGATTGTTTCTTTGTTGTCCTTTTATATTGTCCTCCTTGCTCATCAGACCATCTCTGTCAGAAATTGTAATTTAATGCTGAATTGTGCAATAAGCTGCAGCATGTTTTAGCTGACTGCAAAGTAACGGCAAACTATCACCTTGGTTCTGTTCCAGAGTTGGTATGTGTGTGTCTGTGTGTGTGTGCTCTGGCTTTGGGTATGCGAGTAAAGAGAACAGCCTGTGAGTATGTGCATGTTCCAGTTTTAATGCCATCATGATCTCCAAGGTCGGGGGACGAAGGCATTTGGGCCACGTGCCAGAGCAAGCTGTGACATGAGGAGGACAAAGCAATAAAGTACCTTTGATGTGTTTTACCATAACTTTGCTACAGGCTCTCCAGCACTAAAGCTACGGGACTAGATAATAGCTCCTCTTGGGCCCATAATTTAAAAGTTCATGCCCAAACTTTTGAGTACAGAATGGAAAATATACTGTGTTTTTTTTTTCTAATTCAGGAAATGATTGATGGAAAGCCCTATGATTTAGGCCACAGCTTTATAGCCAAGGGAAAAATGATTTTAGCCACTCAAACATGTACATGAATGAGTCCTACATTTCAGGTGTACACCAGTACTTTTCACATTTCTGCTGGGTCCGCTTTGCTCTGTCAGCAAATGTCACTTTACTCTTAAGAAGGTATGTGGACACTTACCTTCTACATATGGAACATTTTAAGCTGTATTCTTGGTTCACTTTGTACAAGCCAGTGAAATAAATCATGCATGGTTTCCCTTAAGTTCTAGGTCAGTTTCTTGACACATTGTTCACTATTACAGCTGAACCAAGAAGCGTAAAAATGAACTCATATATCGGACAGTTGTGGTGACTGAAATTTTAATTGAGACATATGATACATGAATAACGACAAACTGTTAGAAACAGGACAAAAACAGACACCTTGTTCCTTGTATTACAGGGGGAGTTTCTGAGAAAGGGTACTTGTTTTGGTTCAAGGCACATGCACGAACCACTGGGTGGCGCTACACACATTCCCGCTGATGGTTTCACACTATTTCACCGATCTACAGTTGGTGGTAATGCATCAAGATACACATCACTGTGCCAGCAAAAGGCAGTGAAGAAGAAAAGTTCTAGCACGTACGCATGGTTGAAACAATTGAGAAGCAAAACATTGGCTTTGCACATATTTTATGAGGGAGAAAATGCATTCAACATGTTTGTTAAAGATACACATAAGGTGCTGTGGTAGGAAACACTGAATGCAGACATGACTTCCCTTTCTGATGTACCAGAAAATCTCTGCACTCATGTTCTGAATTGTATATGTGTTACCATGGTTACCACATCATTTTTGCATAATTATATCTCTTTGGGGATTGCTTTCTTGACAGTTCCCGGGATCAGCAGATGGATTTAATATCATTGAATTAATGCTAAAATATCAAACCTGCTATCGCAAAATCCTGTGGTTGGTCTGCTTTGCTTTTACAAATGAACTGCAGTCTAATTGACAGCTTTCACACCAGCCTACATGAACCAAACCAAACAGGCAAATGCGCAAGAGTTCATTTGAATCGCACCTGCTTAACTGTGAAAGCCCCATTAGTGAGACTGATTTATAAATGGGAAAGTTATTTTCTTAAACAATCATAACTTGAAAATACTGTTTTTATCCCAGTTTTTATTACAAAGACAGAAAATGTTGCTTCAAAACCCAAAGTGCACCTTACAGTCTTTGCATCAAGAGTTAAATCAATAAACAAACAGAAGCTACATTTATTTTGCATACTGAATATACAAAATTGACTATGAACCATACTAACACTACGCTTTAGCTTCAAGCTTTATTCTACCTTTTCTGGTTTAGATAACAGTGCTAACATCAAATCCCAGGTGATTTAGCATCCATTTCATCCAGTTTTCCAGTTCCCTCTGTGCAGACTTAACCAGTCACTCCTATCAAGCATGAAAAGCCTGATCTAGCTGAGATTAGATCGGTCAACATTTATCTTTGTTCAGGCAGTGACGTACCTCATGCCACGGACCATCGACATGAGAGGATCAACCTTTTTCTGGTCAGAAGGATTAGATTTCCATGTTAGGGAAGGCGTGACATGATTATTTCTGTAAAACAGAAGGAATTAAAGCATCTTGTTCCATGTAATAGCGTATCATTCTATATTTCCATCATAGAGAAATTATTTCTTGGCTAACCTTTTAGAATGATTTTATTGGTTTAACACAGCAGCCTCATCTGCCCAAGATCACTTCATTATAAGGATAAGAAAATATGTGGAACTAAATGCACTACAAATATCAAGGAGAGGCTGTTTCACCATTAGAAACAGTGGATGCCATTTCATTTGATTTCTCCCGTAATATTCTTTATAGCATCGAGTTTTCATTCCTATAATGTGGCTTAAATATAGTAATTTTCAAGCACTCGATTTCATGCATTTAATGGTCATGTTACAGTGTTTTATCATGCAAACATGCATCTAATTGAGTAAGTGAGCAGATGTACTTCACACTAAAACTTAAGATATTTTCAAGGCTTTTTAATAAATAATAATAATAAATTCAGTTTTTAGGTTAACATTGCATTACCATGGACCACTCTTATTAGCTTGGATTGACACCTGAAGACCAGTTTTTCGGTAGGTATTTCTAATTGAGAAGGCAGGAAAACTATCCTGTTTTGCAGGATTTCTAACTTTAAATTAGCTGCAACTAAAGATTATTTTCATTATCAATTAATCTGCCAATTATTTCCTTCATTAATTGATTAATCACTTTGTCTACAAAATGTCAGAAAATAGTGAAACTGCTGTTTCCTGGAATCCAATGTCATCTCTTTAAATGTCTTATTTTGTGCAACCAACACTCTAAAACCCACCATTATGACAAAGAAAAGCTTTAAATCCTTACATTTGAGAAGCTAAAAGCAGCAAATGTTTAGTATTTTTTGTTAAAATATGACTAAAATGATTATTATTAAAATGGTTGCTGATTAATTTTCTGTCTATCAGCTAATCAACTAATCTCTGCAGCTGTACTTTAAATCAGACCTAACAAGATGCCACCTCTTTTTTCTCCCTCAGCAAGATTATGATGTTTTAATAGTTTGAAAGCAAACTAAACTACAAGCTACGACCTATAGCAGACCTTGGAAGGCAAACTGTCTACTGCATATTACTGTAAATACAGGAGAAGGAGAAAATCGTTGACTCCTTGGGACGTAACGTAAAGGAAACTAAGCCTGTTGTTGGACTGAAATTGGAAAGCGTACTGAATCCATATGCCTTTACTCAATGTAACATCTCTTATGAACACGACTTCGTATTTTTCATGTATCAGTGATGTTTCCTGATTGAGACTTGGCTCAAAAGTGATGCTTGTAGCTAGAGATTGAGGACCAGTCAACCAACTATAGCATGAATATTTTAGGTGGATATCCTGTAGTACATCAGTTATGCTGTGTGAAGGACTGCTACAACAACAGATGACCTTTCAAATTAAATAATATTATCTCTATTTGTTTCTCTCTCCATGTTTGACAGACCTTCCGCCTCCAGCCATGAGGGAACGCCCTCCAGGGTGTAAGACGGTGTTTGTTGGCGGTCTGCCAGAGAATGCCACTGAACAGCTCATCATGGAGGTCTTTGGTCAGTGCGGGGATATTGTTGCCATCAGGAAGAGCAAGAAGAACTTCTGCCATATTCGATTTGCTGAAGAGTTTACTGTGGACAAGGCTCTCCTCCTTTCTGGTAAAGTGTCTTTCACTCTAAAACCAGCTCTTATTTTAGACCTCATATAGAATATTTCATCCTTATTTCTAACCATTAGATAAGGAACATTTTATGTCAGGTAAACCATCTTCCACACATATTGTTTGTTTTGTTTATGCCAAATCTTCACCACTGTTAACTGGAATCCCCAGTGAACCCACAACCTTATTTTTTGTGAATGTATCGGTTTACATTGGGCTTAAAGGTCAGAGAATAACGGTTTTCTTTCTTACTCACCTGGAAAATATTGAATTTGTAAAGACCACTTGTATTGTCAGTCCATGGCTATCAGTGCACCCAGCCTTTGCTCAGTGCCTCAGCACTCCTTCACCTCTGGTGGAGGAAGAATGATGAGCTGTCAACCTTTACTCTGATGGAAATGAAACAGCTGATATCTATCACTCAGCACTACAATTCTCCAGCCTCATACATTCACTCAGGATCTTTTGGCAGATGGATAAATAGATAGGGGGATGGATGGACAGATAGATGGAAAGTTGCTGCACTCCATACTGATTGTTTGGACGTGAACAACACTGGATATATGGTCGTGTTGGTCAAGAAGCCAGAAGAAGACAAAATTAAAAGACCCCTGCTGTTTCATCAGTCATGTTGTTTTTTTGTAAATATTCAAATTTATAATTTGTGCATCTTTTACCTCATGAACCTAGGGTAGTTATACATTTTAGATAGTGGTTGTGTCATAATCCTGTTATTAACCATAGGAACTCGCTGCTGCTTTGGCCTAACTGGTACAGTCAAGTCAGTTTTGTTTGTATGGACCAATACCACAAATCACAAATTTGCCTCAGGGGGCTTTACAGTCTGTGCAGCAATGCAACATCCTCTATCCTTAGTCACTTGATTCAGATAAGGAAAAACCCCTCCCAGAAAATGGGGAAATAAGGAAGAAACCTGAGGAAGAGCAACAAAGGAGGGATCTCTCTTCCAGGACAGCAAAATTACAGAAATACATCATGGACAAGGAGGATGACAAAATTATAGATTGATAACATATATGAAGTACCTTATCAGGAGGACGTCAAGGAACTTCTAAGTGCCGCCAAATAGATAGGACCTGAGCCACATGATCTCACCAGTTAAATGACTTAAATGAATATGTTACAGCTGCGGTTTTGTTTATTTCTTTTGTTCAGTCATATAATTTATCGTCCTGTCACATTTTGTTCTGCAGTCAGTACATAAATCCTCTATTGTCTACAAATTTTATAGGTCAAACTCCCTTTTTTGCAAATGTCAAGAATTCTCTATCATAAGGGGATTAATGAAGATTTGTGAACAGATATACAGGTAAAGTAGGACAATAGAGGACTTAAGGTTACAGAAAAGCACTTGTGACCAGAAAGTTACTGCTTCAATCCCCAGTCAGACTTACAAGGTTAAATCATTGCCAGTGTGCAGATCTTACTGGCAGCCATAAAGCAGTGATAAATCTGGGTGGGTAAATTTAAAGAGCGGTGCTTGCCCCCTCCCTTATTACTACCAGTGAGGAGTGACTGTGTGTAACTGTGTGAAGCTGGGTTCATACTTGATACAAGGTGTTTGTGGCCATCCTGCTGTAGAAACCTAGCTTTGATCTTTAAAATCTTTTTACCACCACAACAGTTGACATAATCATACATGATCAGGTCATATCATGCTTTAGCCATATTCCTTACAGTAATTGTTTTTACATTCCTATATTTACTTGCTTTACTACCACGCTACGCAAGTACTGGAGTTAATTTCTTTCCTTCACTACAAAGTGGTCGTCTGAGTGAGCAGAATAACTGCAGTGGAAATGCTAGATGTGTGTTACTGAAAAGGAGTCGGTAACTGAGCTTAATGTTATGTTCACTCTCAACAGTCTGCACCCGCCTACACAACTTAAGAGAAAAGAGAAAATAATAATTGTCAATAATTGTTAATAATAAGGTGTTTTCAGATTAAATGCCAATCTTGTCTTCATGTTTGTGTGACAGCTTAGACTCCAGTTCTTTCTGTTATTTTACCACCACAGCCTTCTCCCTTTTCCTCTTGTCTCTATACATCCATAAATAGGAGTCATAAAGGCTTGTGATAAACACAGACTTTTTCAGTTCGTGTAGCTGTGTTTTTGCCTCAACTCGTGATGTGTAGAGCATAGATTGATGCATCTGTTTGCTTCACTCACATCTTTGCATATGCATTTTCTCCATCTCTAATATTTGCTTCTCTCTCAGTCTGAATACACCATTATGTTGAATAAAAAAATGCTTCACTGCTGCAAAAGGAGGCCTACAACAACATGATTGGAGTGTGTATTTTACATTACATTACATTATCAATAGACTTATCTTGTGTTATGTTATTTTATGCAAAATATACTATATCTTAAGTAAATATTTACTTTGCTACACAAGCTATACAAGTAGTCTAACAATTTCTGTTATTTGGTAATTCAATTAGCTCTGTGCCCCTTAACTTACAGTGTCAGCTGTAATTATCAATTTTTACATGAATATTAGTCGCTCTTATAGGCTCGCACTACTGTACAAATGAATTTGCTCACACTGAAATTCCTTTGACCAATGAGATGCTGCTTGAACTGCTGCTTGGGGAAGAAGAGGTCCTTCTGCTCGTCATGTGACACCAGCTTATGATTTTTTTTATTTTATCTCCTTCCAGCAGCTTCTCCTGCACAGATGCCTTAAATCTCTCTATGTGAATTGCTGGCCGTATATTCCCGCTTCACAAAGCTCATTTAAAACACCAGGCACTGCAATAATACGTTCTGCATTATTTAATGCATTATTGTGTGTGTGTGTGTGTGTGTGTGTGTGTGTGTGTGTGTGTGTGTGTGATTTCAACCACCTCTTCCCTACAGTGAGACTGGAGCTATAAGTCCATATATTAGCCAGATGACAGACCTGTGTAGCTTCCCCATAGATATGACTTTCTGTACACTGCGGGCTCTTCCTCCAAACACACATACATGTATACAGATGCACACACACACATTCACACACAGATACACATTACAGTAGCCTTGGTGCACTGAGGTCTCCCCTTATGAAATATTGAAGCAAACCAAGAGCCTTAAGCAGCGTGAACAAACTCTCTGAATTTATTTCCTGGTTTATGATTGCACACTGTAATGTAAACAGCTCAGCCTTTCACAGATCATTCAGACCAATCAATTAACAAAACAAGTATGATTACACTTTACACCCACAAACAGACAATGTACAATGCACTTTGAGTGTCAGGTGAGAGGCTGTGGGGTGATCCAGGGCTATCACTGTAATTAGTACTCACACTCTTGTACATACAGAGGAAAAAGCTCAAGTGACTTGCTCAGTTTTTGTCTCAGTTTTGTCTACAAACCTCAGGACGCACAAAGAGAACAAAGAAGACGTAGATAAGTGTGTTCCCTCCTATCTAGAGGAAAACTAGGACAAGTTGGTCAGTTTAACCTTGTCACATACCTGTGTGTGTGTTGGGGGGTATCTTGTTCTGTCTGTGTTTATCGCTGTCTTTCTACTGTACATTTGGATCAAAGAAGGTGTTCTATATCAATATCAATAGAAATTGATATTTCACTGTGTTGTCACTCTCATTCAATCAATAGAATGTCTCTGCTCTCTTCTGTGTCCTCTGTTTTTCCTGCGTCTCTACAGCCCATCAGTTTCTCTCCACTTTCCTCTTTTTCCCAATTTCTTCCTTCTTTCGTCAAACCTCTCCTTCGTCTCCCCAGGTTACCGCATCCATTTGGGCTCCAGCACAGACAAAAAAGACTCTGGTCATCTCCACGTGGACTTCGCCCAGGCCAGAGATGACTTCTATGAGTGGGAGTGTCGGCAGCGCATGCTGGCCAGAGAGGAGCGGCACCGGCGCAAGATGGAGGCAGATCGCCTCAGGCCACCCTCGCCTCCTCCCATCATCCACTATTCGGAGCATGAGTGCTGTGAGCTGGGAGACAAGATCAAAGGTTGGTAGACAAACATGAAACATGTATACATACACTTGTACCTAGAGCAGGTGATAAGGGTTGCCAACTAGACAAAAACATGAAAGAGCAACTACTCACTACTCAACTATGATGTGAGTAGTGAGTAAAGCAAGGAAAGGCAGCAAATCCTCCTATTTGAGAAGTTGGAACCAGTAAAAGTCTGCCACTTTTATTTGCCATGTAAGTCACTGGCGGTCACTTTGGTCCAGACTGAAATATCTCAACAACTATTAGATAGATAGATGGTTGCTGGTTGCTCTCACAGCCGGCTGAACATAGAGAACAGTGTTATTTGGAGGGCGTGGTAGGAAAGAGGTCATTGTTGGTGTTTTAACAATGTTTCACTTATGAGTTATTGATCCAGGAAGTTTGAATCTGTCTATTTGCAACTTTACCGAGGTGCTGTTTGGTGCCCCCTCTGGCACTTGGTGCCCTACGTGCAGCTCATGATGCGTGTGTATGTAGCAGCGGCACTGGGATAGATTGATGTGAAATTTGGATGATGAATCCTAATGGCTTTGTTCAAGCCCTCTTTCTCCAGCGTCACTATAAGTTGATATTGAATGAGTTTTGAGTGAGTACAGTCACACAGAGACACTAGCATTAGCATCTCACTGGTCTTACAGGTTTTAACAGATGACATCACATCACCCCAATCCTGGCTTCTCTCCATTGGCTACCTGTTCGTTTTAGAATTGATTTTAAGATTTTACTGATTTTACTTGCTCCAAGCTACATAACAGAAATGCTGACGTATGAGCCAGCCTCCAGCCTTAGGTCCTCGGGTGTTGCCCTTCTGGCTGTTCCAAAGTCAAGGTTTAAATCTAAAGGTGGCTGTGCTTTTGCCATTAGGGCCCCTCGGCTTTCGAACAACCTGCCTGAGGAGATAATGCTTGCAGAATCAAACTCATTTCTACAGACTTGCTTTTATGCGCCTTTGCTTCTGTATTGTACTGCCTTTGCTTTGTCTGTCTAAGCACTTTGTAAACTCTGTTTTTAAAAGTTCTATATAAATTATTATTATTATTATTATTATTATTATTATTATTATAGCATTGCAGTAGACTCATAGTTGCTTGATAAATAACTTAAATTATAAATTAATTATCAACATTGTTACGGATTAAAATTTTGTTGATCACCCATTAATCATCATTTCAGCTATAATTGAAATAACTTTAATCTTTACCGGTTGGATGAAAATATGCTCTTTAAAATATGCTGATTTTGAATGTATCGAGAGCCTTACAGACGGTAATCTGAACACACTTGACATTTCATAAAGTGTTCTTTTAGTGTATAGAGACTTTTTCTTATGTGAGTGCCTTTCACTTCTGCTTCCGACTGGGAATTCAAAGTGACTTGATACGTGTTAATCTTTTTTTTTTTCTTGACTGCAAGAAGTTGTACAATAATTTGAAATATAAAAATGCTTTTTATGGTTTAGTATAGTTCTGATCAGTGTTCAAAGTACATATAAGGAGGAGAGTCTTATGGATTCTTAATGCAATTAAACATCTCAGGCAGTAGATTCCTTGTTGATCCTTAGTGACTTTCCTGTCCTTAGCCACATCTCTTTACTTTTAACATCCAAGCTAGGAAGGCACTCGATCTGAAGTGTTGGTTATGTTTGGGTAGATAGACAGATAAGATATAGATAACCTTTATTTACTCAGAGCAACATACTCATTTACAAATGTGCCCTGCAAATATACAACCAAAACAAATCATATAACAAAAGTGTAAAACTAAATGGAAGATAAATATCTTGCCCTTTTAATTAAAATAGCTGCTAATTGACCACTTCACAACCACCATTCTTATCTATTTGGATAGTTTGTGGAGGAAAGGTTGATTTTTTTTTTTTTTTAACCTCAGTTTCATCCATTTTTCAGTGATTTTACCAACATTAATTTGTTTGTTTAATTAGGAGAAAAACTAACTGTAGGAAACCAGTGGAGGATTTCAAATTTTTTCCTAAATGCCTTTTTTTTCTTACAGCTGCTCTCAGGGCATCTTGAGGTTGACTGTATTCACCAAATGACACTTGACAGCGAAATAGTATGCTTTTATCTGGGAAAATTGTAACAGTATGTCCTGGATATTTTTCTGCATGTTTAAAATAACGATCCCATGTGGTATTTCTCAGAATAGCTCTGATTAAAGAAAAAAACAAAGAAACAGAGAAAGCCTTAGATGCTAATCGTGTATTTATTCTGATAAACCAAGGTAATACATTGTTATATGTGAATTTATGTATGTTCAGGTAATGCCTCAGCTAAACCCATTAAATGAGAATCTGAATCTCTCTGGCCTCAGGCCATTGTCAGTGATTGAATACCACTAATATTCCTCCAGATTGTCTATTAATAATGTCACTGCAGGGGGTAATGTATGGGACCAGAGTCTGCCTGTAAACAAACAAGAACACTTCAGGGATTCATGAGATAACACCTTGATTCAATATATGTAGCTGTGATAGATCATCATTCATGCAAGCCATCTGACGGACCCCACTGTGTGTTTATGTGTGTGTCTGAATATATGAGAGTATGTGTGTGTGTGTGTGTGTGTGTGTGAGAGAGAGAGTGACAGCGAGAAATTGAGAGCATCTGCAGGACTGGGCTTAAATAAATATAAACCTCTCCAGCTGCACAGTCTGTAAAGATGCTAAGTAATGTTTATGTGTGTGTACATGATGCATGTGCACTACTATTTGTTTGTGTGTGTGTGTGTGTAAGTGTGTCTGTATGTGTGTGTGTGTGTGGAGGTCTGAGGGAGTTTGTTGTGAACTGATGTCTGTGTGTGGGAACATATTCCATCCTATGCTCTTCTGACTTGTAAGCACACAGCAAGACAGCAGAGGACAGGACAACCACAGCGGAATAACAACAATAGAAATCAATAAAGTCTCTTGACATCATCTGATTATTCACTAGACAAAGCGGGAGTACTGCTAAACAACTTGGGCTTTGTAAACAGTGGCTATATAACATGGTGCTCACCTTTTCTGTAGACACCAGAGACATTTGGCAAGGGTTGTTTACCGAAGATATTTATAGGAAAGACTGGAGCTGACTGATTTTACCCCAAACTGTTCTTATCTTATTCAACCTCCTGCTCTCTTATATTCAGCATATATGTATATATATATGATCATTTTTATCCTCAGTCATGCTGCACATTTATTTAATTTGTTCTGTTCTTTCTATCCCAAGATGAAAATGTGTTCTTGGGAGTTCCTTTCATCTCATTATCTTCATGTCCTCATTCTTTCTTCCCCAGCACTCCTCCTGGTGACCTGCAGACAACCCCGCTTACAATTTTCTAGATGTTGCTAATACAGCTTGTGCAAACAGTAGAATAATGCAACAACATAAATAAAACGGAACTGCAGCTTTATATAGATACAGAAATTTACATTTATATTTAACTTAAATTTGAAGCTAAAGTTGAGATGATTTTTGCCTCCTTTTAGGAAATTAGGAAAATCCAAAGCTATGACAAGCTTTGATAACATTTCCACTATGTGTACATTGTGAAACACTCCTGTTCCTGACCATCAAAAGGATGTGGAGTAAATTTGCAGAGGCAGCTTTCCTTGCTCATGGTGACCCTAACTCTTTTCTTCTGTCCCCTCTTGGCTAGAGAAACTTTGTTGGCAGAGGCTGTTATGTTATTGTACTTCCATGGTATCGATTTTGGCCTCATTTCTCTTGTCTTCTTTCCCTCCTTTCACTCTCTATTTTCCTCCTGTTTTGGTCAAATGACTGAGAGTTTGTAAAGACAGCACTTTTTAAAACCTTTCTTATGTAGATGCCTTTTTCCTTCACACTAATTCTTCTGACAGTGAAACAGTACTGAAGGAAATTTGCTCTTTATCTTGCTATGCTCATATTGACTCTGACTCTTGCTTTCTTCACCTCTTCTCTTTTATATTTCCCAAGATGACAATAAGTTTGCAGATGCTGTGCGTGTGCTCTTGACCTGGTTGGAACGAGGTGACGTCAACCGCAGAAATGCCAACAACTTCTACTCCATGATCCAGTCCTCCAACAGCCACATCCGCCGGTTGATGAGTGAAAAGAGTCAGCATGAGAAGGAGATGGAAGAGGCCCAAGACAAGTTCAAGACCGCGATGACCGGCATACTGGTTCAATGTGAGTCTTCAAAGTTTTGTCTCAGTTTATTGCACTATAATACACGTATAATATAACTTCTTGAACATATATGATGTGCTGGTCTTTTTAAAGAGTGTTTTCATGTAACTTACATTTTAAAATGTGACACACCATAAACAGGCCAATGCAGCCCTTATATTCACATCATACCCCCTCTCTCCACATTACTTGACATTACAGCTGCAAGAGAGCAGTTGTTTGACTGATTGATGAGTGCTAGGAGATACAGTAATTGAGTTGTGATTAAGAAAATAGCAAATACTTCATTTTCAAATCCATCAAAACACAAAAAGGATGGCAATGTACCACAAGAGGAAATACAATTATTACACCACTGTGGCTGCATAACACTAAAAGAAATACTCATAAAATACTCGTAAAAAATCACACTGAAATGACTGGTGATATACTTAACATTCATTGATTTGAGTAAGCTGAGCCATTTGAGGGCCAAATAAAAGTGTAAAGGAGGGAACTCAGGAAAAGTGTCATAAAAGCTTTGACCACAGTGTCTGACACACTGTATGTCAAGTGTACTTGACATAAATTAATTACCACATTGAATGCCTCTCTGGAGTGTAACATGTGAAAGGGGATGTATTATGCACATTTCCAGGTCTACAGTATATTTATATTCTGGGGCTCTATTGGTATATATTTGCATGATTAACAGTTTTAAAAACTCTTTATTTATCTTATATTCTTTATGCAGCCCCTTAGTTAGCAGCTTAGCATCTGCCTGAAACGGGCTGTTTTAGCTCCAGTGTCTTCAAGGCCCCTTTTCAGATGAGCCCACTCTGTTCTCTGATCAAATCTGATCCAAAATATGCGGGTGGACAATGTGAACAATACATTGAACAACCTTAGCAACAAAGGATATGGCCATTTGTAGGCATGCATGAACAATCAGACATCATCACAAAGAGAAATTAGAGGTAACTTTGCAAATGAATCGTTCAGAGCAGGCTGAAGCCTGGGCTTTTGACTTTCAGGTAGTATTTTTACAGACATTCACCTCAAGTTTCAGACTTTTGACCATGTTTAACACAGATGTCTGATATCATGAAATCATAAAAAATAACGGAAAATTCTCAAAAAGCATGATATGTCCCCTTTAAACACCACATATATATAGTACATTCAGAGGGTACACGGTTTATATTCTCGCTAATTTTTCCTCTCTGATGTTTGATACGGTTTCGTTTTACTTTATCTCTTTTCTAACTCCAGAAAGCCTTGCTGGCTATAACACAATAACCATTTGTACACTGTATCCAGAAATGCTGCTCCTTCTGTTCTTTTCTGTTCACTTGACCCATGACGAAGTCTTGACCAAAAACCTACTAGGTTCTTGGTTGGCAAATTGTGTCTTAACATGGGAAATTGGCTGTGGCCCCTCGACGCCAGTCATGGAAACAGGATATTACCAGGGAATTTACAGGTTAAGCAGCTTGTAGGCTGTTTTGCGTGTCTCTCCTGATCATGCATACGTGCACTCAGTAAACAATTTATTTTATGTCACAGCCCCATGAGAATAGCACTCCATCATACAGAATTTATCATTCAGTTAGCGCTATACTTGGGTAACAGGTTCAATCGACCACGCCACGCTACAGTAATTCCCATGACACACTGCAGGCTGCCGTTTTATCACAGGTCACCGCTCTATACACGGCATATCAAATGCTGAAATACCCAGAGAGAAATACCATGACATAAATGCGCTCTTCACACATACACTTACCAACACACACAAGGTCTTTCTCTCTTTCCCTCTCTCTCTCTCTCTCTCTCTCACTCACACACATATAAACACATGCACATCATTTGATACACAATAATGATGAAAATAGATTTATTTAAAGACACATAAGATGTAGGAGCAAGTGAAATTGTAAAGGCTCACTGTAAGACAGAAATAAACTTGAAACAGATTCTCTCCTCTTCGCTCCTTGTGATAACAGAGGTAAGATGGGTTATTTCTATTCAAGCACACAGGAATAAATGGACTGCAATACTATTGTTCTACTTTTACTACTGCTACCCAAGTTTGACTCCCTTTCACATTGTTACAGAAATAAAATGCATTTATCATTTATGTATCATGAATTTGTTATAGTAACCATGTTTACATGGCCTTGTTCCAGATTTAGGAATTGCTGTCGATGTTTCAGATTTGTTCAGGGATTCATATACTGTAGATCTAGTGTTGTGCCTACTGACAACTGTTTGCCTTAGTAGGTGGGTTTAAGAGTGGGGACATCATCTTCCTACATAGCTAGCTAGTTATTTAGCTATGTCATCAAAGATAGTGTTAGAAAAATGGTGACAAGCGTGACAGAGATCAACACAGCTGGAGAGCTTGGAATAAAAACTCCTAAATCAACATATTTCTTTGATCAGTGTGAGGAATTAAGTTAAAGATCCCCTCCAGACATGTATTAAGACATAATTACCAATTTTAAAAATCCTAATAATGGCATAGACTCCTTCACCCTCATTAAAAATCCAGAATCTATGAATATGCAAATATAATTCGAGATGAGTCATCAGACATATGAAAACATTTTACAGAAGAGAAAAAACAGGTATTTTGATATAAAAACATTCAAAAGTTATGTTTTGGACATAAATTTGGCATATAACAAGAGACAATTGTTGAAATAAGGGCAAAACAAACTATGAATGCTTAGCTGAATGGCAAAAAACAACAGTAATGAAGATCCGTCACCTGAGATTAGGCCGTCACTTTGCTGTCCTTTTGTTTGATGCATATTTATGAGGTTGCTAATATTGATACTTGTGTACGTTGTATTGGCTTTGAAAGGGCAGATTGAATTGGGTTACAACCTCCCAGGACATTCTCTTTCTTTGCCTCTCCTACATTGTATGTCTCCATTTCTCTCCGTCAGTCTCTCTCACTCACTGTCTTTCTCACTCCGGTCTTTCTGTCTGTGATTGTCTCTCATTAAAGGCCATCCACATCCAACACAGTAATCCATACAAACACTTATTTCTATTCATGAGTTTGTCTTTCGCTCACTGTGGTTCCACCCATGCAAATGTCAACACCGGGATTGGTCTCCCACGAGGCAGTTTTACACACCACACCTGTGAACAAAAGACATCCATATTCACAAGGCTCTACTTTTGTCAGAGCCTCAGACTGCCATTCAAGGACACATTATTATATGCATTCACTTCTGTCACCCTGAATAGAATTACCCTCATTGAAAAACTCTGGATATTATCCCTGTTTTGATTTTTTTTAATTAGTCAATTTACTGAATGCCATAGCAACAAAGCATGGGATCCGGTAAAATTGCTACTACACACTGACAGTGTGAAGGTTTCACGGGATTTTCTGGTTGTGTCTGCCAGTTGAACGGGCAGTCCACACATCTTTTTGTTCGCACAGTAGACATTAACAATTTAGAGGTAAAGCATGCCCAAGAAAATAGATTGGCATGAGTGAGACAGCTAGAACGAGACAGACACACTTTGGTCAAGGTGATTCAATAGAGGATAGAGGAAAAATACCTCCTCAATTGAGAAATTTATCTCACCCCTCATGGCCGATCGACGCTGCTGGTTTGAGCTCCAGCTTTATCAGAGCTGCTGAAGACGATGCTGCCTTTGTCCACCTGATGTGTGAACCGAGGGCCCGAGGCTCATGTGTTGCTCCCTTCTCCGCTGTGCTATCTTAACGCACCAGCACTATTTTTCCTTAAGCAGCTCGTCTTTGAAGCATGAAATTCACTTGTGTATGTATATAAATGCCTTTATTTATTGATTATTGACATGAAAGTAAAATTAAATAGAGTATTTTATTTGCTATTGTTTTTTTTCTGCATGTATATAGCAAAACTAGCTTTTCTTGTTTGTTTATGTCACTTCTCCACTGAAGTCTTTGAAGCGAAGAAAGAAGGAATGCTTCGGTTTTCCTTCTGCTTATATACGAGGGGAGACTCAAAAGTTCACGGCATTGTCATAAATCTTTCACTAGTACCTTTCTAAGTCCCTTCAAAGTACTCTCCTTGGGATACAATGTACTTGACCCAGTGTTTCTCTCATTCCTGTAGTCGTCTTTTGTCACCATGTCCAGAGTCTCCTGTGATTCTTCCTGGATTTCTTCGACAGTGGAGATTCTTCTCCCTTTCAGCTCCAATTTCAGTTTCACTAAGCTGTACGCATACGCTACCTGCTACCTAGCAGCAAATCCAATAACTACTCCCTGCTCCCATGCAATCAATGGTTTCCAGGAATTTTTGGGTCCCTGTTCAGAAAATACATGTACAAAATAAAGATAATAGTGTTGCACACAGTAAGTATTACAAAGAGTAAAATACACCCCCAAAATATCTGTTCCTGGTATTCAATATGCTTTTAAAACACAAGAAATTGTGCAGTATGCTCTAACAGAAGTGCTTCTTGAATAGTCAAACAACACGCATCTGAAACTCCTTCACTTATGAAGCAGGAGCTGCATCCAACCGTTTCTGTAGCTTTCCAAAAGTATTGTGTGATTTATACAGTAGTGCTCTGTGTAAGGGTGGGGCTACATTGCACCCTGCAGTGCAGACTTGAGCAGATTCTGCACACCCTCCTTAAAATGTAACAATGTTATGCACCACATACATGAACATAAACAAACTTGACAGGTGAATTTTTCGACATTACATAGTTATCTGATAAGATTTCCTGCCCCAAAATCATGACAAACAAGTATTTACTAGTTGAGGAGTTTTTCAGTATACAGTATATTGGCACCCCTATTAGGTTGTTCCAGACCTGCCTCTGTTGCCTAGTGATTCCCCCACTTGATGAAGTGCTGACTGCCTATTCTGCACCTGTTTCTGTTAACTGTTCAGGGAATACGAGACCTTATGACTGTGTCCCTTTTAGCAGTGAAAATGAAAAAAAAAACCTGACCAGGAGTGTAGCTACTACCATGGCCTGTGGCGTGGCCCTAACCATAGCCAGTTTCTGACATGTCTTGCTAGGCATGACTGCTTTCCATCAAAAACACAGGGGAGATCTCAAGGGTGTTCACTCTCACCAGTGGGATTGTTTCACCACTCAGTGCTTCCAGAGAGGAAGAGGAAAAAAGCCTGCTTAAAGCATCATCCCGCTATGTTGTTAGAGTTTTCCTGCCATCCTTCTGCTTTGGAAGAGAAAGTGCTCCATAGTGGGTTTGGCTTTTATGCCTCCATCTGGCTCCCACCAGTAGGATTGGGCGACAGTATAAATACATGGGGAATCTGCAATTGGTTCAATTTGTTGCAGATGGATTTTTGTTTTTTTCTGCCAATGTTCAACCACTTAAAATCCTTAAATTGAATTATCTCTTCCAGCTGACAGAATGTTTTCTGGCCTCTTACAACCAACTTACAGTCACTCTAAAATAGTTTTGGCAATTCTAATTTATAACATATTCCTAAATAAATCCTCCTTGTGTTCTCTAACCATCCATGTTAATTTATTTGCTGTGGATTAGGTCCAGAATTTGTACACAGTGAAAAATATGATGTTTTGATTCATTCATTTCAACCAACTGGTTGATCTGCCTTTGGACTTTAAGTAAACCTAAGATTTATTAAATTCATATTTGGTTATATTGATTCTACTAGTATAACAACCCCCTTCTATTAACATCAAAATTTTCAGTTTGTCCATCATCATATTGACGCTGTAAACATGACGTTTTATAGATACATAGACACTGTAGTACTTCTCAAACTTGCCATCATTTGATTTCTGATCTGACCTTGTGGCCTTATCATTAATTCTACTAATGGCAGTGCTGGAATATCATATATTTAATGTATCCTTAAAAGGATATTAAACCCTGCAGCAGTGCTGCATGAGCAGAATCCTACAACAAAAGCATAATTAACAAATGATAAAGACATTCTTACAAATACCACATAGATGGAGTGCCTACTTATACTGATAAATGCATGTGTTCATATATAAACACACAATTTGATACTTTTATTTATGTTCACACATTATAGCACATGGAACATAAATACAAGATCATACAAACTTTTGTTTTGATACATGTTTTATCTTGTTAGACCACCACACTCAAGGGTGCATGCCATGGACTGCAAATATAGATTGCAAATACTGTGCACACATAAACTGCAGTCACAATGTTGCTCTGTCTCCCCATTTTCCATTGATCAATGAAAATAAAGTATTCTGGGAATAAATGTATCAATAATACTGATACACATTCACATACACTTGTATAGTCTAATAAAATAGCCTACAAAGTACCATGATGGCCTCCTCAGAGAAGGAAGGCAGCCAGTCAGCAAAAACTATTAAATAAAAAATGTCATGACCCAGGTCTTAGGCCACAACAAATAGGAAGACACACCAATGTAGAGGTTTTAACAAAAGAAAGTTTATTAAACCAGATTGAATGAATTAAAGAGTGAACTAAATATTTAAAGCATGGGGTGTTGATATCAGTAGTGTCAGTGGTGTAAGGTGTGCATGAGTGTACGATGTGTGTGCATGTTGTAAGGTGCAGAAAAAGAAACTAAGGCAGCATAATCAAACCAAAACGGGTGCCTGTGGGGAGGAGCAGAGGGAGAGGTTAACTGCAGCCAGAACTTTTATAACCTGGGAATACAGGGGCACTGAGGTGTTCCCAGTTACACTAATGACCCACCTGCAAAACAGAGCAGAAAGGTCAGTCATACAGCCAACCCAAGCCTAAACCACAGGGGTCATCACAAAGTTTATCTTGGCAATTTATGAATGCTGAAGTATTTATGATTCTAAATGACTGCCTGCTGGTCTAGACAGCCATCGCAGGCATCTGCTACAGGTGAGTAGATTAAAGATTGCTAACATGATGACTCAAAATGAGTTAGCTGCCAAATAGAATATCTACAAAAAGAAAATGTCTTTTTTTTCTTCTGTTCTCACTGCTTTGTCATTAGGCTTTCTTAAAAAGGACTTTATAATGAAAACACTGTTATGTAAATGATATTATGATTATCAATATCAAAAGCTATATACAGTATGTTGAATATATTTCTGTCTAAATTATCTACAATAATGTCTTATGATGTGATATGTCTGATCTCAGTTGCATTTGTGTCCTCCCTCGTGTTTTCTCCTGTCTCTCTACTGTGAGCCACATTATGGTAAACCAGATTTGACAAAAATGCATAGTAACAAATAACAATTAGTGTGGGCTGTTTGTTGTCTTTTATGACAACACTGCCAATCAGACACTTGAATGCAAATCAAATATACACTCACCGGCCACTTTATTATGTACACCTGCTCGTTAACACAAATATCTAATCAGCCAATCATGTGGCAGCAACTCAATGCATTTAGGCATTTGGACATGGTCAAGACAATCTGCTGAAGTTCAAACCAAGCATCAGAGTGACTCTCACTTCAAGTGACTTTGAATGTGGAATGGTTGTTGGTGCCAGACGGGCTGGTCTGAGCATTTCAGAAATTGCTGATCTACTGGAATTTTCACGCACAACCATCTTTAGGGTTTACAGACAATGGTCCGAAAAAGAGAAAATATCCAGTGAGCTGCAGTTCTCAGGGCAAAAATGCCTTGTCGATGGCAGAGGTGGGAGGAAAATGGCCAGACTGGTTAGAACTGATAGAAAAGGAACAGTAACTCAAATAAACACGCGTTACAACTGAGGTATGCAGAAGAGCATCTCTGAATGCACAACACGTCAAACCTTGGAACAGATGGGCTACAGCAGCAGAAGACCACACCGGGTGCCACTCCTGTCAGCTGAGAACATGAAACTGAGGCTACATTTGGCATGAGCTCACTAAAATTAGACAACAGAAGGTTGGGAAAACGTTGCCCGGTCTGATGAGTCTCAATTTCTGCTGCGATATTCAGATGGTAGGGTCAGAATTTGGCTTAAACAACATGAAGGCATGGATCCATCCTGCCTTGTATCAACGGTTCAGGCTGGTTGTGGTGGTGTAATGATGTGGGGGATATTATTTCTTAGCACACATTGGGCCCCTTGGTACCAGTTGGTCATCGTTTAAATGCCTCAGCCTGCCTGAGTATTGTTGCTGACCATGTCCATCCCTTTATGACCACAGTGTAACTTCTAATGGCTACTTCCAGCAGGATAACAAGCCATGTCACAAAGCTCAAATCATCTGAAACTGGTTTCTTGAACATGACAATGAGTTCACTGTACTCAAATGGCCTCCACAGTCACCAGATCTCAATGCAATAGAGCACCTTTGGGATGTTGTGGAGTGGGAAATTTGCATGGATGTGCAGTTCTTAAGGCAAAAGGGGGTCCAACCCGGTACTAGCAAGGTGTACCTAATAAAGTGGCTGGTAGTTTGGTAGATTTAAAGTAGTCTTACAGAGAGATTACATTGAGACTTTACATGCACAGCACCCAACTAAAACACACATTTTGGTTGATTTTAAATACCACTATATGCACTGTATGAAAATTTGGTTTAGTCAGTACTGTAATGTCTCAGAATTACAGCCAGATTTTTTATAAACCCTATTGCTTAATTTCACACAGGGAATGTTGTCTCTTTGGCTAACAGTTTTGTCCTTTTCTTATGGAAAGATGATAAACATAATGAAATAGATTTTACTTTTCATCAGATTTTGACTCAACCTTCCCCTTGCCAGTGCCAAAAACTCGTTAAGCTTTAATACAATTTATACTGAAAGAACAACGTTGCAATTTCAATTTTATGCCACCACAGGGAATACCTCTCTATGTACTGCAAATTTGTAATTAGTAATGGAAAATGTCAAGTGTTTTCTTGATGATGGTCCCATTGGATTGCAGTACAAGATATTTAAAAATATACTGTATGTGATTTTCAATCAGTAATGCTATTCATATATTTAAAACGGTGGAATCCCAGAGTATGGTGGATAATCTGAAACATCCAATTACAATTAAAGAGGAGAGCAGCCTTTTTTTTTTTTTTTTTTAGCCCTTTTTATATTCCCTAAGCAAATAAGGAACTCCCATTAGCTCCAATATTAGAATCAATTACATTAGAAAACAACCACTTCTTCAATAAGGACATATTTTTAAGATAATAAGTGCGGTATAGAAATCTGTTGGACAGAGTGTAAATTACTGGTGTGTGCAGCTTAATAGGTCAGGACAATCACAAATCTTTATATCAATAAATGGTATGAAACATATGACTACACTATTGTGAAACATGCTGGTTGCCACTCCTCTGTAAATTATGCAATATCATTGAACTTTGAAGAAACCAAAAGAATCCTGGATGCAGTTTCTTCACAGTCAAGAATTTTTGGTCCTACATATCTGAAAGAAGACTCTTTGGTAGGCAGGAACTTGTTGTAATAACATAATTAAAAGGCCATACCAAACCTGATCTAGACAGGATGAGGAAAATATATATTATGAGTATGAGATTGATGGAATTTATGTCATGCAGTCAGTTTTTGAGATTGTAAAAATGTACTTAAGCTAGTTTCAATGGGATCCTCTGTGTCTGTCTCTGTGGCAACATCACCACACATACAATATTATAATATACTGTATGTATCGCTAAATGTCACAGGTCTGAAACATTAATGTACTATAGACAGACAGCTATTTTGTCCCCACCTGACTTCATAATTTCACTTTTCTGCTTCTTCCTACCTGCCCTCTTTCTGTCTCTTTCTCTTGCCCTTCTCTACATCTACACATCTCTTCCTCACCACAGTTGAACAGATTGTGTCTGTATTCCACGCTGCTTCAAAACAAAAGGCATGGGACCACTTCTCCAAAGCTCAGCGCAAGAACTTGGACATGTGGTGCAAACAAGCAGAGGTTGGTATCTTAATTCTCCTATAGGACTTTTTTTGGCAGTAGGCTATGTGCTCAAATTGTGAGCGTTTCTTTTTGATTTGATTTTTATTCAACTTATAAAAACTAATTAACTTTAAGTTGAAAAAATAAGTTTGAAACAAAGGTTGAGCTGAAACAATACAGGAACATTATGACAAATATTATTATCTATATCCAAAAATGAAACAAAATCCAAAGCTAAACCTCTCAGATGTGTTGGTCCGATTTACTTTTTCCAGTCTGTCTCACTCAGTTTCTAATTTTAGTAACCCCATTTACACCTAGTATGATCTATGTGAGCTGTGTCTGAATCTCTTACACTGAATCAATATTGCAATCAGAATCAGCCAGACCATGTCAGATCTCAGTATTAATTATTGATTATTAATAACAGGTGTAAATGCAAAGGCCTGTGATCAGATGTCATTATCCAGATCCTGATACAGATGGTACATTAATACAGGTGGAGACAGATAACTTTTAGATGCTCTCTTGCTGCTCTAAACTGCCTCATAATTTGCTGTTTGTGGCCATATATAGATAGAAAATTATTGCATGTTTTGTTTTAGCAGGAATATCATAATTCTTTTCAGAAACTGACAATGTTTTCCTTTTTTTTCATTATTGTTCACTGCCAGAAAATGCCACACTAATTATGATGAAGACTTGTGTTTAATGGATTCTGTACTGTTTTCAATGGAGAGTGCAGCATTAGATGTAGATCTGGTTTGATCTGCTGAGACTCTCCTGATGCTTGAGTGCAGGAACTGTTTATTTAGATTTTAGATATTTTACACATACACACAAAGAGATTCATCAACTCACAAAAACACTGTGCATAATGTGATATATCAACACACTGAAAACACACATTATTGCAAATCAAGCTTTGTCACAGCGTGTTGCTGAAACATTTTCTCTGTTGAATGTCAATGAGGCCCTATTCTTTGTGTGAATATTCATGTACAGTATCAAAAGAGAATAGCGTTCATTCTGTTCCATCCCCTGCAGAACTATGAAAATGCTAATAACTTTCCATAAATAGATCTATGACATTAACAAGCATTCAGAACAGCTACTGGGAGCTGTCCACATTAGAATGTTGATACATTAATCACACTTTACACTTGACCCACTAATATTGATTTGCTGTTAGGTGGAGCACCATAGCTCTACACATTGTTGTTAACTCTCCAGTGTAAAGACAATAGCCTTTGCATCAGAGGTTTTAGCTCGTAGGGTTAGTGTGCGTTCAGATCTCGAGGTTTGTTACTGCTGCTGCTGTAGAGCCTCTTGTGTTCAACGTAAGTGCAAATCAGCTCCTGAATTATTCTCAGTGCCTCAGTCAGCCTGGGTGTTGTTTCCATCACTGTATCTGTAATAAGGCAAACTGCCTCACCATCTGTACACCAGACAGACCACAGCAGAAATATGTCTATAACTCCATTGTAACACAGGACACACATCTATACTTGATGTGTTTTTTTAGTTTCCTAAATGAAGCAAATCAAAATCCACCAAGTCATACTTTGTTTCTGTGTTTCTTCTTTTCTTTCTCAATTATTGTTAACTTGTCATTTCTTTTATGCATGCAGTTTTCTTTCAATAGAAAAAGCATACCTATTTTTGTTCTCCATATTAAACATCTACGCTGTGTTACGAAAGGGGAAAGATGATGAACAAGGTAAAAAAAAAATCCCTGCTAAAGTTCAGCTTGTTAGTCTTGCTCATTTGTAATCTATCATTTTTAAGTATTCACACTGTTTTCAATGTTGGACATACTTGTTTTAGACTAGGTATTGCTGTTTTTCAAATGGGTATTCTGGTTTTTAATTAAAAAAAACTTTTGTAAGTTTGGGGAATGGCTTTATGTGCTGAAAACCATGGAGAATCAGTCTTATCATTGTATCAGTGTACAGGCTTCTGCTGCAGAGGAAATCAGCGGCTCAGGCGACATGTCACGTCCCTTCCTGCTCTCAGTAAAGTGAAACCTGTTATGTCTCTTAAAGGACACCAGTTTTTCTTCCCCTTTGACATGGCACCGGAAATTGAAGGGGACAAATTGAAAGGTAGATGGTTGTGGAAAACAAATGTAGAGACTTAACCACTGTAAAAATTGCAGTTATTGCACACTGTGCTTTTGTGTAGTTATTCTACCCTTAAGCTTGGTTGGAAAATGTAATGTATTTTTCAGTAGTAGTAATTCTCGTATGTAAAAATCGGACATTAAAAATGTTTTCTGTAATGTTTTATTCACGACTACTTTGAAACACTCTGGGATATTATTCAAAGGGTTTTCAGTGTTAACAGCATGAAGTTAGATTCATGAAGGATTACAGTGCTCTTTGAGCTTTAGTACCTTAACATGCTCAATAGCCTATTTTAATCCCTCTGTCTTTTATCTGTTATATACTTTCACACTGCATTAACTAGAGAAGAAAGGCCTTATGCCCTCCAATTTGATAATAAAACAGGTGCACACTCGTTTTGTGTGCACACGTAGGTGTGTATATGTGTGTGTGTGTGTTTACCAGGCACTAATAGTAAGGTAGAAGGTGGACAGAACAAAATTATCTCGGTACAGGTCAAGCTGTACCACACTAATAGTTTCCAGAGTGATGGTCAAAGTATTTTCACATTATTTTATCCTCCTTGGAGGGCTAAAAATGTTAAGTCTACCCAGCAGTGGAAGAAATATAGATATTTTCCTTAAGTAAAAGTACCAATACCATAATGTTGAAATGCACAATTACAAGTAAAAGCCTTGCATTCAAAATTCCACTTAATAGAAAAAGAACAGAAGAATTATCAGTTAACTTTTCAGCTAAAGTATGAAAAGGAAAAGTATTCATTCTGCATTGTTATATATGACATCATTATAGTATTAATACTGATGCATTTATGTGTAAGCAGTATTTTACTGTAGAAGCTGTTCAAGGTGGAGTTATGTTTAACAACTTAATACACAGGTGGCTTAGATAGTTTAGTTTGGTGGTGCCCAACCTAGAGGTCGGACCTAGATAGATAAATTGGAGCGGTTGTGAGTAGTGATGTGTCAGTCACGAATGAGTTGGCTCTATGAGCTGGCTCCTTTAAATTAACAATTTAATTAATGGGAGTGGGCTCATGTCTGAGAGCCAATTTCTTTTTACTTTCCTTTTTTTTTTAAATGAATACAAGACAGAATAATAGGATGATCTTTTCATCACACTACTTGGCCATGCACTCTCCATGCACTGACTGAATGTTGTGTTGATCTCTATGTATGTGCGACCAATCGTGTGTGTGTGTGTGTGTGTGTGTGTGTGTGTGTGTGGAGGTGGGGTTAGCTCTGATGGACTATAGCTGCCTTGCTAACCCTTTTACATTATTTAAGGTTTTTATACCGAAAATCATTTAAAATGATGGTATTCTGGAAATTATACAGTTTAGTATAATTGCATTGAATAATATAAGTGATATATGTGCACACATACCAGTCATATGTCAAAACATTGCTAAATTTGGCTGAATTACAAAAGCCAGAAGTGGTACTAAATGAAGAGCCGTTTGGGAACCGTTTGGGAACCGTTTGGGAACCGTTTGGGAACCGTTTGGGAGCCGTTTGGGAGCCATTTGGGAGTCAAAGGAGCCAGCTCTCATTGCTGAGCGGAGCTAAATGATCTGGCTCACTAAAAAGAGCCGGAATTTCAATCACTAGTTGTGAGATAATTATTGGAGAAGTTCTGCTATGCAAATTTGGATTCATTTTTTGAACTTCAGTCTTTGCTTTTTTGTGAATCATCTGAGAAGTTTAGGGGTGGAACTGTGAACAACTCACAGTCGGCGGTATTGCTTTACAACCAGTAGAGTGAGTATACAGCATATCCACAGTGCAGATATTTATCTGCTGCTTTTCTTGTGTTTGTCAGGATATTAGAAACATGCACCATGAGCAGCTTATGGGCATCAGGGGAGAAGAGGAGATGGAAATGTCTGATGATGACATGGAGGACTCTTCTGCTTCCAAAAACAAAGACTCTGAGGACTCAGGTAAAGTTTTTTGGGATGACACTCAACAGTGTGCAGGTGCTGATAGAGATGAATACTGTGATCCTACCAGGCAATACTGTACCTGTCAGTAGTATTTTGGCACAAAGGAGCGTATACTCTTTACAACCAAAGTAATTCAAAGCTGTGCTAGATAAGCATATTGATTCCTCTGAGTGGCAGCAAAAATAACTTTTCCAATGTTTAATTTTTGAGTGAGACAGCATTAGTTAGTAAGCTTCGAACAGTGTAGTGCAATTCAGATAGTACTCCTAATTTTGAATTTTAAAACCTCATAAAATAGCAAGCAAAAATGTGTTTATGATAAGCTGTATATTTCGGTTTGCCTAGTTGTGACTTGAGCTATCGCAACACTGTCCACCCTTCTGCCACTTTTTAGTAGTTGTCATTAAACCCTTCATGTATTTGATTGTGCATTGAACTGCAGGACAATAGTGGCCATCAACATGCTGTACAAAAAATCCAGTGATTTTAGTGTGCTGGCATCAGCAAGTACACACATTTTGTTGTTTACACTGTGTAAATGACACAAACCACAATTACAATCAGTATATAGTATTCAGTTTGGACACAGTTTACTCTTCAGTAGACTGTTAAAGTGATATTTTTCAGAATAAGAAATCACTGTGATTAGAGACAGCAAAACAACTTTGGTGAATCCAACAAATGCTCACACAACGGTATGATACATTGGCCAAACACTCTATGTGTCATAATCTGTATTTCAAACTTGTAGTTTGATAAATTGCTGTTGTGGTCACAAAGGTAAATGAAGGCAAATGTTTGACACCAGCATTTGATTTTCTCTCCGGAAGAAAGTACAGGCCTCTTACAATGTGTTCTTGAAAGACATTCTGACTAATACAGTTACAGACAAAGGAGGGTCAATTAAATTGGCTTTACCAAAGATTGTATTACAACTGTTAGTCACAAAGGAGCCCCTGGAGCACATTAAACAGCACTGAATCCTAAATCACCAACACACACACACACACACACACACACAGAGAGAGAGAGAGAGAGAGAGAGAGAGAGAACTGGGGTCTGCATTAACACTCAAAAGAACCTGTAATCTGATATGAGAAACAGGAAACACAATAAGAGATAAATAAGCTGTGCGGAACAGGAAATAGAACTAATCTTTTGAAATCTCTTTTCTAAAGGAAAGTTACGCCCTTTAGGCTTCATATTGGAGGATGCTTTGTTATTATTACTACCAAGAATCTCTGCACAGATAAATCTGATATACAACAACAACAAAAAAAACCCTGTAGAATTAAACAGGGAATAGCATTAGTATTAGCTTTCTCCAATAAAAAATATGTCATATTGGGGTATGCTTTGTCAGATTTGATAAATGGAGCTAGATATATACACATACACAGTGTACATACAGATGCACAAGTTCAAAGATGCTGAAAAAAAGCTCAAATTATGGCTGAGGGTTTTCTTTCTCAGCACACAGATTAATGGGAGAATAAACTTGTTCTTCTTCTAGCATTTGTGTACATGCATGCGTGCAGGTACATGTGTCTGCTGTTGTTGATAACAATCCTCACTGGGGAAATAGAAAATGTGGGGGAAATTGGACAAATCTGGCCAAACTGTTGGTTTTCTTTGGGCACCAAGTTAATAATACTTGATAATCAATACTATCCTCAACCCTTACTTGCCTCACTGCATACTGCTGGAAGAAATCACAACACACACACATACACACACACACAAACTGTGCCATATTCTTATCTCAATAAGTCAGTAATTTAACAATGTTTCCACACATGGCTCAGGAAGGGGAAGAAAAATGTCCTTTTAATAAATTTCTCAACACAAAAGAACGTATATAGTATATGATGTTATGTGAGTATGGCTATTGTGTATCTGTATTCTTGATATGGTTCACGTTAATTATAGGGGAGAAAATCAACACAAGAATTTTGTTATCTATACCATCATTATCTTAATATGCAGTTTATAATTGTTACCTATTGGATCCATCCTAAATGAAATAGTAGACATCTTATGAAAATTCTTTCATTAATAACAGGAAATGTGAATTATATTTTTACACCCCTCTACACACCTCTATTTAACTGTTCAATTTTATGCAATGCTGGACAGAATGAATCTCTTTTCACTTTTATTCTTAAGGAAATTGGCTTCAAAATAAAACAACCTAGGCTTCATGAAATATACATTTATCTCTTAATGAATACAAGCTATGTATCTTTGCTGATTTTGATTCACACCCTGGCAATCACATATTTGATCTGCTATTTTAGACATGTATAAAAGACAACGCATATGAAAAGGAAAAGAGACACAAGAAGAAAAACCCAAATATCTAAAAAGGTGTTGCAAATATTAAAGTGGTGGAAGAAGCAAGCAGGAATAGTGCGGTAAGAATATTATTGATGTTATCGAGGGTCTAAGAAAGGAAAATATACTGCTACATGGAAGAACAAAAATAAGTTCAAGTTAGAATATAACTTGAAATTGAATTAGTTTATAGGCTACAGGTGCAGGGCAGGGCACCGTCATCAAAGCCATCAAACTGAAGGAAGGGAAGATAGGGAAGACTGTGTGGTCACCAAACAGATGATTTGATTCAAGCAGCAGATGGTAAGCTTAGACTTTAGCAGATGTAATAATGTTTAGGTAGCTCTTGACAAAAGCTTTATACCTGCAGTGTGAAAGCGTATCCAACAGCACACAGATGATGATGATCAGTCTGTTTGTTCCTGAGAGTCTAAGGCTTTACACATCAACACAAACTCAAGATTAATTTTACTTCCATTCAGTCAGTGAATGTACGAACACATTAAAAGATTTTAACTACAGTCATTGTGTATTGGGCTCTGAGCACTTCCAAAACATGGTTGACCTATGTTCAACAATGTACCTAAACACCTCCTCGCCATGGTCTCGGAACATATGAAACAAACTGGTTTTGATCTGCCCGTGGAAGTATTTGCTCCTTTTTAGGCAGGTAACTACAGTCATTGTGTACTGGGCTCGGAGCACTTCCAAAATGCGGGTGACCTACGCTCAACAATGTACCTGAACGCCTCCTGTGTAGTCACTCGCTGCTGATCTGCTAAACGTGCTGCTATCACTACACTTTCTGATTAGACACGGGGTAAGAGTGTCCATTCTTGATTAAAAGCTCTGTTTTCGCTGTCTACTTTTCTCTTTTTAGAGCACTTTTCTCTGACTCGTGTCATGCCTCATCTCAGATGTTCTCTCCCTGCGGGAGTCAGTCGGCAGAGCCCTGAAGCTCCGCCCTGCCCCCCCACACAGAGTGGAATGGCTCATCGAGCACTGGTTTATTCAGAGTTTATCAATATTAAGCTATCGCATGTCCAAATTGCACCAAATTCAACATGGCAATCCCTTTGTTCCCCAGCAATGCACCCACCAAGTGTGGTGTCGATCCAATGAATGGTTCAAGAGATACGTGAAGGACATACACACAGACATACAGACATAATGATTCCTTCCTTTAGCAGATAGATAGGTTTAGGGTATGGGCAGCTCCAGGTTACTGGTGGTTAAGTTCATGTGGTGAAAAAACAGCTATAAACTACTGAGGGGACATTCTTATTCTTCTGACAATAAGCTTCTTAATCCTATATGACTCATATATCCTGCACACACTGTATTTGCCAAACCTTTTCCCATCATATTATATATGACACATTAGACCCATGTAACCTTGATATTTTGGGATAGATTTTAAGTCATGATTAGCATTTTTATGTCTCTCTGAGTGAACTGAATAATCTCATTTGGGGCATTTATGAATACATTATCGGTGGCATTCATATCAAAATCAGTAAATCCACTTTGTTCTGCTTTCAATTGCACTGAGGTCAGCGTGAATTCAATTTCTCCAGGAAAGTTAATAAGAAAAAAAAAATAGGAAAAAGAAGAATCCTATTGAAGTCAAAAGCCTATTCAGAGATAAAAGGCACTTTTGCCATTTTTCAAAAGGGATTGTATTTCAGTGCCTGCATGGGAACATAATTCTTAAAGGCTCTCATACTCTCCATTTGCTTTAGAAATATGAAAGCAGGCGAATGATTCTTTGTCTAAAAGTCTCTAGAGGTTTCTTTACACTTTTGCTGTTATTGAGATTAAACAGAATTAACTTTGCAGCAGCTTAATGAAACATTTTATGGTATTTTTAATGCTTCCTTGTATAATAAAAATATGGATGATAATTCCATTTACAGTATAAAGTCACTGGACATGTGCATAAAGTGAGGTAGACAAGTGCTTCAAAGAAGTTGCATCTCTTTGTGACAATAAATCTTACACTTGAAATAAATTAGGTATTTTGTTGTTGCTAGCATTTCTGAATATATGACTAGAATTTGTCATTTCTAGAATCCGTTTCTCAATCCTTAATTGGCTTTTCTGAATCTGACATATATTTGTGTTTCTTGTTGCTGCCTGAATTGGTTACCTACAGGAAAATACTCTTTCTTAGGCAGTCAAATAATATCTCATTATGTGTGTTTGTTTTCATGTACTGTATGTATCTGTAGGTGTTTCCCAAGTGGAAGCCTTAAAGGAGGAGAATGACTCCCTGCGCTGCCAGCTAGATGCCTACAGGAACGAGGCGGAGCTGTTCAAACAGGAGCAAGGCAAGAACCAACCAGCCAGGAGCAAGGAGGACAACACACACTCTCAGCAGCTCAGCTTCTTACAGCGGGCTCTGCAAGGCATGCAGAAGGTAATGTGTTGTATACACATATACGTAATAGAGTTAGATTGATATTCTGCAACAATTAGGTGATTAAACGATTAGTCAATTGACAGAAAATTATTTGGCAGCTATTTTGATGTCGTTTCAATAATTTTTTACACAAAAAATGCCAAATACTAGCTGGTTTCAGCTTCTCAAATGTGATGTGGTGATTTAATGCTTTTCATGGTCTAACATGATTGTTTACAGATTATCTGTGGGACTTGGACTATGGATCAAACAAAACAAGACATCTGGAATTTTAAAACTGGATTTTTTTACTATTTTTTGTCATTTTATGGCCAAAACAGTGAACCAGACAGATTCATCGATAATGAAAAAAATTGTCAGTTGCAGCCCCTAGATTGATATTTTGATAATAATTATCTCATGGGAGCTGAAGTTTACCACTGACCATGGAAAGAAGTTTGGAAAAAGACACCAATAATGACAAAAACAATATCAGCTACAACTGATGTGGGTATGTTATTTTGACAATAGTGCTTTCTGAAGATGGGCTGTATTTAGATAAAGGTGTGTTTTCTAAAGTATTTATTACATCACATCACATAATCTCAGTAGATGTATAATTCACTTCAAGATTAGACCACTAAACAGGTGACTTCAGTAAGTTCTTTTAACACAATTTTTATATAGCAGTATATGATAATTATGAAATTAAATGATATAAACAAAATCAACACATTAATAACCCTGACGCTGCAAAAAATCCTCCTCAACCAACCATTTAATGCACTTGAGTAATTTCCTATGCAGCATTTCCTGCTTTGAGAATATCCCTGCTACCAGAGAAATAAAAGATCACTGCTTGACTTTTACAATATCACATAATTCCAAAAACACCCTTGAAAAAAGTTACTTTGCATGGAAAACAAGTGAATATATCCAGCTTCTATCATCATACTGGGAGATTATTCACTTATCAGGAAAACAAGAGCGAAACAAAAGCCTCATTCCAGTCATGCACGCAATGCTTTAACAGGCCATGAACAAAATAAATTATGTTTAACTTCGTTCCAATCAGCACAGGTGAAATCTTTATTGCTGTTAAAGCTGCCTCAATTATTTCTTATACTGTATGCAATTGTAACCTCAGAGGAAGTGGAGTGACTTTTTTTGTGTAAATCATTGCAGCTTTGGCTTATCACAGCTGATAGTAATCAGTGATTCAATCAAAGATTGGCCTGGACTATACTTCACTGATCCCGGAAATTACATATCATCTTCAAGGCTATGACAATACAAAATTACCTGAATGTAGAGAAATAAGCTGAAGCAACGATTTTCAGACAAATCAGTGTGTGATAATGTTGTCAGTGCACTGTAAAACTACAGTAGAGGTTGAAAGGCAGGCAAGAATAAATGACCCCTTGAACATTTCTGTGTAACAAATGGGAGAAACAGGCAGTATTTACTACTAAATGTGCTCTCTCTTTTAAATGATTTACAGACTATGTTATAGTCTGTAAAAAATAAGGAAAGTAAAACTTTTAAGATTTTGATGGCCCCTAGGTGTTTTTTTTAACTGTGTGTGTTCACTGTGTTTTTTAAAGAGCCTGGTGGGATGCTACATATCTGGCTTGGCTGCTTTCAGGTGTATTTTAAGGCTGCACAGACATTATTCCGGCTCTCCAAAAGTCTCTGGCTCCAAATGACCCCCATTCAAAAAAACTTCTCTCAACAGCTCTCTAGAAATACTGAGTCAATCATTTTTTTCAAATAGTCATTATGGTCTAAATCACCAAATTTGGGTTCTCTTATAAATGTGCTGGTGGGCATTTTGGAAATCATTGCTCTGTTAATAACATTCAAAGACTTATACAAGGCTTTGATGTCTGCCATGTGGGCAATGATTGACAACTGTTACTGACAGTTTGCTCACCCGCTGCTCTCCCCAGCTCCGGGACTCGCACTGAGTCGGACTAATGTCACAGTATTTCGGTAAGTTTAATGTTACTTGATTACAATACCTGCCCTGGTAGCACAATTTAGATAAAGTAGCAAACGTTAGCCCAAGCGTGCATCACTCAGTGTTCCCAGTAAGCTAGCGTACTCTTCGGTCCAAGGTAGCGGGGTGTGTTTCCAGAGCGTGAGAGGCAACACCCTGCACTTCTTATTTGGAAGGTACTGACTTTAAACAGAAAAGATGGGGCCGACCATAAGCAGCAACTCTGGGCTTTAAACTGGCTCCACTGAAAACAAATGGGTGATGTCACTACCAGTGGGTGATGTTGCTACATCCATCTTTATATACAGTCCATGGGTGGAGCTCTGATGGGAACTAAACTGAGGTCACCAGACTCCACGTACCAATTAGAATGATAAATGTGTTATGGCACCAGTATACTCCATCAGAGCAGCTTGTCGGGAAGTTGAACAGCTTCAGGAATCCTTCCCTCAACACCTTTCCAACATTGGATAAAGGGGGGCTGTGTCCGACATTTTCTGTAATTTTCCTGAACCATAAATCCAGCATTCATCCCCACATGACACTGTGATTGGCTAGATGTGTGGAGGTGAGAAACAAATGAGGATCTGAACTTGTATCAACTGTTTCTCTAATTTTTCACATGTACAGCTGAGTCCAACTTTATGAATGCCTTCCAGGAGTAATTGTTGCATTATGGTGGTTGGCTTTTCAGTCTGGCTTTGAGTATGGCCACTCAGTACAACAATAAACACGTTTGATTTCTGACAAGGTCAAACAACACGTCATACAAACCACTTCTTTTCAAGCATAATTCAAGCCTTAGTTCTCATGCCCTAACAGATGCAAAAGAACTAATAGGAGAGTCAGGGACAACCTGTGTGCCTACACAGTCCTGAGAAGGCCTTCAGGTACACTGAATCAGGTACACTGAGTGGGTGTACTGTGGGTGGACTATGATCAAGGTTGGTCGCATGCAGTCTCTAAAACTTGAGTCCCCTGTCCTTAGAAGGTGGTGTTTAATGAACAATGTTTTTTCTGAAACCCACATTTAATTAAAATTTGCTGCACACTTAGTTCAAGTGAAGTTTAAAGCCTCATCATATTAACACTCAGCCAAGGCTTGATTGTATAGCACAACCTGCTGAGGTTAAGCTAAGGAGGGCCTTGATCAGTTTCCTGATCAGAGGACAAAAGAGGCAAAGATGTTTACACTGGGATTGAAAAACCGCCACTCTCTTCCACTCCATAGGTGTTTATATCTTTTGATATCATTTTATACATAGCAACACTAGAGCTGCAATGATTAGTTGATTAATCAATAGATAGAAAATTAATTCCCAGTTATTTTGATAATTGATTATCTTTTTGAGTTATTTTTTAAGAAAAAATACTAACATTGTCCGGTTCCAGCTTCTTAAATGTGAATATTTCCTGGTTTCTTTAGCCCTCTATGATAATAAACTAAATATCTTTGGATAGTGGACTGTTGGTTGGGATAAAACAAAACATTTGAAGTTGCACCTTGGGCTTAGTGAAACAGTTATCTACATTTTTTACCATTTTCTGACATTTTATGGACCAAATGATTAATCAAGAAAATAATCGACAGATTAATCAATAATGAAAATTATTTTTAGTTTCAGCCCTAATATACACCCCGTCCTGTACAGCTTTTCTTATAGTTTTAGACTTCAGTTCACTTTCAAGCTGATTATATTCCTCTTTAAACACAGTGTGGTGAATCTTCAGATATAACACATTAGTTAGATATACCTCCTATACTCAGCTTGTGAGAAAAACTGATCAGATTTCTCATAAATAAATCTAGTTTACATTCACACTTACACTTACATTGTGTTATCTGGTTGGTAAATGTCAGTTTATTTTCTTTGCTGTGGATTTGCAGAAAAATGTGTATTGTACCTTTTACTTTTGCATACTAAAAATTTACATACAGAACTGTAAATTTAAGTAACACTTCTAATCTGACTCAACATGCAGCTGCAGTCATGTGTTTGTGTGCAGGTCAGGGTGTGAATCAATTTTTTGTTGTTTTGATTGAACAATAGAAATTAGCATTTAGACAGAAATTATACTCATACAAAATGAAAAAAAAAGAAAAAGGAATAAGTCTTTGTGTCCCGAGGACCAGGATTGAGAACCAGAGCTTCAGGCCATTTTTAATAGAAAATTACCCTTAGGAACATTTAGCAATTCGCTTGAAAAAAGAAAACATTTCCTCAGGCAGCAATCCACTTTTCTGATCACCTGCTGTGTTGTCAAATAGCCCCAGCTTGCAGTTACTCTTCCTTAAGCGAAGAGATGTCACAGAAAATATTGTTTTCAAGGCTGAAGAGCTTTTCTCCACTTCTATCTAATTTGACAAAGTGCACTGTAAATACTTTTATGAAATGTGTCTCCAGCACATATATGAAAACATTGAGCTCATTCTCACAAAAAAAAAAAACCGTATAGGTCTAAAATTCAGGCCACCAAAAACAACTTATGGTTACGTGACTTCCTTAGCAGTAGGAGATGGGTAGGGGGAGGTGACTAGATATTTAGCAAGATGGCATTAAGTTGCCTTTGCTGCAGGAGACCAGTATTTGCCTCCCACTAAATGCAAGTGTCTTTCCCCACAAATGTATTTCACTGGTGTTTACACTGCGATTATTGTTAACAGGATATTGTTTACACCACAAGTCACTGTGGCTCGATCAGGTGTCCAAACTATAATCTTTCTCTAACCCCATCCAAGTGGTTTTGGTGCCTAAACCTAACCACAGCATTGTCACACCATAAAACATCATTATATTATAAAACGGTCCTGTGGGTCGTTCTTATGGTCCCCATCCGTCCTCTAGAGGACCCTGAAAATACTCATATGGGTCATTTTGGAAGTCATTGGCACTAGCCTTGTTCTGTTGTTTTGGTATGTGGATGTGTTGAAACATTAGTTGACAATGTGAACACTTTGTTTTTTTCCCTTTTTCTGAAATGTAGTTGTTCTCTGATCTTGGAAAGGCTGAAGTATTATCAGCAGATAGATTTATCCTGTTTACACTTGCATGACACCACTTGAATGATCTGCAGGAGAGAATTGATGTTTACCTTGAAACTTAACCTCCAGATTGTCTTCATGTCAGCCTTTTCCTTAGTATCTCTCTAGTTTCGCCCTTTGAAGTTTACTTCTCTTTACAAAGTGACATGTACACCAAATGTATATGTACAGGTTAACTGTTGTATAATGACAAGCGGAGAAAGATATATATCCAGAACATATTGGCGTGGAGTATTTTCATGTTAAGAAAAGCATCCTTTAAGCTGCAAAATATCACCGTCAACCACATTTTTTCCTCATCTGAATGATGCTGAAAGCTCAAATGTTACCATATTTAAGATTATATATTTACCTATGAATGGTTGGCTGAGCACATCTGTTGTTTTTTCCACATACACGTTTACATCAGGGAGCTGCACAGTGCAACCACAATCTTCTGTTTATCACTGTGACAGGGGTCTCTGAGGGGCGGGGAAGCATATGTGGAGATTTGCCTCTGGTGCTTGCCAATAGTCTATTCAGCACCAAGTCTAAATTATAACAAATTGCATCAGTGCTGCAGTCACTATTTTGGTTTCAGTGTTTTGAGTCAAGCCTTTAAATTAATGTTCCGCTTTTGGGCTTGCGTCTAATAATGTGTAAAGTCGTAGCCTTGTTTGACCAGCCTTACACCACATTTCCATGTTTCTGCCCTCAAGCTTCTCTGTGGTGCATCTGTGACAAATATTTATACATTTTAAATTTAAGCTGTATCTTATCCCGGTAAAGAAAATATTAATGCAAGATATAAACACAGAATTTGATTAGATCTGTCAGACCTCTTCCAGAGGTGTTGCATTATGATATGACCTCAGCATCTCAGAGGTTGCCAGATGTAAATGCAATTTATGCAGAAGATTGTCCTTAGTGAGAAAATATCCTCCCATGAGAGGATAAGGCCTCATTTACATCTGACACTGAAGAAACAATCTTAATCTTACTATGTTATCTGGATAATAATCTAATTCAATAGGCCTCATATCAGGATATTGTTAATTATTGTTGTTACCTGCATTATGTCTCAATTGTTATGGAAAATTACATAAGCAGCTGGGTGAGCTCAACAACTTTGGTTTTTCAGCTGATTTCAGCTCATAGTATGTCACAAATATGAGCTATACAGATTACATTTACACCTATCTGAAATCTAGGCAGCACAATAGAGTGAAATCATGTGGTTCAATTATATTCCAATTGCAATATGTGCTGTTGCATTAACATGCAAAATGCATTTTTTTCAATGTCAGATTTCCACTTGCTGGCTAGCAGTTTGTCTTATCAGTCTTCTTGCAGTTCAAATACAGTCCATTATTGTGAACATTCCTTATGTGTGTGTATATACACTATGTACAGTACCAGTCAAAAGTTTGGACACACTTTCTTATTCAAGGGAATGAGAAGGTATGTCCAAATCTCTGACTGGTACTGTATATATACTGTATAGTTTGTTGGCTGATTAGCTAATAAAGCCGAACTGTTTGGGTTTGTTCAGGTTACCTGAACTGAATCTTCTCACTCTGATATCAGAGTTTCCTGTGACAAAAAAAACTAGATTTCGAAAGTAACTTGCCTAAATAAACCATTGCTATTTAATCTTCACCAACAGCCCAACAATATTTAAAGATATTTCTTAGTATTTTTCCTCTTAAATTAAATTAAATCTTAAATTTCCTCATTTTCTGAGCTGTGCTATGTAAAACAAATAAAATATTGTTTTGCCTTCACATTTTCAATCCTTGTAATTTGAGCACGATTTGACAGCCAGTTCCTAACTAGACCACCATCACAGTGCCAGCAATGATTACTGGATATGTGCTATTTGCCAGCTACCTATCTGCACACCTGCTTTACGAAGTGCATGCCAAAAATAATATACGATGCAGACTGAACGCCGACCGTAATGCTGCATAATGTAAAAATATTAGAGTGTAATTGGCTCGTTCATTATCTAGATGACATATGCAGAAGGCATCTTTTAATACAGAGTATGAAAGAGGTTCTAGATATGCAGAGGAGCTCATTATGTGCAGGTCTGCCTTGCTGATCAGCTGAATCACTCGTAGCTCCCCGTCTCCTGACAAGCGCCCAATTTTCACCTCACTTGACACACACTGCACAGCACCACTGTAACAGATGGATTGTTCAGCATCTCATGAAAAGAAGCTGATGAGGGAGCCCTTATTTTAGATTTTTCTCAAGAGGAATTTTATCTTCTGATACAAAGGAATTCAGGACAGAGCCTTACAGTTTCAATCCTGTATCTGTAGACTCTGAAGATTTTCACTGGTGAAACATGGCTGACATGAACTTCAATGACTAATCACTCTTCTTCTTTATGTCTAGCAACTTCTGAGAATGAGAGAAGAGTTGAAGGAGCGAGAGGCAGAGCTTGAGAGGAGTATTGAAGACAAACAGCTGCTGAAGAACCAAATCGATAACTTCAAGGTGAGACTACACAACCTGCAGGCCACACACTCACAAAAGGTTAGAAGAAAGCACACGCACACATACACACAAGTGACACTAAGTCAAGAAAAGACCTTGTGTGTGCTTAAATGGAAATACTGAATCTGAAAAGCCATTTGCCTCATTTGTGTTCTAGAAATGACTTTATAATGAGTTTCAGTGCATGACGAATATCGGGAAAATAATTCAATACACTGCCGCCTGCATTTTAGTGAAGATTTTAGTGAATTTAAAGTGGTGGCTAATGATTTGTCCCTAAATCAACCCAGCAAAGTAAATGAATGGGTGGAAGGTTGCCTAAAGGCAATAAATAATCATGATCTTTGGTATCAACCATGCCTTACACAAAGAAAATTGAAAAAGACAGGTCATTTGAAGTACCTGAGAGATCAGGTCATACTGTATAATTTAACCTTTAATTTGAGATTCAGGCTAGATAATAAAGGAACAGAAGAAAAGGTTGAAATCTAAATTGTGTGATTAGTTCCACATAATAACTTCAAATAATTATAGTTTGCACATTTAGATTTTTCTCTCAGTAAAGTTATCGAGATATAGCCTAAAACTGTTCCTTGTGTATGTGGGTAGAATACATTTGAGGGCACATAAAATCCTTGAATGAACTCCCAAATGAGATTTATTTTAGAGTACGTAGTTCTGAAGCAGGAAATGTTTGCATGTCTTGGGTGCATTCATTGCCATCTCTTCCATTTAACTCTTGTGATGTTGTATGTTGGTGTTACAAGAGCACGCACACCTCTTGCTTTGTCTCTCCTGTTGTGCAGGGAATCAATTCCCCTGAAGATCCAATTCCAAAGAAAAAAAGTCAATTCTCACACACACTTATCACCTCTCTATTGATTTATTTAAAAAGTGTCAACGTTTCGGTCACAAGGACCTTTCTCAAGACATATCAGTCATAAAGTGACATAGTGCTGAAATACAGTCCATAATTGCATCACAGTCCACAGCTGTGTTGGGGGAGTTTCCATGATCACGCACAACAGGTCACTCATTCAAGATTCCCTCAACTGTTAAAAACATAGAATCTCTATAATCCTACACATTCAAAATCCTTTTGATATTACCAACAAGCAAAACATTTTTTTAAGGTTGGTGGTACATATACAGGACATAGCCCAAATCTAAACTTTAGATTAATCCATATACAAAATATATATATACCAAAACACATTTTTGGGAGGACAGGCCCACCATTACATAAAATAAGAAATGGGACAAACTGGTTAAAGGGAGTCAGCTGTAAGTGGGAGGATTTTAAGCCAGACCAGAATTCATTTGGTCGAGTTTCTGGACCTCTTTGGTAGTTTAAATGGAAAAAATATAAACATGTACATGTGGGTTCTCTGTTGTTCAAGGTGCCTTGAGTAAGGCAGTTAAGTGATAACTCAAGTAAAGCTGCTCAAAGACTACTACAAAGATGTAATTTCATTGCAGGTCACCTATTGAAATACAACAAAGATCTTATTCAGCGCAGGTGTACTCTTATGTTTTCATTTTTTGCCATCCAATTTTGACACAGCATGGCTAAAGGGAAGAGGGCTGACATGAGAATGAGCTTCAAGTTCAATCAGCTATGCAATTAGATAATGATAATACTGAAATACTACTGTCTAGTGGTGCAAGAGGACTCCGGCGGCTTGCTTTCTGCTCTCAGGTCATCTTTTTTTTATCCACAGAGCTGTTCAAGTTGGTCTGCTGTAAGCTGATAGAAGGTCACTCAACTGCAGATATTTGAACTATATCAGTTAGTTGCATTTGTATGTTCCCTACCTTCCCTACCAGACGTTGCTGTTCTTGGACCTTGAGGCAGATCTATGGGCTGGTTCTATAATACTCTATAAAAGAGCCAGGAACCTGCAGCTTGGCTCCCCTTTTTACTCAGCTCATATTGAAGATACATCTGCAGACTGACTGTGATGACCACCACGATTAGATTTTAAAAAATCTTTTGATTGCAAGGCTTGTCTGTACAGCTTCTACCTGTTTCAGTCCAGAGGTGCTACTGGATTCTTCACATTAACTCTGCACTGGTGATGAAGATGGCTGCAGATTCATCAGGAATTACACCACTGAGCAAGTTTCTTTCTAGTCTACATTTATACAGTAGAAATGCTTCTCTCAGGGACCAGGAATTTCTAGATTTGTTGGATTTGGTATTCATCACTCCCTGTTCTCAAGAGAATTATATCTCCACGCAAGCTAAGCTGTACAGTAGCAGAGATGCTTAATCATCTGGACCTCAGCAAGGATATTTGTCCTTAGGTGACGTTAAGGAGATGACAGAGCCTTCTGTCCAACTATTCTCGTACTCTCCCAGGAGACAATCCTTCAACTACAAGCTGCTTTTGTCACTGGAGAAAACACCTTTTTCCTCCCTCTGGATTTAAGCTTCTTCCACATTATTGCAATCAGCAGTTTCTTCATGTGCTGTGCACTTGTTTTCTTCCTCTGGCAACTATCTTGCACTGATATATGTGGTGCGCTTTGTGGGCCACACTACACAAAAGTTTATTGTTGTTTTGTGAACTTTGTACCTGTGCTGGACTGACCTTTGTGAGTGCTGTCAGTGGTTGTGAAGAAGAAACTGACACAAGGTCAGTTCATCAGGTAATCAGAAGTGAAAATGCAAGATTATATAAGTTGCACACAGTTTGCAACAAAATTATAGTGCTTAAACTATAAATAATAGTATAGTGTTATGGTATTTAAACTATAAATAATTATAACTAATTTGCCATAACTGACCTCTGAGTTGTAACGTTTAAATAATGCTGTTCCATGTTGGTACACCTTGATTTTATTTGTTTGTTATTCCCCTTCTTGTGTGTACAAGAAATACTGTACTGGAGATAGAAAAGAGGTAAAGAGACAGGTGTAAAGGAGAGGAGAATTGTCAAGAGGAAAAAAGGGCTCAGCTGGTGGAGTCAGCAAGAAAAAGAAACAGCATCATCTTAACTTTCCATGAGCCTGTTGTCAGTGAGAGTCTGACAAGTCACAGTATTACTCCAGCAACTCCCTCTGCTATGCCCCTAAATGTGGCTCCACAAAACTACTGAAAAGGTTAATGTGTAGGGATCTTCCTGACCTGTCGCAGCTGCAATGAACAATCATAAATTCTTAGCATGGTCCCAACAATCAGTCTCCCATTACCAAAGAGTATTGTGGTTAAAATAAAAATGCTCAGGCGAAGCACAGTTTCCACAATTGCATTTACAGTGTACTTAAGTACTGGTAATGCAGACAATGAGTAGCTGTAATAGTGGAGTAATACCACACTTAAAGGCTCCTTTAACTGACCCTCACCGATTCCTGTAGTACTGGATCTATATTAGCTCACGTCCCTCTGACCTGACCCGTCACATCATGTCATTCAGCAGGATATGCTGTCATCATGTCAAGATCATTTCCTGGAAAACAGTTCATTGGAGCAGAAAAAGTGCATAGGATACAGCAAACCAACAAAGACAAAGGACAGAAATCTTATAAATAATACAGTAAAACAATTAAAAATAGAACAGACATTAAATTAATTAGCTAAAAAATCTCAAGACTATAGGTTCTGTGCTGTATGTAATTTGCACTAAGTTACATATCAGCTCTTCACATACAATGTGACAGGATAATTCAGTCTTGCAGGCGTACTTTCACTGTGTGCATTCATGCAGGATTGTAGCTGTCAGCGCTGCATTATTTCTTAATACTATGTATCCGTTTAATAATGTAGTTACCATATCAGCCCAATAGTGTCCCAAATCCACTCTCAAGATGTCATCTTTCGTCACGCACCTGTCAGCACTGTTGTTACATTATCGCTGCCTTCAGCTATGAAGTGTGGATGCAAGTTTCATTACTCGAATCAATGACTGTCCACACAGCACCGCAGAACGGAGCAGGGGACACTTTAAATAATCAATTCTTTTGGTTGCTATTCTTAGGCCATATATTCTAGTAAACTAGTTGACTTTTCTTTATATAGTTTTGTCTCCAAAACCTGAAACTAGTCCTTGTTCATGCTGCTGCTGATGTGTTTATGTGTCAGAGTGTGTGTATGAGAGAAGGGGAGCTAGAGAGGGATGGAGTGTGAGTTTTGGTGTGTCTTATTGCATTAGTGGGTGACTTGTTTCTCATTGACGTTTCCTCTCATTTCTCTAATTGACTCTAGCTGGAGATGTTAAAGCAAGATGACAGGGGGAGCAAACAGAGTGCTAATCAAGTCAGTGTAAGTGGAAAAAAACCTCACTACTGCACAGTGAATGTTTGTCTACCCCTTACCTCCTCTTTTTCCTTACTTATTTATCCTCCTCTCCTCTCCTCTCCTCACTCTTCCACTGACATGACATACCATTACAGGCCAGTCCTCACAGGGACTGTATTTGTCACTGAATAAATCACCCCAACATGATTGGGTTAGAAAATGAAGGAACTGTGCCATAGCATACAAAGATACATATACAATAAATATACACACACAGTGTAGACTACAACTTGAAGGCCACTACATCCTGATTACACAAAGGGAGACTCTACAGAGGAGGCCACCTAACATGCTGCTGAGAAAATAATTATCTTCAAGAAATTTCAGTCATGCAAGACACACATGATCTCTTTTCCCGCCACATACACACACCCAGATTTCATCATCTATCCACACTTCTGTGTATGAAGCTGTCAGAGGCTCACAGTAAACAACAGCTTGATCATTAGCATTGTTAGCACTCTCACTCTCTTGCTTTGTTTTGCCCCTTTGTGAGAGCTGTAGCTGCTGATTTAATTCTTCCACTCCTTCTTTTTATGTAGACTATTTTGTGTTTATTTTCTACTTTTGCGTTTGCTCAGAGTGCAAACACTTTGCATGTTAATTAATACATGTTTGCACCTTTGCATCACCAAGCAAATTAATGTAGTACAACCTCAAATACTGCTACGACTGTTACTATACACTATACTATATATTTTTCTGTTCAGATACTGTGTGGGTGTTTTTACACCATTTGTGACCTCTGTGGTTTGACACAAAAAGCTTTTGTGCATCATTCTTCAGGATGTAACAGCATCATCAGTGGTCTCATGCAGTCAAGAGAAGGAAGGTCTTCCAGAGAAGAATCAGCCCAGTCCTGTGCACTCTGAGAGGGACGCACTGCTAGTCGGTATGCTGTCTTTCTGTATATCCATGGCCTCACTACATTTGCACTGGTGAGGCCAGTGTTATTCTCTAATATATGTCATTTGTGTTGACTGTAATGTTTAATATATGTTTTTAAATATTGACCCCAGGAATACTAGCCGTGCTTTAGGGAACAGCTAATGTGGATCCTATAAACTGTACAATACAACTTTGTTCCCCAGTGATGGAAATCTGTCCTCTTCACCAAACCTTTACATATGACACTGACACTGGCAACAAAAGAGGAATCAAAGGAATAGCTGAACATTTTGGGAAAAACTCATATTCACTTTCTTTCCACGAGTTCGATGAGGAGATTGACCACTTACATTTCTCTGTTAAATGTGAAGCTAGCAGCCAGTAAACTAGCATAAAGACTGGAAACAGGGTCGAACAGCTAACCATGCTCTGTCCATAGGTAACAAAATCTACCTGCCAGCACCTCTAAAGCTCACTAAAACACATTATATTTTGTTTATTTAATCCAAAAAACTGAAATATAAAAATGACAAGTTGTGGTTTTATTGGGGGGATTACATGCTGGAACAGAAATGCTATGCTAAAGGTCTCCTGGATCTAGCTTCATATTTAGCATACAGATGAGTGAGTCGTATCAATTTTCTCATCTATCACTCTGCAAGGAAGCTAATAAGCATATTTCCCCAAATGTGGAGCCATTCCTTCAAGAAATGTAATCATCAGTTTTAACTCTAAATCCCAACCTACAAGGCCTGCTCTACAGCAGTTTATGTCTCATGCTTGTCCCTGTTTTTATGCTGCTTTCCATTTCCTGCTGTGCGTTCTTTTGTTTTTAATGATACAATTAGGTCATCCTGCCATCAAAATACTAACAGGAGTGGACAAAATAATGGAAACACCTTCCAATATGAAGAGATCCAATACCACAAGGCCAACAATCATGGCCTCAAAAACTACTAGAATTAACACTTCTCTAATAGTCTTAACAGAACTATTATAAGCTTCATAAAGGTAGTACTTATTACACAGCAACTGAATGAGATTGCATTATTTTCTAATGTGTTGCTCATTTTTTACTGTCCATCCCTTGTATAACATAACCACAACATGCACTACCAATGCTGCCTCTACTGCTGCTGGATTTTCCTGATATGCTTCAGTCGTTTTGAGGTAATAACTATACATAATTACATAAACATTAGAGCAAGAGAGGGGGAAGATATGAAAAGAGAAAGAGCCCACTTTACCCATTAGATTACATAACACAATGTGACTTTATGATAATGGGAAATATGGCCAACATCTATCCCCCATGTGTGTAATAAACTACATTATTTATAGACGTAAACAAAGCCTTGTTCTGTTTTGCTGCTTGTTTTCCGGCACGCTGCATTTTCATTGTCAAGGACATTCTCTGGCTCAAAGCATGAAAGATAAAACTTGTGTCTTGTTAGGGAGTTAAAAAGAAATGCAAATTGGGCTAGAATTGACTAAGAAATAGCAGTTCTGTGTATCTGTGCATTTGTGTCCAGTTCTGCTGTTTTTCCAGCGCACAGTGTCCACTGTCATATAGCAGAGCGACTGTGTGATTGGCTTACAGGTAGTTAGGTAATCAATGGTGCTTGTCCTCCTTTCATGCCCACTCTGGCTGTTTGCTGAGGCAGAGATGGGCCACAGTTAAAGATTCTGCCACCTTCTTATGTCAGAATCATTCCTCTTGATGTCTTGTTTGATGCTGAGCTGATGTGAGCACCGCAGGAAAAAGCGACACCCAGCTCCTTAAGGAAAATGTTTCATCAAGAAAACAAAGGGATGAATCTCTTTGCCTTCTCTCCTCCGCTATGGAAGCCCTGAGAGGCAAGTGAGAGATAAAAATTGTTGTGATCCTTTTTCTAAGTCTGATCTAAATTGTTTTCTCTCCTGTGTTTATGACTCAAGAGCAAATGAAAAAAAGGTTTTGCCAGGATAATCTAAGTTCCTTAATTTTTTCTTCGTCTGTAACAGGTGGGGAAAAATATTTTTTCTAAGTTGCTAAGCTCTAAGTTTTGGTAGCTGAAAATATTTTTCAGGATCATTTTTCCAAGTGTTTGTTGTTGTAATACTCATTTTGGCCACAAGAGGCTGAAATACACCCCTTACCCCATGTTCTATACAGGGTTGAAAGCAGAATGTTTTTTTCCAGATGAGTTTTAATTTCACCATGCACTCTAAACACAAGTGTGATAGCAAGTTATGTAACATTTATGTCATGTCTTTCTTTTGGCCAGAATTGTATTTTAATCGGTGCTAATCTGCCGTCAACATTAGCTATACTGCCATTAGCCATTAGCCCACTAGCTAACACACTTGGACATGCAATGAAAATAATCAAGTTGTGTAAATGTCTGATTATGTCCTCCAAAAATAACCATAGGTACAACTCTGACCCAATATTGAAAAGCTGGAAACTTGTCATGTCCGCATCTGATCAGGTTCAGGTACTTGACCAACAATGAAACCTTCAGGTGTGCTTGTACCCTTGAGTTGTGCACTCTGCATTTTTCCTATCGATTTTATCAAGAGAAAGAATGATTCATTTAAATGAAATGGCGCTACTCCAATCAGCGATAATCTTATATTGTATTTTATATCATGGCAAACAAAGGGAAGGGTCTAAAAGTAAAAAAACGAAAGGGAGAGGAAAATCCACTTTGAGTGAGAACCATATTTATAATGTATTGAGAAAGTGAGCTAAAAGTGGGTCTTTTTAATGCACTGCACATTGTATAATCATTACTGTGTTTTGCATAAAAGTATTCATGAGGTAAGACTTACAACATGTTCTTATTTTCTCTCTGAGTACTTTCATCTGCCAACAAAATCAAGTTTAGCTCACTGCTCCAATATGCTTGGATAGCTCTGGTCATACATTACCTACCTAACAACTTACCTATGCACAACTGATCAGGCTTGAATTTCTCCTCAACAGTGTGTAGGTCTCATTCTGCCTTCTGTGAAGCAAGACAACATCATTCAGAGTCATACCACCATTACAATTATTGAGACTGAATTAGTGCTGTGCAATCAGACAAAACAGAGTATGGAGAGGGCAACCACGGGAGCTGTAACAGCATCAGCTGACTGCTGAGGGACACGCCTGCAGCCGGAGAGGCGGCTGCATCATGATCACTGGTGATTGTCAGGGAGACGGATAGAAAACTCCACGCTGCAACAAACTTTGCGGTGCTTTGGTGAACCTGACTTTGTTTTTTGACAGAATATTATATCGGACTTAAGCAACTCTGAATACAGAACAACAGTGAACAACAACTGTGTTACCTGTATTTGCGGCTACATCCAGCAGCACCATGCAGCACTAACTTAACTGACTCCAGCGCGCTGGTTTGTTTCATGATCCTTTGAAAACAGATGCGATTTATCTAGACTTGATGAGGAAAAATGTTTTGTAAATAAAAATAAGTCTCAGTAAAGAGATATTATGGTGCTCACTAACTTTGTCTGTGCTAACTTTGTCTTCGGTGCGCTGCTGGACGAGAACACACCATAAGTAGAGTCAGTAAGTCTGATTGGACGGGATGACTGCAATGCATTTTTGTTGTTGTAGGATTCCCCCTTAAGAGCAGTATGGGGAATCTACAAACTTTTTCTTAGTTTTCTCTAGTCATAGGACACAAAATTCAAAAATAATTGCACATTTCTACTACATAGGTGACCTAGTTTAAAGAAATCATCATATTCATGGTGGTGAATTTTTCCAATAAGTCATAAACAGAAGAGAAAACAATTTAGATCAGACTTAGGAAATGGATCACCAGAATTTTTTTTTCTCACTTTCCTCTCAGGGCTTCCATACGTGCCACACAGTGAATGTAGATTAACACAGTTGCATAGTCTTTTAACTATTCTGTTCAAGAAAATCAGAATCAAAAGTATACAAGATGAGAGTTTTTATTTGTATTGTTGAGTGGCAAAAGGCCTTTTCAGAGCATGTGGTATTTTTTCAATAACAATGAAAGCGTTATTGTACTTCAGAGAACACCATTAGAGTCATGAGTTATACACTCTTAAAATAATAATTCTGGTTTATTGCAACATGAGTCTATTTTCATAGTTTTGGTCATTGCTTCCCTGACTAATAGTAAGATTTTACTCACCGCATTAACAGGGCTGGAGCAAGGATTTTAGAAATACTGAGGTCATGAGTGCAATTTAATGTTTGCCTACCCACCAAAAAAAAGTTTTTAAAAGTCCCAAAGTGTGACATTTAATATGTATTAACTGTTGAATTATATTTTCTTTTTTAAAAAGATGCCAGACAAGGCAAGAAACATGAGTGATCTGATAATTATACAAGTTTGAAACAACCAGCACCCCCAGGTTAGCCTAACTTATTTGGAAGTGAAAACAAAGGTGAGCTGTTAAATTATTAAACTGTCCATTATAAACACCCATTACAGCTTACAGAAAGACCTTCATGTATAACTTTTGCTTGCTGTACTTGCTACAGATTTATTTATGCAATGAGGCTTTTTTTACAGATATTGCGGGTGTGATCGCTTTCAGATAATCTTGCCAAACTGTTGGCTTGCTGTCTGACTGCTTGTGATCCTTGCTCTCTTGTTCTTCTTTGCAGATATTTCTTCTTATTCAATTACATTTTTTGAAGTAAAATATTGTCAAAACTGGCTATAAAAGAAAAAAAACCACATTGTTCAGTGTAGAAATCCTGTCAGAGCATCGTTGGCACAGAGGGGTCAGATCATTAGGGGACTCATCACGTAGTGTAAAAAGCACTTTGAGTGGTCGGAAGACTAGAAAGGCGCTATACAAGTACAGTCCATTTACCATTTACCACTCACCACTCACTGAGCTGGCTGCTTATAGTGTTTTTGTTACTTCTGTTGGCCTTGTGGTGCTCTAAAGACAAGCAAAAGTGGAAGATTATCTCTCTCCTGTCCCTGTGAGTGAGTCAGGAGCAGATGGTTTGGTTGAGCTGGAGGAAAGTTTCAGTACCACATGGCTTTGATGAGCGACAACAGCATCAAAGCTGTCATTAAACACTCCCTCTAATCTGGAGCCACAATATACAAGAGGCTCTTAACTGTGCTGGGAATCTGAGAAAAACCACTTGATGCATGCTCGCTTGTTTTTCAGCCAGGCAAAGGGACGAACAATAATACAAACTGATTTCTGTAATATTCTGTGGTGTTTGATGTTTGACAGGTTACTGAAACTCAAAAGGCTGGAGCTTTGTGACAAGGCTTGTCTTTGAATCAGGACAGTTTAATTTACATATCTTAACATGACCTATTTGTTTACCCTCAGGGATCATTTCAACCTTCTTGTACGTCCACCCGTTTGGAGCCAGCATCGAGTACATCTGTTCCTACCTGCAGCGTTTGGACACCAAGGTAACAGGCAGACACACACACACATCCTAGACATAGTGACATAGATTAAATTTCCCTGTGGGGCTGACATATGGGCCTGCTGTATGCCAGGGTCCCGCTGTGCCATTTTAGACTCCTGGCACGCCAACAAGCCTGAAGTGCAAGCGAGAACCATTTTTTTAGTCTTTGTTTGTCTGAGCAGAGGTTGCTGAACAAATGTGTTGATTTAAAGCAGCGCTGCCTCACATTCGTTCACCTGTAGTTACACACAATCACACTGGGAGTTGCCTGATTCAACCACATCCAACTAATATGGGCAGCTGAGTAACCTGCATTTGTTACTGAAGCAGGTGGCACTCGGGTGAATCCCACTAGGTTTTTCCTACTGATGCAGGATTCAGAACTGCTCACCTTCCCTGCAGCCAAACTCTTTTTTATCTCAACCTTGTAGGCCACAGCTGCTCCTACCTTTTTAAAGGGGATATAACATGTTTTTTGTTTTTGTCATTTATACACTGTTATAATGTTGGATATTCATGTTAAACATAGATTTCCATAGCTTGAGGTGAACGTATGTGAAAATGTCACCTTCACGTCAAAAGCTAGGGCTTCAGCCTGCTCTAAACGCTCCGTTTGCAAAGTTACTTCTACTTCCCCATCAAACTGACATCAGATTGCCCACAAATGCCCGTCTGTTCCATAGTCTTTGTTGCTATGGTTGTTGGTGCTATGGTTGTTCTATGGGCTGTTCGTGTTGTCCACTTGCATATTTGGGATCGGATTTGGACTACGGATGTATTTGAGAAGTTGACGTTTTGAGTAAACAACAAGAAAATAAGTGAAATCCAACCACCAGAACCGCTGGAAGTCTGCCACAATGCAGCTTGGAGAAGCTGAGCTATCGGAACAGAATGGGCTCATCAGATGGAGGGCCTTAAAGAGACAGGAGCTAAAATGGCCTGTTTCAGACAGAGGCTGAACTGCATAACACCATGTCTACACAGACAGGGTAGTGTGAGCAACATGTTTAGCAGAGCAGCATCAACAGTGAGTGCTCCATTTGTCTACACTGGAGGCGTTCAGGTGCAGTGTTGAGTGTAGGTCACCCATGTTTTGTTTTGTTTTGTTTTTTTTCTGTTGTTGTTTTTATTGACTTGTAAAGTGTACAGAGACTCTCTGGGTGATGTGCACTTTAAATAAACTGAAGTTGAAACGCCCAATACACAATCACTGTAGTTACACTTGTAAAACTGTGGAAAATAGACTTTTGAACCAATTGAAGGGTATCTTTTCTGTCAGACATGTGTGAGACAGACGACTGAAAAACACAGCTGAAACACTTTTTGTGTAGATACTGTATAAAGGGCTGGTACAAGATAAATAGGGATTTTTTTAACTGTAAAGCATGTAAAGATATTCCAGTAGAGTCCCAGAATAAAAATGTAGCTAGGGTATTACGTCCCCTTTGAGAGTGAGAACCTTTATGTACAGCATGTTTTTCTTTGCTCTGTTTGAGTCTCTCTGTTTCTATTCTGTTGCAGTGATCGCTTTCTAATTTTATCACACATCCTCGCTCACGCAACTTATTGATAAATGTATTCATGTTCTGCATCCATCTGCTGCTGCCTGCCACTGCCAGTTTAGGCTGTTAGTCAGTTTGATTTCTCTGAACGAGATGACATGTTTGAGCTGATTTCTGGTTTATAACTGAGTTCATAAACCAGAAATCCAGCAACCTTCAATAACAAAGACAGTCAGTGTTATTCTGTTGGATCTGATAGCTCTCCTCTTTTATTTATCTATTACAAAGAAACTGATGTAATGAAATAAACACAAAATGAAATGGTCACTATCTGTAATAGAATGTAGTAGAGCAGCAAGTAACAATTATTTTATGATCAGATAATATGTCTATTATTTTTGGATTAACTAATTAATCACTTAGTCTCAGAATGTCAGAAAATGGTGAAAAATGTCCATAATGATTTCCCTCAGCCTATGGCGACACTTCAAGATATGTTAATACAATGTTATATAACAGAGTAAAGCAGCAAAGGCTCACATTTTAGAGGGTGGAAACAGTATATATTTGGCATTTTTGTTTGATTGGTGAGAATCTTGTTTTTGCTGCCTATGGCAAGCTGTTTTAACATTTAATAGCTTGGCTGGATATATATCCATAATTCAGTTCTTCCCAGTCGAAATAAACATTTCAGATATCCACAATGACATTCTTCCTAGCACAAATGATGTCCCTGTCGCCACTCGTGTGTATTGGGCTTCATGTGCACTAGGATATCCACAATTACATTTTTGGTATCTAGAATGAACATTCTGGATATCTGCAATAGAATTCTTACCAGGAAAATCTCCCATTTCAGATATCTAAAATCCCGTTGTTACTAGTCATAACCGAAGTCGTTATTTGCTGTCGGTGAAGAAAGAAAAAGGCTGCCAAGTGTGGCTAGATGTCACACTACGCATGTCCTAAACTCAGAGATGACTGTGACTGAGTGATGATCAGATCAAACTGTCAAACTGGGCAGTGCTGATCAAATATGAATCAAGATTCTGTTACTGATTTGCCTATTTCTCGCCTCAAATGTTTTCAGAAACATATTTTGTGTACTTTTTAACTGCAATATATAAAAATTTTTGATCAGACTGCTGTTTTGAAAACGGACGAGCCAAAACCAAGCACCGCCCAACTCGCAGTACATTACCCACTACGCTGATCTACGTCAATTGCAATTTCAGATATCTAAAACTGCAACCTAGTAAAATTTCCATTGTATATATCCAAAATGACATTTTTAACAGTCAAAATGTATTTTTGGATATTCATAATTACATTATGGATATCTGGAATGCTTTTTCATCTTGGATATCTTAAATTAAAATTATGCATAGTTACAACTGGTTTGTAGATCTTAATCTGAAATGGGAGTTTTTCCAGTAAGAATTACATTGCATATATCAAAAATGCAATTGTGGATATCTGAAATTGAAAGCCCAATACACATAAATGACAAAAGTGATTCAAAAGCGTCATCTGTCCAGGAAGAATGACATTGTGGATATCTGAAATGTTCATTTTGACAAGGAAGATCTGAATTACAGATATCTGCAATGCATGTCCAGTTTAGCTATTGAACGCTAAAACAGCCACTTCTACTTTTTTAGGTTTTTTACGTATCTTAAATTTATTTTTGACTAGTACAGTCAAAGTTGTAGATATCTTGAAATACAATTTCTACTAGTAAGAATGTTATTGTGGATATCTTTAATTGCCATTCTGATTAGTGAGAATACAATTTTGACAATAAGAAATGCTATTATGGATATCTAAAATGTAATTACAGATAGGAGTGCGGTTCAATTAAATGTTAAAACAGCTTGCCATAGCTGCCCTTCAGTAGTTTAACTTCTCATCTTGCTGCAGTGCTGTATAAGTGTACTTCAGGGTGTGTCACCATATCAGGTGTGGTTAAAGGTGCAACACACTTCAAACTTAAAACAAGGGCAGTGAAACAATAATTTTCAGACTGATATTAAGTTACTCTTTAATCTGTTATTTTAAAATGTCCTTTTCTGTTGATCCAATGATCGATAAATGGAATCTCAGACATCTCAGAGTTTGCTGTTGCTTTGCTTCTTTTCATCGTCTTATCGCTAGACCATGAAGGGTTATTCTTGTCTGAAACAGTTAGAAATTTTTGGCTGTAGCAAAACAGAAGTCAGGGTGGGTGTGGAACATTGATTTTATTGCTTAGAAATCTAACTTTTTTATGAGGAAGATGTAGAGTTTTGTAGAGGTGCTGGTAGCTGGATTTGTTCCCTTCAGACACATCTAGGCTGTTTCCCTCAGTTTCCTTTCTTTATGCTAAGATTAGCTAAACTAATAGGCTGTTTTCTCCAGTTAATAATCTGCTGAAAGACATCAGAGTGGTATTGATTTTCTCATCTAAGTAAAGAAGAAAAAGTATTTCCCAAAATGTTGTAGAGTTATTATCGTATAGGTGTATGTGTGTGTTTTGTATGTGTTTGGCATGTTTTATAGGTGAGTGTGGATGTGCATATCTGAATTTTTGTTCAGGTCTGTGTGTGTGTGTGTCTGTTTTTCTGTGCATCTGTTGTTTTGATAATGACTCTGCACATAAAGCAGCCCACAGAATTTTTTTTCAATACCACTGGCTGGACTCCCCAACAACAAGCCCAATCCCCTCTGCTTATCTGGTGGCTCCACACACACACACAGCTCCATTGTCTGTAATGACACACCAGCCCTATCTCCATGATGGACCTTAATGCATCCTGACATCAGTGCAGGGCTGTAACAACCTAGTTATTAATGCAAGACACTGTGGGTAGTCTACAGCGGCTCGTATGGTGAAATTGTCTCTGTACTGTCACCTTAGCCTTTCAGCTTACTGATTCTCCTCAGCCCACCCGAGTAGTGTGAGCCAGGATGAATCCTGTCACGTATCTCATATTGTCTTGACGCTTGCCCTCGTCATCGGGTTTAAATGAAGGTGTGAGAGATAAATGTGAGCATAATGAAAATGAATAGCAAAGGTGCGAATAGTTGAGGTGTGAGAATGTCTTTGTTAATTTGTGTGTGAAAGTAGTTTTGTGTGGCATCTGAATGTTGCCTTTGTGTATCTGTGTGTTTTCAGATTAACTGCAGCGAAGTGGAGGCTCTTCTCTCTCGGCTGCCTTGCACCTTCAGACAGGAGCTGACCGGAGTAGGAGCCAGTCTGGAGAAACGCTGGAGCTTCTACGGCTTCCAGGGCATCAAGAGCACATAGACTCTGCTGGTGACACTTCTGGGACAATGAAGAGATGAGAGATTGACAGGAAAACGTAGGTAAACTAAGGATGCTCTAGAAATGGGGAGGAAGCCCACAACTAGACAATGGGCCTTACCCACTTAGACAACAGCATAAATTATTCACCGCAGATCTCAGATCAGAAAAGGGTGGTCTATGTAGGTGGCAGAGAGATAAATATACAGGTTTTTGTAATGGCAAATTAATTGGCAGCATCTCTATGGTGACCAAGAGGTGGATGTATCTCTATGGTGACAGACATCTCTCTCTTTCTTTTTTGTACTCATGAGATTCAACTAAAAATCCCAAATTCAGCTGCATTATGGGATCGTTTGTATTTTTATACTCGAGCCCACAGTTGGCTAATTCTGCTCACTCGGGCCTGGACTTTCAGGGCTACACAGGAAAGTCATCAGGGTCTATTTTCAACATTGAAACCCTCCGGCTTCTCTTTTTCCACCTCTTGATTTTTGTACGAGCATGTAAAATAAATTCTATTATTTCCCTCTACTTTCTGTATCGACTATTAAAAGTGAAAACGTGGCAGATGCAGTGATCAGGTTGATTCTCTTATTTCTACATCTCTCAGCGTTGGATTATGTTCCTATTTGGTGTCACATGATTGTACTGTGAGTTGTGAGACCATGAACCTAAAATGCTGCAAATGTTTTATTTGAATCTGATTGTACCAGTGCTTCATCATTATGAATCAATGTTCACGTTGTGCCTTCCAGGTCTGGTCCATTTTACAAAGACAGACTATTTTCTCTGCATAATTTTCTTCTAAATTATTACTCTCCTCTGCTGCATTCATGATTATATTTTTTGTCATGTATCCACAGACATTAACTGCTCATTACTTTATTGTTGCAGAATGTGAAAAGGAGCTTTCTTTTGTTTGTCAAACAGCTGGGTGATTTTCTTTCCTGCAAATGTTTTCAACACGTCCAGTTTTCATGCCAGGAAAACAGTTGATACATTAATAGAGGAATAACACATTTGAACACAGCATCGCTCATGTGAAAAGAGGCAGTAAAATGCATCAGGTGGTTTGTTTGCTTACAAAAAAGGGCCCCACTTACACAAAGTAACAGATGAAAGAAAATTATGACACATGACAACAACTAAGGGTGGTGACTTATGAAAGAAAAAAAACAAAATCATGATACAGTATACACTGTACATGTTTGATGATATACATCTCGCTTATTTTTTCTGTAATGTACTGGTGAGTACACATATGTCATCAGCCAAACCTGATCTCAGATGGTGAGCTTCTACTGCCATCTATTGGTGGAATTTAACATTAATAGCTTTACAGCTGCCAGTCCTTTTGGCTCAATACAGGGGGGCTTTGTGCTGATGTTGTATGTGATGGTAAATGTCTGATGTTATGTATTTTGCTTTAGAAGTGGAATAGGTGCAGTATAATGAGAAATATTCAGTCAGTTCCTTTAAAGGGTTTTATTTGTTTTACAACAGTTTGGTTTATTCCCCACATGACCTTTATAATAACATACGTCATCATGTTACGTGTCCCCTTAAAATGAAAATATAATTTTTTCACATCTAAAAGACTGGGACATGTATCTTGAGAAATCTGGCTTCAGTGTGATTGATTAAAACTTTACCGATGTGGGAATACACTCCACTCTGCATGTTTTAACAGGGAGGAATTCCTTTCGGTCAGTTAAATGATTAATGGATTTTCTACGGTGGTAAAATTACTTACACTGAAATTTCCATACCCCAGATCACCTCATCAACGTTACACTTGAAACTCAAGGAGGACACAAACCATGCAGCTCTCTATTAGACAACATGAAGCCTAAAATGAATGATTAACATTTTTTAAATATTAGAAAAAATGTCTCTGACATTAACTAGCGCACCTGTCAGTTACGAGCTCAAGACAGATGTATGCATATGTGTGTGTGTGTGTGTGTGTGTGTATGTGTGTGTGTGCCAAGAAGCAAAACAGAATAAAATAATTCATGACTATATTGCTGCATACAGTGTAGGAATGTTACATATTAAAATCAGCTACACTGACATGACAGTAAATGAGTTTTCAACAATGAGAAAGCAAGTGAGGGGTGTTAAATGGTCATTCGACCACTTCCGCCACCAGCAGAGTGCTTGCATTGAAATCTTGCAGTCCAAATGCGCTCCATTCAGTCGTTAACAATCAGTGACTTCTGAGTCTTTTTCCCTTTCACAGGAGATAATGAATCTTTTCTGAAGGTTGCTGTTCTTGTTTTACATGTGCTGGGCGTCCATGATATCCAGATACTTAGCGTCGATTACTTTAGGGAGCAGACTGGTCCTGCGATAAAACACAGAGAGATAATACATGATGCAGTTAGTGTACTGTTTACCTGAAAACTGTATTTAAAGGTGAATCCCTTTAAAGAACAAAACTTAAAACAATTTGTGAACCACAAATGCAATATACAATATAATATAATGCAATATTGATAATTATGTAGTCACTATGATTTATAATTTGAATGTAATGCAACACCTTAATAGAAACAACTATTATCATTAGCAAGTTAGTATTTTGGGGGATACAGATTTTTGGAAAAATAATTATCAAAATCAAGGCAGCAGAGTCAAACATATTGTGACTTTTAGTCTTTTGTGGGGGTCAAGTTCCAGAAATGCTGGTTCCTTCACATTAAATTCAATGCAACTTGATATCAAAACATTTTTCTCTTCTTGACTGGTAAACAGCCATGTCTTTCAAATTCCACGGCCCCAGATTAAAAGACTTTCCATTAAAAATATCTAGTCTCCAAGCCTGACCTGAGATAACCCAGATATCAAGTTATTTTTGTTTTTTCTAACTGCAGAAAGCTCTCTCCAGAGCCACAGAAGACTACATCCAACTGTTTTCATGCAGAGTAGCACTCCGTTTGATTAGTAAACTGATCTTCGTGTGCAAAATCGGTGAACTGCCCCTTTAAAAATATCACAGCTTGGATCTTAACCTAAAGAAGTGTTTGCAGACACTCGAGCACTGTGTTGGTTTCCATGACACCACTCTGCTCCCTGAAAACCTTCTAGTATTCCAGCGCACACTAAGAGACTAGGATCGACACTATTTTATAAATAGATTACATTAAAACAAGAGGAGCAAACTATGCATTTTGCATGTTGCTTCATCAGATTCGCTCTGTACTTGATTGCTTTTAGGTTTGCCTATAAATGATCAGGTGCTGATTAGCGGCGAATCCAACAGGTTCACATTCGCATCTCATTTTCAAATCCAAATGCACTTCAATTCACTTCAATAATAAAAGTCAATAATAATAGGCAATAGAAACTATAATTCTACTGTACAAATTAAATATAAATATTGCATTTCCATAAGACCCATTTCTGTAAGATAATGAGATACAATGTCAGAGTTCAAAATACAAAGTCAGGTTTACTGTGGTTTACCCTGCACCAGCTGGCACCCAGGAGAGAGCCACTGCTGTGCACAGAGTATCTTCAGTTTTTGGACCATTCTGCCCCATTGGCCTGGGTCATCTTACCTGATAGGGACAAGCAGGATCATCAAGAGGGGGAAGACCATCTTCATGTAGGGCAGAGGATACATCCCAAAGGCGCACAGGATGATCAGCTGGATCATCTGCAGCGCTGTGAAGTAGTGGACCTTCCTCTGAGGCACACGGCGAATGTAGTGGGTGGGAGGATAAGAAGTCTGCACAGAGAGGTGGGAGTACAAAATGGTTAAAAGCTGCTTTAAGTGACATTTTGCTTCATATTTTGCAGAAGATTGACACAATATAGCTGTAATAGAAAAGATTTATATGTGGAAAATGCATCTATTGTACCGGTATAAATTACAAGCCCATTTTTCCTACTGATTTCCCTATTAAGTCAAATTAAATCTGGTTTGTGTTTGAATGCTTTCTCTGCCCACTGAATTACAGTATTAAATAATATCTGGATTCCAAAGTTCAACTCAGTGGCTGCTGCCATGTGAAGTTTATTCAGGCAAACAAACCACTAGCAAACCAATCAAGCCACAGTCTCTTATGTCCTTCGCACTCACCTGTTCCTTCAGCAGCAGGGCCATACGGTCCACCATCTGGTTCCCATCAAGTGAAGTGGCTGCGATGTAGAGGAAGAGGCCGTAGAGGACGGGCTTGGGGATCCACTGCAGAGGGATGGGCAGCATGAACGCAGACAGGCCGATGAGGATGTTGGCCGCCAGTGAGGTCAGACGTGTTTCCTTTACACTGACGATACTGATGGAAAGGCAGAGAAAAGCAGTGTCAGGATCTTAATACACCTTTCTTATCTGATTAGAGAACATCTTAGTTACCATGGAGCAATGTTTCCCTTTCTTGTTCTTTTTTTTACAAAACCATCTTAAATCAAAGTCCACTTACTCACTTTTTCTGGAGCTTTTGGCAGTCTCACAGAGTTTACATGGTCTTCTGTCAAGCTCAATTTTTAATCCAACATGGACAAGTAGTCCTCAAGCTGCTCTGAATAATGGAAAGTTTGAAGATCTTCTGTTCTGTTCGTATTCAGTGGACCTCATAGGTTATATTTCAAATATTTTTACAAGTAGTTTTGAAATAAATGCACCAAACTTCGCCTTCACTTAATAGTTTAAATCCTTCATGTCAGTATTTTGCCTCCTATTTTAAAGGATTTAGACAAACTGGTGTTTTCAGACACACTCTGGATGTCTTTTAAAGCTTTGCTAGGTTTTTTTTTTTGTCCCTGTTATAACTTTACTCACGTCGTGTAGAGGTGTCCGTTCTCTACGTGCTGTTCCACTTTGGCCAGCTGACGGGCGTGTAGGGAGGAATGTGGGAAGGCAGCGTGCATCCATGGCAACCCAAGACAGGACATGAGGATGTTGATGAAGCCAGTCAGCATTAAGTCCCAGTGGAATGCTGTGCCTTTTAACAGCCTGGTACGGACGTTCACACAAGTGGTTTTTCAGTGAATAACAGGCAGAAGTACTTTTATTCTTATTCATGAGTTTCTACTGGAAACATCAGAGATGAACATATAGGTAGATTGACAAATTTCTTGGCAATTAAAACACACAAATAAGGGTCTTACTTGTGTTCTGGTACATGTGTAAGCGAAATGACGATGTTCTGGTCTATGAAGATGAGCAATGCGAGGAGAAAACCCAGCCCCACAGCGCTCAGTGTGTTCATTCCTGTCAACTTGTCAAATGCAGGGTATCTGAAGATCGGGCCATTGTGGACACTGAACACAGGAACTGTCAAGAGCGTAAGATATATAGAAAACATAAAATAGAATATAGACATCTCAAAAAGTTTTTTCACATTTGTATGGTACAAAAAGTTGACATCAAATCTATGATAAAAGAAATAGTTCAATAGTGAACTTTGATGCTGGTAAGCTTTCTTTTATAAGCAACTGTGTCTGTCCTACATTGATCCAGAACCCACACTGGGTTTAAAGCCCACTGGAAGTAAAAATTTTCCTTTTTTCCCCATACAACAGAGGATTTATGGAGAGTGAAAGGTGCTCTGTGCAAAGGTTGTGGCATCAAGTCTCAAGAGAACTCTTCTATCAGTTCTTTTTATTTGAGAGATCTGTACTCACGCTGTATGTCAAGGAAAAGGTAGGAGCCAATGAAGGAGAATATCACCACAGAGATAGGCAAAGCACAGTCTGACACCACCTCTCTGATTTTGTCATTCAGATATGGGCTGTGGGGAAAAGAAGCAGTGCATATTTCAACATGGTGTAACTGTGATGTAATACATTATGCAGGTAGTTTTACTACAGTATTTACGGTAGTTACTCTCTTAGTTTGAAAAATAATCCATGTCAAGTGCTGAAAGTTTGCCACTGAGGGGAAAGAACAATGACATCCCAGGAGTCAGACATGGAAATATACAATGTCAGAGTCACATTTATCTACGTCTTGTATTACATTATTATACCTGAAGGGTGCAAATCATTGTACAAAATTTGTAATCTTGTGCCTGACTCCTAAGATGTGAATATTTCCTCTTTTTCAGATCCTTCCAACTTCATACAAGTTACAGTAAGTACATTTATATGCAGCTACTACTGGCAGTGGTGGAAAGTGACTAATTACTCAAGTACTGTACTTAAGTACAATTTTAAGCAGCTTACTGTAGATACTGTACCATTTTATGGTACTTCATATCTAAACTGTATGGTGGAAGAAGTAATCAGATCCGTTATTTAAATAAAAGTAGTAATACCACAATGTAAAATATACTCCATTACATGTAAAAGCCATCATATCAAAACAACAGAACAGGTCTTTTTCCAATGACGGCTTGAGTGTTTTCAACATCCTCTATAGGACGGATGGGGACCAGACCACATAGGTCGAATGTACCTGCACTCCAGAATGACCCATAGGACCATAACATGCCGCCTCAAAAGCCATTACAAATCACTGTTAAAAATGAATGGTGTTTTATGGTGTGACAACACTGTGGTTAAGGTCTGATTAGGTTTAGACACAAAAAGCACTTGGTAAGAGTTCAGGAAACATCATGGTTTGGGTTAAAATGATCTCTTGAAATGTGGTTTCTACTTCCTTAAAGTTCAGACCCTGCAATCATTATAGTTTTTAAAAAAATGTTGTTTTTCTTGTGAGGACGGGATGGCAGCATTTAAATGTTTTAGGAGCTGAGTGGCTATTTTATATTATTGGGTGGTTTAATTTATAACAAAGAACCATATTCTACAAACTCATTATGAGTTTTTAAAATCTCGAAGTAACCAGTAATTATAGTTACGCACAGAATAGTACCCGTGAGCGGAAAAGCATCCTCACAAGGGAGCATTTCTGAAGAAATGAGGTCCCGCGAGCAAGGGGTAGTGACCAGTGTGAGCTAAACCCTCCATACACACTTGCAACTGCTCAATACTTGCTTGCTCATCAAGTTGACTTTTGAGACTTTGCAGATCCGGGTGGAATAGACAGTCCACTCCTTTGATTGGTCACTTTGAATACTGTCCATGACCTTTGATTGGCTGTTTGGTTTGATCACTGACAGTCGGAGACAAGCATTTGCACTTGTTCTGGAAAATCTGCGGATAAGTCATCTTTGTATTGGTCATCTAGGGCAATACAAAGGCGTAAAAACCCAAACCTTTGTCCCACCTCTTGCATGCCACAGAACCTGCGTGTCACCTGTGCTATGGCAGTGTCTACAGCTGCGTAAAATAATGACACTTTGAAGTGCTCCTCCGCATTCAATAGTCTTTCATCCTCACATAACTCATCAAAATGTCTTTTGATGCACCTTACATGTTTCTGTGGAAATAAAGGAGGAATACCCCATGACTGCAGTTGGCAGTCTCTTTAAGGCTGTGAAACTCCCCTCTGAATGAAGCAAGGATCTCAGATATTTGCTTGCCTGCAAAACATCGATATTCTGTTTTGGAAGATTTTGTGAAACAGTGTTGACCATTTCCCAAATTTTACCCTGCATCACTGTTAAGAGGACAAATTCAAATTTTAAAAAATATGTATTTTTTCATAACAGTTGATGATAACGGGCAGGGCCCTGTTGGACTGTGGGGCACCCCCACCTCACAGGGGCTGCAGGGATATACTCTACAGCCCAGGCTGTCTAACTGTTGTCCTAAATCTCCAGATTGCACCTCCCTCTCTGTAAAATGTCCTAAAGAATGAACTGTTAAATACCTACAAATTACATCAAAATTTTCCAAGAAATTAGTGTAAAATTAATGGACATGTAAAAAAATGTTACCTATATTTTTATATAATTAAATTAATTAATTTAAATTATTCAAATGTCATGAATGTGTTGCAATAAGTGGACGTACCTCCTCTTAATAAGGTAGAGGGCATAGCCCAGCCACAAAGTCCCCAGCATGAGCAGCAGACAGAGGATGGGCCTTTCTCTTGAGCATAACACCAGAGACTCAGGCAGGAAGATTGATGCATATTCGTCTGCGTGTACCATCACTGGCCCAGTCTCATTATGATGCCCGGGCGTGTTTCCCGTCTGGTTCTTCATCTTCTCAAGAATCTCAGTAATCTCCTGGAGCACCAGCGTGCTGTTTGTGGTAGCCAGTGTGGGCCCGTGGTAGAAGTGCTGAAAAACTAGCAACGGTGGAGGAAAGAAGGAAGAAAAAATGACACTGGGGACAAGAATGAGTATTACCAGAAAAGACCCAACATTAATTCATAAGTTATTCTTTCTCTAGGAAATGACATATTAAACATGCTTGTCAAATCTAGAAAAGATGCCTCTGGCCCATTTTTGGCCCCCAAAAATTATTAAATGGTGAATTGTTTTAACTTTTATGTCCATTTCACACTGCAGTATGAGTGCCTTCATATTCATATCGTGCCACTTTATCAATATAATTCTCTTTTACATTGTCATTCTCAGTATATTTCCAGACAGTACACTGCATCTAAGCACATTCAAGCATTCAGGTATTGCACTGCATTCAGTTTGGTGTAGTTTAGTTGCTGCGTACAACAGCCTGAGGCTCACAGAGGAAGGAAGAAAGCTCTAAAAAATCCACCATATGCTTGTCTTTCTCTTTACTTTCTTGTGATAAACTCTTGTGAAAAAGATATAAACAGAAGTGATGTGAAAGACTACACCATACTAACATTATGATACAACACACGGGGGTTCTAGTTTGATTTCATGCTTGCTTTTCCTCTAAAGACTCTATGATGGATTTGTATATTTGCCAGGTTACATTACTTATAACAAATGGTAGACAGGACGACGTTAGACATACCCCTACAGTGAGGCAAAATTGCTTTGCAGGGGAAGCATTCAAAACATGTTTAATGTAGTCTGACCTTGACTTGACTCACTTTTGACGGTGCCTTTCACTGCATCCCCGACAAATGCAATGGAGATGAACAGTGCAATGACTTCTTCTGTTGAGCTGAGAGATAATGGAAATAAAAAAGCCGTGGTGTGATAATTCATGTTATATCAAAACATGTTTTTTTCATACCAGCAAAGACATAACAGCCAATTCAAGGCGAAATGATGGTGGAAATGGAAAGAGTGTATACTAAACAAAATTGATGATTATGGCTGAAAACAGGAAGTCATAACAGATGTGTCTTTTCTTATCAGTGATCTCACCGCAGTGCATGGCCACACGGTTCAATGTTGAAATAGATTCTGTTAAATATATTGGAAGTATGAGGACTTCTCTCTGCGCTATGTAATAGTAAGAAATGTTGTCTGAAAGAGGAGTTGTGTATTCACCGTTTGAACAGTTTCATCAGCAGGCTGACATTGAATAGGCCTCCGAGGATGAGGAACAAACTGTTCCATAAACCAATGCAGGCATAGAAGGAATCAAAGTCAAGGTCATAGTCATCGCAGATGCCTCTGATCACTATAGAACATACATAAAGGCACAAAGACACAGTTATATTGAACTGTATTATGATTAATAACAATTTCACATCATCTCTCCTTTTGCACTGCTTGGCTTACACTTTCAGTGGCTTACATGCCCAGTGGAATTTTTGAAAAGTATTTAACAAGTAGAAAACATGTTGGTTAGTAAATTGTTGTTCTGAATAATGTGGCTAGGGTACATGTCTTTTAAAGTGTTACAATCCTAGTTCCTGTTTAATGTAAAAAGTTTTCACTCACAAGCAGTGAGCAGTCACAAACATTGCATTTGCTGATCCAAAAGGACAGAGGAAGAAAATTGTGAATCTGTTCTTTAATACATACTGTATATATATATATATATATATATATATTTTTTTTTTTTTTTTTTTTCCTTTTTACATTTCATGTGATCCACATATGTATTCGCCTATTAGCAAAACAACAGATATGGCTTCCACTCCTTTTTTATAATAAAATATCATCACTCAATACACACCGCTTATGAAGATGGCCAGTGGTGCAGTGGTCAGTGGTATGACAAGTGGTGAGCCAGCAAACAAAGAATAGATCACTCCGCCAATGCTCTGTCCAACAATGGTCTTCTGAACATCTGTCAAAAACAAAAAAAAAACTTTAAAGTGTTTGTGAAAGCTATTTGACATCTGAATCACATTATTCTTGGGTTTATTTTCAACATGCTTTGGTACACTTCCATTGAAGTAATTGTATTGTAGTATAACAGGATGTTCCAGAGAAAAACAATAACAACAGACAGAGGTCCATACCTATCTCTCCTCTGGTGCTTTCGTCGTTCAATGAGCCAAAGGCAATAGCAGGCAGTAGAATAGCGATGTAGAGGAAAATGGCAGTGGTAGTGTACTTCAGCAGACAGCGGTCCTTCCCTGTTATACCTTAAGGGATTATTCAAAGGGTTATTAAAGATATAAAAACTTAACCAACCAAAAAAGTGTAAAAAAGGGAAGAACAAATTGGCTAAATAGATACAGTATGTGCTCACTAAGAAAGCAGCATTACGAGGTAATGTTAATACCATCTGTGAAGTCTGATGGATAGAGAGGAAGTCTGCGACGGAGGTCACTGTAAACCCCTTTACCAGCCTTGAAGAAATCTTTGCACTGTTATGAAAAAGACAGAATACAGTTAGGCACACTGTAGTCAGCAGGAGAGAAAGAGTATACAGACTTTATGGAACAATATCTAGTCCTATGCTGTAACTCTAGTGTTATATGGCTAGATGGAGAGCCCTATAATGGGACTATTGAATTAACAACTCTTTTTGTCAGTGCAATGAAATTTGCATGTAATGTGCTCTTGAGCAAGGGGCCAATCAGGATGAGCACACACATCCACAAAGTGTCCAGCAACTGTTGGAGCAGCATAGTGATTATTAAAAGTCTCCAACATTGAGATCATAGAATCAGTGTTATAGCACACGCAGCATTATTGGGTAACATATTGGATCAGGGATGTGCAATTATCATGTGCTTTACAGGGGACATATCGTGCAAATTTCCTTTATCTTCTACTGGCCCTTTACCCAGCCCCTTAGTTCAGCCTCTTTCTGAAACAGGCCGTTTTAGCTCCTGTCTCTTTAAGGCCCCCCTTCCTGATCAGCCCACTCTCTTCTGATTGGTTAGCAAGATACTAACATAAGTGGTTGCCCACTGTCTTGTTTTTGTATTTTATAATAATAAGTTAATAGCTGGTTTGGAAACAAATCGACATTTAAATGTGTTTTGAACTCAAACAGGACATCAGGTGGAACTAAATCCTGTTGTTAACTTTGGTCTTTTACAACCCAAATACATGCTTTCTCTCGAGGCAGTATTAAGGTGTTCCCTCTTCTCCAAACCCCTGCTGAGCACACACATTTCCTCTTATTTTAAACACTGGACATAATGAAGTACTTTATCATTACATGGAGCTGCACACATTCTGCTGCCAGATCCATGGCAGACTTGGCAGCTTTTTTAGTCTGTTGCCCAGCTGCCTTTCATTCCTCCGGCCGGGCTGATAAAGTGTGGAAACAAGATAATCAGATAATCTGGCTCAACTTCTTCACTTTACTGCACCACATCTTTATATGCCTGGATGGAGCTGGAAAACATGAGGGTGGTCTCCACATGTGGAGAGACCTAAAGGTCTGTAGAGAGTATAAATCTTGGTTTTACGAGTATGCTTTGTTGAATGGGGCTGTTTCTTTTTCAAGTTTATGCTTTTTTAAATTGCCATTATTTTATACATTTTACAAAATACTAAAGCCCAGTTTGTCATGTGGCCACATTGCTATTTTTATGATATTTTGTATTGACTACAGCACAGAACCAATGAGCTGCTGTCAGAACAGTGTATGAACATTTACTCTTTTTCCCACACCTGAAGTGGTTTGCCTTTGCGTGGATCTGAGTCCTCCACTTCCTCTACAACCGGCTTCTCACTGATTATGGAGAGCTGCTGTCGCTGGTAGACCAGCTCTTGTTTGAACTCCTCCTCGGTCTTAGCGTCCAGAAGCTTCTGTCTGAAGGAAATATCGGAGAACATCGTGGCAAATGTTCTGCCGAGTTCAATGGCTGTCTTGGTGCTTTTCTGCAAAGGATGATGAGAATGTTAAAGAGAAGTTTAATAGATACAAAAATTAGTATTGTGCTACAGTGAGACTGTATGATTGTGTCTTGATTTTAGATATATTGTGCCACTAATTTGCACTTTTAACCTAAGTCTCACTAAGTAGCACACTTAATATCCTTTTTAGCCATGTTAGCGGCATTATTGCCAAGAGAAACAGTAAGGATGAGAGTAAGGGTGACATTTGAGAAGCTTCCTCAGTGGGAATAAACCCTTAAATCCAATACTATGAGGCTTCTTCCTCAGCCAAGTGAGCCACTTGTTCCAAAAAATATATAAATAAGTAATAAAAATCTGTCTGGAAGACCTGGGCCTTACCGTTCTGGGAGGGGCCAGGATGAGGATGACATAGCGAGCCTCGCAGCAGTTGACTCCCCAGTTCTGTGGCCTCTCCAGACGGGCAATGCAGACATGACGTCTTTGCAGGACCCTCACATTAGAGCTGAATTGATAGAAAACTAATAAATGAATGTGCCCCTGTGTCCACATCAATCAAGAGGCGTTTTATGGAGATTTCCAGGACTCTGTTAATTAGTTACTGAGCAAAATTCACCTACTGAGCTGGAGCCTGAAAGAACTAGTCAAATACAGACGTCTGCACATAAATCTTATTGGAGATGAACTCACAGAATACAAAGCCAAGACTGCTGGTAACGAATGCCAGTGGAAGTAGCAGTCACACCCTGAATGGTCTCTGACAGAAGATGAACTGTGGGAAATAACAATAAACACAAACAAATGAACAATCAAGAAAGTTTTCATGTATCTAAAGGTACAGGTTACATGAACTAAATGTACAGTTGATGTACAGGTTACATCAACTAAATCATCTTCTGCTCATGCACTTTCAATATTACTCATTTCATTTTTCCTTACCGTTAAACTCCCTCCCTCCTGCATCTGTGAACAGCGAGTTCATGACCTCATCCACGTCATAGCCCCCATGGCCGTCCTCCGCCACATGACTTAACATTCTTCTCAGGACCTCGTCCAGAGTGGCAGCTTTCTCATCCAAGAGGATGCTTGCCTGAGCCAGGAAGCTGTCCAGGTCTCTGTGGGCACGCACTTCATCCTGGAAGTTCATTGGCTTCACATGCTAGTGGGAGACAAAACAGGGAAGTTTGATTGCTGGTAAAGCAAAGTTGCAGTGCAAACAGGTGAAATGTTAGGGATTCACTTTGTGATTTTCTTGCAGTGCCAAACAGCAGCACTGAACCCCCACGTTTCCTTCCCTCTTAATGCTGACACCTTGAAATGTGTCAGCTCTCAGGTAATTTCAGAACATCAACAATGAGCTGGATAGAAAAGTGGAGGTAAGCTTTGAAACTTACATTAGACGGAACAGTTAAAATAATGGATTGATCTTTTCTGGGCTGCAAATTCATCACTCAAACGAGTTAAAGGAAAAATAAAATGATGTATGTAAAATGCTGTTTTCTGCTATCATAATTCTGAAAAAGAAGAATGACTGGAAGAGTGGATCTTACTTTTCTTGTTGTATTTAAAAGCCCAAACTCATGGCCGTCAGAATCTGTGAATAAAAGCAACATGTACATTTATCATAATAATAAACTTTATTTATATAGCACCCTTCAAAACAGTGTTATAGAGTTCAAAGAGTTACAAAGGAAAAAAAACACAATTAAATGAAATCCAGCAATTAAAGGTAGAGAATAAAATACCCAGAATATAGTAAAATAAGATATAACAGTAAAACTAAACAGTTAATAAAAGCTTTTTTAAAGTGAAGTTTTAGGAAGTGATTTAAAGGATGTCATTTGCACTGATCTCACAATATCTTTAGATGGACACATTGTAATTGCTCTCACGCTCAGTCTCCAGCACCTTATCCATGCTCTACTGCTCGCTGCACATTCACTTCATATTTCTATAGTATTACTTCTCTCCAGTATTAATAGTTAATAAGGAGCACTAGCTGCCAGTTCACATCCATGAACTCTTTCTCAGTTGTCCCGACTCAGGGAATCAGAGCCGACACACTTGATTTCCTAATTGCAGTGGCAGCAAATTATTCTCAGACAATGAAAGTAATATAATGATCCTTTAAAAAAAACATCAAGTCAAATATAACTGTATGGCTGCCCATTGTAATGAGCTGATCATTGGTGTTCATTCTTTATATAAATACCACCACACACATAACATTTAACTCATTTAAACACACCTGACACACTGATCTGGATCTGGTTGTCATACATGTGGTCCTTGTGAGTGACAGGTGAATCTTGCCCGTAATCCTCCTGTTCTCCATCCTGCAGCTCTGTGGATAAAACATAGATGATCACAGTCAAGTCTCAGTTCATAGGTGAATAACAGATTTTGTAGCTGTGCTTTGTTAAAATTGAGCAAATCACAAAAAAATAACCAGTAATAAGATGAACCAAACCAAGCCATTATGGTGAGAAAAAACTGTTCTTTGTATCAAGGTTAAGATGCTATGCTAGCCACATTAACAGTATCTCCAGTAGGCGACAATTTATTTTGCCCTCCCACCACTCCGCCATCTGTTGACAAGCACACAGCGAGAGGGAGAGAGAGACCCATTAAAAAGTCCCCCTTAAACCAGACCTGCAGCAATATAACAATAGCAGCTCCTCGTAAATTCCTTCATTGTTATAGAAGATAAATATGGCATCTAGGTTGCAGGTTTTATGAGGGGAGAAGAAACAGCCTCAGAATTAGAGAATTAACCTTAACCCTTCATGAGCAAAGCTTTGAGCCATGATTATTCCCTTTTACCATCATTGACTCAGAGATCATCTGCCTCGTTATTTACCCATTAATTAACCTCTCAACACACCAGCGAAGGGACTGGCTGTGCTCACCAGCATGTGAAATGGGTCATCAGTGAGCAGTGAGGAGCATTGGCATTAGCATAAATAACTGTTGAAATACATTTCCATGTGAAAAACTGCTGTAATCTTCCCTCGTTCTAGATCCTGAAGGGGAAAACCTGAATAATGTTTCCTGCGTTTGCAAAGCAGATCATATCAAGTATGTGAAAGAGCAGGGCCCATGCTGAGCAAAGCAATCATTGTAAATATAATATGCATAACTCCAGCTACTAACCCATCTCTTGGAAAACATATCCATTCTTGGACCTCCCGGCTGATGGAGCCTCTGTGGGGGAGAAAAGACAGACATGATATTTACGTTTTACGATGTTTTTTATTAAGTCTTTTACATTTAGTGTTTGATTATTCCTGTAGTAGTTTGTATTCACTTGCAAAGGGACCCACCAGTACTTCAAGCAGATTATGAAAAGGTTAGTCATGTGAAATAAAAACAGTTATGAGGTTCATATCAGAGTGCAGAAAATTAAAAATTTAAATATCCCCTCCAGACTTATAAAAACACCCTGCTTTGAATAATAATTTGTTTCTACTAAGGTTTTTATACCATAAAAGTTCAATTACCTCGTTCTAATCATTAAAATTACATCTACTCCTTCTCCCTCATTGAAAAATATAGAATCTATGAAAATGCAAATATATTTAATTTCAGAAGTTTAACTGAAGAAGTTCTCAGTGTTAATGCACTCGAAGTTACAAGTTTCCACATCACACTTGTGTAAGTTGTATACGGGACCACGATTGGATAGTTGTGATGTCACAAATCATGCTCATATTTACATGTGTTAACTAAGATTTAAGGTGAGCACAGAGAAGCTTTCCCCTTTCAGCGGATGAATGTGAAAACAGCCTTCTAGTGTCAAACTCTGCACATACATCTTTCTTCACAGTGAAGCTCAAACATCCAACTGAAGTGACAATAAGCAAAACACATTTCTGAGTGGAAATAATATTTTTTTTGGCCACTTGGGGGCAGCAAACAAGTTGTGAACACAACACTAACATCACCTAATAAAAATGATACTTCTGTAAATATCAAGCAGACATTGAGCATAATTAACATTTATTTGGTCTAAGCTTTTGCTGTTTGGTGCTTTTATCTGAGTCGCCTGCTGCTGCTGGAAATGACACTGATGAGAGCAGTGAGATTTAACCAAACCATAAAGACCATAAAACCAAAACAATGAGCAGAAAGACGCTAAAATGCTCTTTCTACAGCTCTGCTGTAGAGCTGAGTGCAATTGCAGAGTTGAGTGATAATTCTTGTCATTATTGTCATTATGAGCAACATCTTTCACATTAGACACAGTCATTTGACCCATTGTTAATATAAGGACATAGATTATTGCAGCTTTGATTTGGAGGGGAGATTGTGTTCTACAATTAAAAACATGTTGAGTATTTTATAGGCTGATTCCAGTATTATTAAACTCAACAGGTTATATATTTAAATTTGACTACTTTCAGGCCACTTACATAAAAAAAAAAAAGATTGTCCCAACCCCCACTGCATTTTGCTGTAACAGCATTTAGAACATCAAATGTACAGAAAATATAACTGAGCAGTAACTGAATAAATCAAATATGAAACATCCTAAGTTAGATCTGGTCAGAATCTTCCGTGGGAGAGACTTGGTTACTATGTGACACCACAACATCTTAAATATTAACACGAGTGAACACTCTGAAATCCCTGCATTGTATACCCGCTGTTCGGTATGTTTTGATGTAGATGTTTGACACAGTTAAACTGACCAGCACATGGTGCTAAAACTGTGTGAAACTGGACTCTGCGTGGACTGACACAGTTTGACCCTGTTGCTTCTTCCCTGTGCAACAGTAGCTCTCATTTTACGACCGACAAAACCAGCTCTCTACCCTGCAGAAATATGTCTGCTTCTACAGCTGCTCTCACTGCACATGGTGCCTGATTTTGTTGATAAAAATACAATATTTTTACAAAATTGACACAGCTGGTTGGACATTAAAGACCTTTTAAAGTGAGGAGATACATTAGATGATGAAAATGGATACAGAAAGTGACATGTTGAGGAGGACAATAAAAACAACATATGCTGAGAAACTGAGAAAAAGATCCTTTCACTCTCAGTTACAACAAAAATCTAACGCCAGCTGTGTCTGATGTTTGTATAGGCAGTCATGTATCTCTGAGACGCTGCTGCAGCTGTACAGATGAGCTTTTCCTTGCCTGAGGCAGAGTTTGGCTCCAGGGGCTGCCAAGCAAGGCTATATCTCAAAGCAGATTAGACAGAACATTCCCAGGCCTCCTCCACTTCACAGGAGTCTGCACAGACACCAGGGTGCCTCACAGCTCATACAATAAGCTGTTTGTACCACAGCCGGGTGTGTTGGAGGATGATTTTGTCTGCTTGATTGAGACCTTTACAGTTTTGTCTCATAAAGATAAAGGTCAACTTTAGTATAAATACTCTCGACTATATCTTATCAGCAGCATGATCAACAACAGCTACTCACACAACACACAACACTCAACACTTTTCTTATCATTTCATAATTGTAAACCAGTATGAAGACAAATCACATTTGTGCTTCAAAAATGAAAATTGACAGGACAGTCAGTGTGGCAAATTTCATCTGTTTGTCTTCTCTGCCAGTCACTGTTAAATCAGTACAGACTGCTATAGTAGACAGATTTTACAGCCTTTCTGTAGGCCTGTGGGTTATGATGGTTTCCTGTTACCAAGCGGGCTGACTTCCTCATGCTTACAGAGCAGTCAGGCAGCACTGACAGTGACAGTGAGTGGTGTAAGTCAAGCCTTGAGTTTTTCCACAAGGGGCACTGTGACTATGACATCAAAACCACTCTTCAAAATAGTCTGCTTTCTGATCCCCTGACCCCGCTTGAACTATGGCAGAAGAGGCTTTGGTAAAACTTTCTTTACCTTCAGTTTCGTTTTAACAATATAGTTTTTCCTGGTGTTTTCTTGATGAACATGGTAAACATTATACCTGCTAAACATCAGCATGTTAGCGTTGTCATTGTGAGCATGTTGGCATGCTGACTAAGGCTGCAACTAACTCAGCTGGAACCTGGGAATTTGGGCATTTTTTTCCTTAAGGACTGGCTCAAAATGTAATCAATTATCAAAATAGTTGACAATTTATTTTCTGTTGATCAACTAATCAATTAATTGACTTTGACAATTGTTGCAGCTCTAATGCTGAGGTTAGTTTTTTTGCTCAAAGAACTGCTGCACCTAATGAAAGCCTCATAGTGCATCCTAGTGTGTCATGTTTCCATGGTCTTTGCATGTCTGAACCACCAGTTCATCAATGGATTTCTTTCTGAATTTTTAAATCTAAAATTGGTATCTTACAGCTCTTTCATTCTAAGATACTGAAACAGTGCTCTGTTCATGTCTGTTATTTCATGTCTGTAACTGCACTTTCTCATTTGATCAACAAGGCTGACTTAAAGCCTATAAGGCATTTTTTTATTAATCGCTGCCACCCTGCTATCTGTGGACAGGGGATGTCCTTGAGCATTAGGAAACAGAAGAATCCTTGTTGGGTCTCTGGAAACAAGTACAAGCAGCTACAAAGTTAAGAACTATCTTGTGCTGAACTGTGCAAGGTCAAACCATCAAGGCAGAATGGACATGATGTTCAGAAATTTAAGTGAGCATGGCAGCTTTTCTTTTAAATATGAAGGCACTTCAGCTGTGCTTCAGTAATAAAATATTTATTTAGTACTATGTTATCAAATATATATACATATAACACTCTTATACATGCTGTTTAAGGTCAATCACCCTTTAGAAGACTGAATTTTAAACGGTTGTACTATGCACAGTGTGTACACTTTAAGTCACAATGTACACATTCATACATCGAAATAAAGCAAATAACAGGAAGAAGGAACTACAGCTCATTCCACTTCAACACCTCAAAGGTTGACGATAAAGACTACCTGATGTTTGTTTATCCAGTACAGTGGATATGGTCGCTGGACCAACAGTAATCACATGCACACAATTTATACTTTTCCTAGCCACAGCACACATTTGAGGAAGTGTTTTCACATATAGACATCAGAGAATTTAATGTGACATATGGCACTAATTTTCTGGGAGACTGAAGTGTTTCAAAGACCAAATTGTTGTTTTTGGTGAATAAAATACAACTTGTAAGAGTGAAACCTATAATTATACAGTGACAATGAATGGGGATACTGTATTTGATTTAGATGGTTGATCGACTTCAACCACAGAATGCCTTAAACAAGAGTGGAAAACCCTGAAATTTGCCAGATTACAATATGAGACATTTTTCTGCTAGATAATCTTCTTAATCCTTGACCCGAGAAAATTCAAGCAGGACTTTTTAACCCATTAGTGGCACTGAACAGAAAATACAAATTATTTTCATCATTACTCAATCTGCCACTTATTTTCTGGGTCTATAGGATGTTGGAAAATTGTGAAACATGCCTAACAGTTTCCTAATGCCCAACGTTAACATCTTCAAAAACAGGAACATGTTCAGTTAACTGTTGCATAAGTGAATGAAAAGCAAATTCCCACAACTGAGAAGCTGGAACCAATGAATGTTTGGCACTTTTGTCAGAAAAGGTGACTTGATTGATTAATTATCATAATAGCTGTCAATTAATTTTATGTTGATTAATTGTTTCAGCTCTAGATTTAGAGTTAGACTTGTTATTACTGCAGTTTGTAGGTGATAAAAGATGGTAGATGATAAAAGAAATGTCATGTAGCAATACACACTAGTAACATAAAGTTACTTATAACAACGTTTAGACATTCCCACTTAATACAACAATGAAAAAGTTTGATCAAATAAGTATTTTAGAAAAAAATAATGTATTTTTGGGAACTTTTCCCTCCACAAGACAGTTAAAACATATGCGGCAGATCTGTTACTAAAATCTCCCGTGGCACACAACTACCTTTTACTGTCATATTGTAAATATTGACCCAGATCATTTGCTTTTGACTCGCTGGCTCTCTTGGCAATACAGGTATCTTGCTCGTACTCAGAGGCTTTAATGACAAGAATATGAAGACATTAACAATAAAAAAAGCACCCAAAGAAGCAGTCAAACAAAAGAAAACAAAGGGGTGCCGTGAAATTACTGTTGCTCTTAAGATGAATGCCTGCAAGGTACGCTGTGAACACTTTTAAAAAACTATTTTAGAAATCCCAACAGCACACACACTCACACATACTGTTCTCCACGTGTTTGGCATAAGGTGGCTCAGGTTGCACCATGAGAGACCTCCTCACCCCATTCAACCCCTGTAAAACTTACCAGCTGGCACAAAATGGAGGACCTTTTTGGCTTCCATGTTCTCCATGTTTTCAGGTGAGACGTTTTCCAAAGGTCAACCCATCATTCTCTTTGCCCTACTCCCTAACACCCTGTACTCACTGGTGGTCCCTTCTCAATATCTCTCCCACACACACACACACACATACACATACACACTCATGCTGGGGTGAAATCACCTCCTCCAGCAGCACGTGGGTTTAGGGGAGGAAGAGGGAGGGGCAGGAAGAGAAGGCATGAAGGGTGAGAGGGATGTCTGTTTCTGCTGGGTCCTTGTGCCTATGAACGGAAATATGAATAAGGAAGTACATACAGTAGGATTTGGTGTTTTTGGTATTACAGCTGTCTCTAATTCTCCTGATTTTATTTTATACATCAATATTTTAAAAAAATGCAGTTAAGTCTGAAAGGTTTTGCACAAATCTTCACTTTACTGCTTTTGTATTTTAAGTTTTATTTTCAAACATCTTTTGAAACATAATAACCTACATTTATCATTCCGTTCAATTACAAAGCAAATGTCTTGTTTAAGGCACAATAAGTAACTTGTAACTTTCATGCACATAAAATTAGCAGGATGCTAATATTCATCTCTGCTGTGCTCAAATGTTTCGTTTTGGTTTTTTTTCTTGTGGTCTTTTCCTTTTTCATGTTTGTCGCTTTATATTTTGGACCTTGATATTTAGATGAGGTCGGGGATCTTGGTTGAAGGCTTGGTTAGATATAAATATGTGTCAGTTTTGTGTTTTGTCTGTAAGTGTTCTGGGTGGGAAGGAGATTACTTTTCAGGGTGAAAAATGAGAGCGAAAAGGGGACAAAATGTGTTTAATTGCATGTTATGTATTCAACTTACTCTATATAAAAATGTATTGGAAAAAAGAGAAACTTTTCAAGGATGGAATCTGACTTTAACAATAACTTTAATACTAAACCCACTGAGATGAGTGTGTTGTCTGTCAGTGATGCAGTTTTTAGCTTTAAATCTTTTACTTAAAATCTCTAGGTATTAACATTTAGATAATATCTCGAGATTAGTTCAATCTAATTAGTTTTGATCGCATAAGTTACTGTTTGTAAAACTTCTGTGTTCAGGGTTGCCAACTCTCACGCTTCTGGCGCGTGACACACGCCTTCACCTTCAGTCTCACGCTCTCACGCTGCCCAAACAGTTCTCACGCCAAAACATTGTAACAACAACAGAGATGAACAGTCCGAGTCTTTTTAGTATAAGGTGATGGTTAAATTAAGCGATTTTTTCATTTATACACAGGGCTGTAGTGGAGACTAAACGCCGTTTAGCCACCTCTCAAATTCTGAAACAGCGTTAACGCAGACATAACTTTACAGCTGTTAAAGGCTCAGACCCTCCTATCGCAGTTTCTGTAGTACCTTCTAGGAGCGCTCGTTTTGTTTTCCGATTTAACATCGTATCCTTATATGAGACACGGAGACAGCTGTTACTGTTAACAAGGGGTGACCAACAATCCACCGCCCATTTCTGCTACGCTGGTGTTAAAAACAAACATACCATCCGCGCTGAAGCCCGCAGGCAGACTGGAGCCGCTTTCATGAGACAGACTAATGAATCAGAGTTCAGAGGATCTTATATGACACTAACTGTCATGTCCAGCATCAAATAATAATCTGTCAGACAAAAGACAACAAAGTAAGTAGCTAGAAAAACTCTTCAGCAAAAAATGGAGCTAAAGTTTTTTCAAATTGACAATAGTGTTTTAATCGTCCAATTTATCCATCTGTTGCTGCTTTGACCCACTTTACAGTAATGTTAATGTAACGTTAGCTTGGTAGTTTGGATAGCTTGACTGCTGGTGCATCCCCATTGTGTGTTTTGTCCACAGTTTCTGCAATTAACAGCATACAAGTAAAAGTTCTGCTTCATGCTCACATATTTTTAAAGGAAGGCTTTTTGTATTTTCAGAGCGATTGAAGGAATCAGGAGAGAGGAGACAGATGTGAGGACGAATTGCAAGGTGTAATAGTGTTGAAAGGAAAACAAGGAGAAAGTAAAGAACTGAGTCAAGATTGAAATAAAAAGTTTAAGGAGGAAAGAGAAACACATAGAAGCAGCCCAGGCGTCAGCTGATAGACAGTCATGAACACATTCAAAACAGGGAAAACTGGTAAGGAAATTATACCTGTATCTAAATTAATTACTGTCCTGGTTAATATTTTTAAAGGCAAAATCTGTTATCCAAATGTAAAGACATCCCACTAACAAAAGTCAAAGAACAAGACTGAAACCTGCTATATAAATGATTGGACAGGATTACTACAGGCCTGCAACAGTCACACATACTGGATTTTCATTTGATTCATTAATGGCTGTTGAGATGTACAGAGAATTTCAACAAATATAACATAAATGCTTCTAAAAGCCTATTTTTAATTCAGATTGTATTGGCTGCATTACGTATTGTATGTTGTGGGATGACAAATTAGTAGACAGATTTACTTCATGGTTAGTGCAGCTGTCCGTCCTGCCAGTGCAGCACCCATGAAAAAAATAGTTAAATCTTAAATCCTAGACCTAAGCTCCCACTCTCACCACAACATGTAAACTGCATACTGTTTTAAACCCTTATGATTAACTGAGTCCAAATATGTGTGCGTGATTAAACGTGTGTGCGCGTGCATGTATGCCCATGGCGTCAAAATCTCACTCCAGCCAGGTAACCAAAGTTGGCAACCCTGCTATATTTTGCTTTCAGCCCATTCATCTCAGTTCCAGAAAGACACTAAAGTAGGACATTTTCAGATTGTATCCAGATAGTGGCATTATAACAACACAAATGAGGCCAAAAAATCTATTATATTTCTTTACCCTTGCCAATGTGCTCTATGATGTAGCATCCAAACACTTAAAACAGCTCCATTACTAGTATTAGCACTAAACTGTGGAGTTCTTTGTAAAGAAACAAACAAAAAATATATGTTTACAGTCACTCTTTCTCACCAAATTGCTATCTATGTATCCTTGAGGCCTAATAAACATGTTTATAACATGTCCTTCCTCATAAAACATTTGCAGAGCCAATTTTTAAAAGAATTTGAAATCTACATCATTTAGCAAGCTAGCAGTCTTCTTCCTTGCTGTTATTGGCACATCGCTAATTTTCTTGGCATTTTACTGCCACCAACTGTTAATCGGTGGAATAGCAAGGAACCATTTGCAGGCCTGTATTGCATATAATGTGCATGAGTGATTAAGTTAGAGATTTCTATACGGCTTCTTCTATAATGTCTTAAAAAAAAATATTGCAAAATAAGCATTCAGAGCAGGTTGAAGCCCTGCCTTTTGTCTTGCAAGGAGCATTTTTTCATACATTCACCTCATGTTTTGGAACATCATAACAGTATATAAATGACAGGAAATCACAAAAATCATGATATGTTCCCTTTAACAAAAGAAAAAATCACTATCAAAACCGTCACTCCATAGCACTACAAGTGATCAACATCTCCACAGGGTACCTTTAACGATGAATATCACTTCAGTCCTTTACAAGATATACACTGAGCATGTCACTCCTTCACTCCACCACACTTGTATGCATTTTTTTCAGTAATTAATCTTTCCCTATGATATCATGTTTAAGTATTGCACCTCATAACTCAAGCCACATTAACATACCATGTGAGGATCCTGCAACACTCTACTTTTCTCTACTCTACTCAGATTTTGTCAAGAAAAGACCAATAGTCGAGTAGCAGAGGACAGATTCAGTAACAGGCACAAACAAACCTGGAAAAAAGTAGTAAAAACAGCCTATTTCAAGGCTGAAAATTGCCATACTGCCCCCAGCAATTAGACTATCAACTCGCTGACAAACCTGCTTCACAGGAACATTTGAAAAGATAAAATATTGCTGCAGTGATGATCATGGCTTTTAGATATGGAGGGTAATGTTAATGAAAATATGCTGTTTATATAATGATTTTTTTTCAGAACATTGTAGTCTTGTGTCATTCATAATCTAATTGTACTTAGTTGTCAATTAGGTGAGATAAAAACGGCAGGTATCAGTAAAGTGAATGTGAATGAGGCATTTCTAGAATTAACTCATGTATTTGTTGGTTATGTTGTTCAACTTCTTAGTCTAGTAGCGACATGTGTAGTACAAACAGTCATTAAAGTTCTTATAAGAGTTGGTTTGACTGGATAAAGCTAAACTGATGGAGGCAATGTGACATGACTATCACTTGTTTACACAGACTGTGATGTTTTTGATTGAGTTTGACTCCAGAGGAATGCTCAGTTTAGCCTGAAGGAAAAAATACACTTATTTCTTTTGACTGGAGTGAATGTAGGAGGAATTACAATGATGCGTTTTTATCTGGCAATTTAGGAGACAAATTTCATTGCCTGACTGGAATATTAATACGAACGGCAAAACAGAGGACAGAAATTACCTCTGCAAGAGTGAGTGACTTTTTGCAGGGAAATAATGTTGCATCCAAAACAAATAGTCTTGTATAAACTGGTGACTCTCTCTCCCCTGAATTTGCCCTGAATTCCTAATTGCATGATGTAATTACTCACATTATACCTTCTTGTTATTTTTCTAGAAGTTACAAGCCTTGTAAAACTTAACAGGCTCTTTTTAACTGATATCAAAGGCAGTTATAGGACACACCTTGGTGCTCAATGAATTTTTATTCCATACAGAGCAGCTTGAGTTTGATGGGTGGGTGGATGCAAACAAAACAAACCAAGTCTCCAGATAGGAAAAGTTCTTGCATGTTGATTACATGGGTAAGAGAACTGGGACAACAGTGAATCACTACTTGGCCCCAGGCAAAAACAAGGATTAAGGTGGAAGTGCAGGCTTGACTGTTCTCTTGTCTGCCATGAGATGGCAGCGCAGTCTGTTGTTCAAAAGCAGCATGACATCAGCCAGAACCTGACTCTGCTGAGGACTGAGTAATAAGAAACTCTGTTTCTTATGTTGTGTACTTTACTTTAAAGGCCACTCACTTTCTCAGCTGGATAGAAGTGGTTTCCTCTTGGTGAAAGAGGCCAATTAAATGCTTGACAGTGAAACTGAGCATAATTCCCTCACGCTGCAGCAAGCCTGTCTAACCTGGTTTGTCAAAACAAGTTGTGCTTTTCTCTTCTATTTTTATGTCCCTGGATAATTGCAAAGCCTTTAAAGTGGATGGGGACAGAACCTACAATCATGGAAATGGTTGTTCATTTCAAATGTCTCTCATGTGAAACGGAGCTGTAGGAAAACTGAGGTCATGTCCTCAGTATTTTGAGGCTGTGAAAGATTTTGCAACCACAAACTAATTTTCAATTTTGGTGGAATTTGACTGTGGAAATGTTTTTAATAATTTTTAGTTTTGAAATGTATGCCTCAGCCCAAGTATGTAACCATGTGTTTTTTGTTTGTTTATGTGGTTGATATATAATGATCACATGGTCACAGATGCCATTTTTGATGAATAAGAAAATAAAATTCTTAAAATGTGTGGCCAAATAATATAAATGTAAACCTACTGGTTAATAGTTCTTCTAACAGAAGCCAGGTTTTAAAAAATGTTTTTAAAAAGCCACATGTAGGTCTCAAAACCTCAATATTTCTAAAATTCTAGCTGACGATCATCTGAAATTACTATATACTTCAACTGTACTTTTATATTTTATCTAGTATTTTCTTCATCCTTTTTTAATTACAAATAAAATATTGCAACATTAAGACATGAAAGAACAACTCTGCACACTGAAGGAGGGGATACTAAGTTTAAATTAGTGTCACAAACTGATCAGCTCTGAGCTCACTGATCTAATTCACCACTCTTACCTTCTATCATTCTGTTGTCCACATTATCCTCAAATAATCAAATCTCAACTCCCTGTCCCACTCGTGCACAAAGATATGTAACATGGACTTTTATCTTCAGTACTGGTCAAACAGTGACCACAGCATCACTAACAAAGGAGCCGAGGAAGCAATGAAATGCTGCATTAATAAACTAAATGTTCTGCGGTCAAAGAGTTCATTGCAAGGACACACTAAGTTTGGCTTATTCACTACTGTGAAACATTAATCAAACTCAAAGAGCACCTGAGGGGCCTAACTGGGAATAACACACACACACTCACACGAGCACACCTGAGGGCATTATCAGAGAAAAACACAAAACACAAGCACCATGTCTGCATTGTTGGTTATAAAAGCAACAGACATAATGCCTCTAGATGACGTTCGATTAAAATGTGCAGGAAGGCCTATGATCAACAGTAGTAGTAACAGGCTCACTAGTTCATACTTTAGTGTTGGATGACATATAAGAGCTGCTGAATGAATTTGCTGACAATATTTGACTGACAGAGCTATAAATGTACAACAGGGTGCAAAGCTTACAGTGATCCTGTTTTGTTTTTTTTGTTTTATTTTTTGCGGTCAAACATTAAATACAGGCACGTGCAGACAGGCTGGGCAGTGTGATTATTACTCCTATTGAGGAAACAGGAGAAATTTTCTAAGAAACTTTAATGACTCCTAGAAAACACTGGACGTTGCCTTATTGACTCCTTAGACTGTTTATGTCCAGTTAAGTCTAAATGAATAACTGAATTTGTCGAGACTCACATGGATTTTACTCTAGAATTATTGTATGAACTTAAATCATTTAAAGTTTATCTGACATGGCACACTTTTAAAAACATTTGTCTGACAAAAAAGTGACAAAAAACACTCACACAATCTACTACATAGTACTGATGCAACAATTAGACTATGGTCCCAGTATAAGTGCTTCTCTGTGCTGATTAAGTTGATGGCTGAATGTATAAATTCACACTGATCTGCTACCCATCACAATCATATTGTGGCCTCCGTCCAAGAAGGCCATCACATCTACAACCTACAGCTTTAATTGTATATCCATGAAAATAAATGCATATTCCAGATAACAGTTACAATTATCACACCTTGTTAAAATACTATTTTTCAAGATTGATAGATTTTGTCATGAATTAGTACACAATGACAAGGTAATACATCAAAGTTATTCCAGAATTTTATCTAAGTGAAAATTGATCAAACTTTTCCTGACATTGTTTATCCCTCTCATCTGGTGCACCAACCAAGCCTAAATCCAAAGGATTTGTCAAATAACATTTAGATTCAAGTCTCTCTTCATTCTTACCTTCAGCAAAGTGATTAATTGTGACTCCTGACATCTCTTCGGCTTCCTTTTTAGTCTTCATCAAGTGGTGTTTCTTGCAGTGCAACAAAAAAAACTGTAGATTTTGGATATGGTAATAAAAAGAGAAACTCTGTAGAGAGCTGAGAGGGGATAATGTGGGTCCTGTATGTGAGTTGCAGCATGAGTGATCTTGCAGGCAAACCCACAGGTAGATGGGACCGGGTCGCTACCAATGAATAACACCTTAATGTCCTCTCTGCCAATCACAGTGAAGCTGATTTATGTGCAAAAGGTAATAAGGAAGGTGAGCTTTAGGGAAAACAGAGACAAAGAGATGGGGGAGGAAGCTTTGAGGAAACTGCTTTTAACCCCTGTTGGGACTCTTTGATATTTTAATGTAACTGTCCTGTAACATGTTTACCACGTGACTGTTATGTTAAACCATGAATGCAACCATAGTATAGTCTCCCAAAGTGTTTACCTGTAAGATTCATTGCAGTATTCATGTTATTCAAATGGCTCAATCCAATCTTAAAACAGACTCAACGGCACCTATTAAATCCCTGGCGACTGATCTTCTGACCTGCACTTTCAAACACTTTTTGCAATGCAGGTAAGACAAGTTGCACACATACAACCCCATCACTTGTAGTTTTATGAACAACTTTATAGTGAGAGTGGTGCAATTCGGTTCATGGCCTTTGTTAGGGTCACAAGGCCATGAGCCCTGATGCGTTGCTCTCAAAATTAAGTTGCTCTTTATACTATAAGTGATGCTGGAGTTTTGATCTCTTTCGCTCTTTTTTCACTTCTCACCTTGCAAGTAGGAGAATTTTAGCCAGAAATGCATACTCTGCAAAGAAATAGGCCCTGTAAGCATTTAACAATAAAGCATTTTACTTCAAAGCAAGAATAGCATTTTAGTTGTACTGTGCATAAAAAGCTGTTAGTCATATCCTTAGATGCAAAAGTGAAACATAGTGATGTATCTTCCAGCAACTTCCAGTGGTTGATTTTTAAATAGTAGTGCAGTCCTTGAAGACCTCTCATAATACAGCCTTGGTAACAATGCCATGGAAAACATTTGAAAAGGTGACTCATGTATAATGTATTAATAGAAAAGGTGTTATTGAGGCCCTAGGTTTTTACTTATGAACAAGTATGCAAGATTGGATGCAATAGCTCAACTTTAACATCACTTGATATACAGATAACATCTGTTAGTATAGGTCATAGATTGTACTTTATATACAGTATATGACATAGGGTTATTAAAGTCAAGAGCAATATATGAGATACATCATGTAACACGGATGATACTCTGATGCACTACAGATGCACTCTTCACAGGAATTTACAGCAATCATCTACCTTCATGTGTAATCTGTCACTTATTGTGTCAGCTTCCTCAGACAAACATCACATGCATTGCAGCGAATGAATTTGCATTGCCCAACGTCTCTTTTCCACTCAACTAAAATCTGTCTTGTATCAAATTGCCCCGCATAAGAAGATATTTTAAGAGGCAAATTAGTTCCAATTATCACCTCTTTTTACTGGATTCTCACTTTATATCTTTTGTTTTTCTTCCTCTCACCTCTCTGTGTGGGAACACATTTTCATTGAATGCCACTGCAGAGTTAACCAGCACTTACTTACAAATCTCTTCATTTAATGCTTGAACTTACTAGTTCAAGAAGAGGGCAACATTCTTTTGAAATGAATGAAATTCTTTCTTTGAGTTTGGTATTCAAGAGGCTGATATATAAAAGGTAAGTGGCCAAGTAAGGTCAGGTTAGTGACCTCTGAATGATGAAGATAAAGGTAGATTTACAGTTTGGTGAAGCTCAACAATGAACTGATGTAAAGGCTGGAAGAGAATTTAAATTGGTCAGCAAAGCAAACCTTGTGGTGATTTATATTGTCGCTAAAGGAACATGAAGAAGGGTATCTATGCCACAGAACAGAATTTCATCAAAATTGATACCAATTAGGGCTGCAACTAATAATTATTTTCATTATCAATTAATCTTACAATTATTTCTCGATTGTTTGGCCTAAAAATGTCAAATTAATGTGTGTACAAATACACATTTTTCTGAAGTCCAGGGTTAGGTCTTCATATGTCTTGCTTTATCCAACCAACAGTCCAAAACCCAAACATATTTAGTTTCCTGTCACATAAGACAAAGAAAATGAGCAAATCTTTACATCTGAGAAGGTGGAACTAGATAATGTTTGGTATTTTTGCTAGAAAATGGCGACATGATGAATCAATTAATGTTCGGTAAAAAAATAAAGATGCATGTATTATAATACATGATTGCATGATTACAGTAAATGAGTAATAACATAAACAACTGAGTTGTAGTTGTATATGTACAGGCTCTCAGATAGGTCATGAGATTCAAGGGAGATGTATGTTATCCCTACTCATGATTCCCACAAAAATACAGTACAGACATTAACCCTTTACAACAAGTTAATTTAAGTTTGTATTGGACTATATGAAAATCTGAATTGTTATGTGATTATTGCCGTTGGCTATTACAGTCTCATCTTCTTGGTTCAAGCCATTACACAGAAGGGAGTCCAGCTAGAAACAGTGAAAAATGCTTCTTCAGAAAATCTGCTTCTTGTTAATTACCTCAGTTGAGTTTGTTACTTCAATATATTTGTCTAATGTCTGGAACAAAAATTATGGTATGGTAATATGCGAGAATGCATGAAATATAGCAATTTTAAAAGTGGAGACCAGTAATGTATTGTAACTTATCGTGTCGTGCATTCTTACATATCATGTCATGACATATCAGGACATGATTAACAATTTGAACACTAACAAAGACCATTTTGTGAAGTCATGCCTTCCTCTGCAGCTTCATACAATCGGCTCTGGGCAGTACACTTATCTCATTACGAACAAACATTTCAAACTTTCAGTCTCTACCCAGCTGGATATATTCAGAGCAAGTTTCCGCGTCTGATCTATGTGCCGAAATCTAATCAGACAACCATACCGGATGAGATATTCATTGGGACAGTTTTTCATTTAATCTGTCTCTGGGAATTGAAATGACCTGGCATCACATGGTTTGTCCTGTCACATGATAACAAGCACCCCCATTATATAATTAATTGGCAGTGGACTCCTCTAAGTCATAGTTTAGGAGTAAGTTCACTTTTGATTTCACTAGTGCAGTGCAACCTGTATAGTTTGCTATTATTCAGAACTCAGGGAACTCCAGGGTTTTGATTTACAATGATTTCCACACATTGTTCTCAAAACACAATATTGCTTAATGTACTTTTAAGAATAAGATCCACTTAGAATAAGATCTAAGTGGATAACTGGGCTCCTCGTCTCAGTGCTCCACAGTATTCCTAAAATTATATTTGACTACATATATTTCACTTTTGTTTGATTCTTACTGTATGTTATTCAGGGGGATGAAATACTCTGTTTACTGCAGATGAATTTACAGCTTTGCATTTCAAATATCATTTGCATGTGGTGCAGATTTCCAGCTTCACAACAGCATACTCATATTTCTCCATTATAAACTGAGGATTTAATGAATAAGTAACCTGAAAAAAGTTATGTAGGCCTGTTTGTCCAAGTATGATGATTGTTACTTGACATTTTCATCAGTATCCACTGTCCAGATGTGGCTGCTACTGGAAAGCCTAATCCCAATGGAAGAGTCTGGGATGAGAGTTTGAATGCTTCAGAGAGATTGTTCTCTACCACAATCAATTTCTCAAATTTGTTTTTTCTTGAATGTGGATGGAGGTCTAGATTAATATTTTAACACATCTCTGGGTCATAAACTATATCAAAATGTTTGTTATATTTTTCACACGGTAAAAATATTGATTGTTCAACTGTTGTTAAAATGACAGAATCCTTAAATTGCATTAATCATTATTAATTATTATTGCAGTACTAGACATCCATTAAGCTTAGAAAATGGATGAAAAACTCCATACATAGTTTAGCTTTATAGTAGGTCTAAAAAGCTGAATCCATCTCAAAAGTAAATCTGGTTAATTATTGTCATGACAACAAGACCCTTTTAAAACCATCAAACATCTAGAACTCTAGAACATCACAATCTTGAATTCTGTGGTGTCACTGCTCCCTGAAAAGTCCAGCCTGATGCAACTGACAAACTTCAATGATCCAGTTTTTGTACAGAAGCTCCAGAAGAAACTCTTCTTAAGGTAAGACTTGCATTAAATGTAATGTGTGCTGTGTGATGCAGTTTGGTCGTTGGATATTTGCTCATTGTGGCAGGGTTTGTTTGTTTGTTTTTTTTGTCCTGTTGCAGCTCCTGTTGCTTGTTGTGAACATAATTAATTTTCTGCATTATGCATCTTTATGTAGCATTTTACTTCATTTGTCCTTCACACTATCATATAATCTTGTTGGTCAGTGGTTTGTATAGTTGTTTGTGACAGTTTATTACCTTTAATATGATATGAGTGGAGTTATCCTTAAGTAACATTAGTGCTTGGCTGCAGCAGTCCTATCATCTCACCATCAGAAGTTAGATGCAAATGGGATTATTGTCATCAAAGTTTTTTTCTGCAGTGATTTGGCAATAAAACAACATTGTCCTTGATGATGTCTTATGTCTGTTTGTGCTGTTGGATGAATGTGTCCATTAGCAGTGATTAATGGACAGCAAATCTGTGGTGCTTTAGTAGTAAACATAATAATTGATTACACTACAGTATTGTTTAAGATACAAACTTATGGTGTAACTGGTAAATTGCTACTACAGTAAACAGTACAATGTAAAGTGCCCTGGGAGTTGAATGGGTACTGCTGGTGATGGTCAGCTATAGATGCCCAACAGCGTCTCACCTGACTGAATTGACTGTCTGTGTGGTGTTAATAGGTGCAAACAGACATGCTGAGACCTTTAGGAGCCTTGCACTACTCTGGTGAAGCTCCTTGTTGAGGTGAAAAAGGTGGCTTGCGACAAACATTGGATTTTTATCAAAACGTAAAGCACTTATTTATTTTCACATGCCTGACATCCACATGAATATATTACTCAATTAGTATTACTTGGTGTGCACCAAGCCATCACGGATAAATCCCTGCCAATAATTTTGTACAGGTAGTGAAGCAATAAGGCTCATTACTGTTCCCACCGCTGGCTGCATGCCTGCAGGACACAGCAGCCAAGTGGACAGATAGCGTACAAGCTGTGCTCATCCACTTAAAAAGTAAACAGAACATGATCTTTTGACTTTTTGGGAAGATTTGTGTTCTTAAAGCAACTTGCAGCTCTTGAGTATAACTTGCTTTTAAATGTAACTGCACAGTTCATAGAGTTAATCAAAATGCAGTATTCATGTGGAGATTCAGGAAAACAGTTGGCAGGGAATGACCTTACTTAGCTTTGTCCAGGCTTTCACCTGCTCTCTGCAATATTAGCTATGAGATCAGTTCCATATTCCAACATGAATCTAGAGGTAATACTTGCCTCAATCTGATGTTTTGTTTGTTCTTTTCCATGATGACATTATACTCTTTGTGACACCTGTCAGCTGTGATCCAATATTATGTGTGCAGATAAATTTGATAAGAGTGTGTGAAAGTCTACAAGACACTGTAATAGCCATATTTTGGAGAAAAAAAAACAAAGATGACAGATAGTCAGAACTAGTCAAGGATGTGGAGACAAAACAGGTCATACAAGTACAGGAGATGAGGCAGGATCGGTACCTTTGAGGACACAGTCAGGTGTTTCTCTGTCATTATGAAGTCAAGCCTTCATAATGACATGTCAAGGTTAGAATTTTATCACATAGGCTCGCTATTGACATGCATTATTGTATTTCTCTTCTCTTCACTCGGTTGGGTTAAAAATGCATGCATACTTTACAGAAACCTTACATGTATTTCATGACTCCAGCCTGCTTCCACTGAGAACACAATATATGGACCTATGTTTTTATCTACCTACCAATGCCCTTTTTACAACCATAAGATACAGAACTTTACAGACAGAAACACTTATATCCTGGTCCATGAGATCATGGTCAATTTCTGGTTTATTTAGGTCAAAGAGGGTGTCTGAAAGTGTGTCTGACCCAACTGAGCTGAGAATCCTGATGGTTAAAAAACAATATGCCTCCTTGGTCCTCAGATGAAATGTATGAGTTAATTGAATATAAACATTTCCCCTAAGAGTTGTGAAACAGTTGAACCCGGGATCTAAGAGAGAAAATGTATTATTTAGGCAGACACTAAGTTTGCACATACTAGTGACGAAAGAAAGTTGATCATATAATCACATAGTCTGGCAGTGATCAGCAGAGGTTTGAGACACATGAAGGCCACAGTGCATCTTTTAAGGTATTCTGATAAGGAATGGTGTTCTGAAGAGGTCAGAGGTGCTTCAGAGTTAATGAGCAACAATTAGGTAATGAGTGACCCTGGATTGTGTTGCCAGAGATGTTACTGCTCTGTCTCCAGCAATCTAGTTTTAACAGGATAGAGACCACAGCGAGACGTGAACTGTGAGCTTCACAAAAATGGGGACATAATGACACAGATAGGTGACATATTTTCTGGTTGAGCGGGCCTGAGGCAGCGAGGCAGCACTAATAAGGTGACAGGGAGAACTTGGATCAAGGTAGTTTGGCTGTTAGAGACTATTCAGTAGCACAGAAATGTTGAAGAAGTTGCTGACCAGTTTGTAACACTAAAGTCTTTTGTCCATAACATACAAAGGAAATTAGGTTATTAGGTTTGGTTGTCATTAAATGCTTCCTTTCAGAAGACAGTAAAATACATGCTTGCAAGGATAACATAAGCACTGAATTATGCAAAAGAATAAATATTTCAGGACTGTAACTAACAATTGTTTAATCGGTTGGTCTAAAAACTGTGAAATAGTGAAAAATGGACATGACATTTTCCCAGAGCCAAAAGTGATGTCTGGAAATGTTCCAGTCTGTCCAAACAACAGTCCAAAACCAGAATATATTCAGTTTACAATGACGCATTTGAGAAACTGGAACCAGCAAATCTGATACATTTTTGATTGATTTTTCTTAATAGATTATTTAAGCAATTAATTGATATGAAAATTGTTCATTCTCAGTCAGGTGACATCAATTAATCGGCTAACCTTTTCAGCACCAAAATATTAAGTAATTTAATAAAATATTTCTTTCTTCTTCACAGAGTATTGCTTGATTTACAAGCATAACACATTTCGGAATGATCCTATTTACATATTTTATCATATAAAGGAGCCTTCTTCTTCTTTCAGGTGTTAATTTCATTCTGTTTGCAGTCTGACAAATGCTGAAGTAAGTCTTAATAAATGACATTTGCATTTGCCATTTTCCTCCATGGTCTGTATGAAACTTGACATTTCTTTTATAAGTATGTTTGAGCCCCTGTGTAGACTCTCAGTATGTGTCCCCAGGGGTTGCCATGACTGCAGAGAGCCTCAGTTACGGCAGGTTGCTGAAAGTGCTCCTAACGCCAGACCTCCTATAGAGACGGCTGCAAGAGAATGCCAACGCAAAAGACACATAAGATTACTCTCAGTGAGTGCACTAACCAATAGTTTGATGTCAGTGACAGCAACACTGTTGCAGCTGAATTGTAAACAGCAACTGTAAAGGGAGGTAGGACCTTTATGTTCTATGTACTGCTTGTCCAAAGCATTAGGGGGCAGTATCGCCTCAGGTCAGAGTCTCTCCCAAAAGCCTGTTACTCAGAGGACCTGCATTAACTAGAAATGCTTAATTTCTGCTTTTTTTCTTCAGTTTTTAATAAAAGCACATGAGTTAAGTAATGTTTTGAACTGAATAAGAAGATAATAATAAGAAGAAGATATGCTAATGATATTGTTGCTGTCATACTGACAAAATGACTGCAGCCTTAAGTGGTACTGAACGTTTTGCTAAGCACATAATGACTACTAAGCGTAGTTGATTGTGTCAGGTCCTCGACTGATTGCTATGCTTTGCGTTTTGATTGCCAATTGCTCCCCTCACACTGGCTTTCATTTCATACATACCTCCACTTAACCAGAGTGTGCTTTTTCTTTGGTCAACATTATTTGTGGAAAATCATAATAATATTTTCTTAAAAACATTGAAAATGGGCTCAAAATTGGTAATACTGATTAGAGCTCAAATCATTTGACAATTTTCTCAAATGTAAAGAATTGTTGCTTTTCTTTGATATGATAGTACAGTAAAATTAATATTTTGGGCTTTTAGACTGTCAGACGAAATAAGACATTCAAATATATCACCATAAGCTTTGGATAAATATGATGGGTATTTTTGCAGTTTTCTGACATTTTATGAAAAAACCAATCAATCAATAAATCAAGAAAATAAGTGGCAGATTAATCCATAATCAAAACAATTGTTAATTGCAGCTCTAATATTGATATCTCGGCATATCTGGTTTTGAATGCATGTTTGGAATGTAATTATAAAAGGAAAATGCTTCAGAATGAAAGGAACAATAACGGTAAAATTTTGTGCATGCTGATTTTCACCTTGTGTTGTTTTGGGAAAAGATGAAAAGAAAGAATGCAAAGGTGGTTTTCTCAAGGCTGACTGGATCAGGTGATAAGCTGCCATTGGGCAGGTGTTGGCTTGACTTACATCTGGAACTAAAGCTGTTGAAAAGTTGTTCAGCAGATGTCTGCAGGAAAAGGCAGAGACAGAAAGAGAACATGCCAACCTCTAGCCCATATCTTTGCCCATGCAGAGACTTTTCTTCAGGGCAAATTGCTGCTTGTTCTAGTCTGAACGGCTTTATTACAATGAGAGTGACTGAGTGAGGGCATGGCTGGTATCAGAGGTGGATGTGAACTGACATCCTCATACACTCAACCCACCAGCCTGTTGCCTTCAGAACGTCTCATTTAGCAGCAGAGCAGAAATACAGACAGAAATGCTCTGAAAGATTACTGTCAGGGAATTGGTCCAAGGTCAACCCTTTGAAGCATTGGGATTGTGTGTTTTTGTGCACATCTGTATGCATGTGTGTGCGCAGAATGAGTGTATATATCAGAGAGTGGACATCGACACAGTATGATGTGTAATGGGGTTTTTAAACAAGTTTAGTTCTGTAAAGTCGAACAATATGCTGGATGATTAATCACATCCCAAGCCCTTTTCACAAACTTTGTAATGGAGTGGTTTAACGGATGTTAGACTGGGAATCCTCGTTTTGTCATTCAAGAGTCACTGTGTCACAGAGTTGTGGGGTTTTTTTATCACCAGGTCATCCAATTAATTGCACCAGAGGCTATGCTTCTATTGCCTCTACTTGCCTTCTTTCTTTCAAAACATAGCACCCGCTAATTAAATCCCACGGGCCTAGAAATAACCATGGGTGAAGAGTTTCGTTTAATTATTGCACTTCAACTTGACTTGAGTTTTCTGTTTATAGGACCTGTCTACATTTTCTCAATTGCAGTTTCAAAGAGAGAAAATCTGAAGATACCTGTCAAATGTATTCATTTGGTCCATCCTCAAATGTACCGAGCTTTAACACGAAGTAGAAGAACCACAGCATGCGTTACCAGTTTTGCTTTTCTTTGCCTTAAACTAAAGGTTAATACTGAAGGGGTCGGACAGTTCTTCCTAAAACATAAGGATGTTGTACTTACTGTATTCTCAAGCAAAAATACAATGATTGGCAGGCTATTTCTTTGAAATATGAGTAGGGTGAACAAGTGAAAACTATGATCCCTTTAATATTATTAAGTCATGAAAGTAAAGATTTACATGAGGCCAAGAAGAGGCATTAGAAAAGAGTTTTTACTTCTCGTGATAAGTGAGGCATGGGATGAGTATTGTACGATGTAACTCCACAGAAGGCTGCCGAGTTTCTGAGATTTTGTACACTGAATTTCTTGAGGTCACCAGCTGCACATACAGAAACTGTGCAACACTGACTCACTGTAAAGCCACTGTGGGTGAAGGCAGTTTAATGTCTAAAATTTAATGCAAAATCAAAGCTTCAAAGTCTACATTCACCACAACACCTTAATTTATGTTGCATTTAAATCAGTGTTACTTTTGGGTTATCTTTTTTGATTGATTATTAGAAATCTTACCATTATTCCTATTGTTATTATGTGTTATTATGCATGTATGGTTTTTAAAATGCAGTCCAAAGTGTCCATATTTCAAATTCAATTCTTACACAATAATTCCCTTATGTAAAACAGCTGTCCTGCAGAGATTATGGGGCGGCAGTGACTTCATGGTGGTGGGACATGATTTAAGCCAAGGGATGATTGGGGGTGGCATTTTTGAAATGTCAAAAGGGGTGAGAAGAGCAAAGCTGCCAGCTGGCTTATCTGTAGTTCATCCCTGTACTGTAGTATCACACTATCAGGGGTATAGATTTCATTTCAGCGGGGTTTTGTGTCGGGGAATTGGGGGTGGGTATTTCCTGCCGCTGCTGTTGTGGACACAATAGAGAATACCAGAGAGACCATGTCTTTGTTTATGCTGTAACTGCACTTTCAGATAAAAGTAGCATTATGTGTAATTCAGAATCTCTCTTCAAAGTCAATGTGTAGCAGAATAACCAATAACCAGAGGCTGAATCCACCTCCTGTAGAGATACTTTTCTACTATATGCCTGCATTATATTTGTTATGTTCCTCCAAAATATTATTGACAACCTGCCCTGTGTTGGTTTTAAGCTATTATCAAGAAGTATACGTTTTCAAATCTTCATATCCTTGAGATGACGAACTGACATTGGATACTTTATTTTCTAGGTATTATAAGAATATTGCATCCTTATCAACAGACATGAACATTGATATTGGACAATTCTGCAAAACAGTATGTGTGGTACGGTTAAAGCTGCTCTTATCAGTATTTTTATATTAACAACAGATCAAATAACTACATGTAATGTGAAAGGTGATGCTTGTAGTGAAGTGAAACCAAGAAGAGATCACTCTGACTCTGTAGTTCCCCTCAGTTCTACGGAGGATTTGAGCCTCTTTCAGCTCATTGTTTATGGTTTTTCGAACCACATCTTACCATTATGGTCCACTCTCACCGCTCCCATCAGCGTTGTTTCTAGCTGCAGCAAGCAGCTGTTTTCTCTGATAAAACCAATTATATGCAACCTGCCCAGCATCAAACAGCAGACAGACAAAGTTTGCAACTAGCTGATGAACATAGTGGAGGATTTAAGCTAAAGAGCTGGATATTTCCCTTATGAGTTAGTGGTCGAGGATAGACTGTAAAAGTTTACAGGCTAGCACAGCCCTATTCTGCTGGATGTGTAAATTAGCAACTGTTTGCTAACACGTTTGCCATATCAACTTTATATGGTGATAATGTGTCACTGTTGTGTTTACAGCTTGTTGCACTGCCCCAAGTGGCCAAAAGAAATTACCCTTACATTCTGCTTCACCAGATAAAGGGCACATTACTCTCTGCATTGGCAGTGGACGTAAATTTATGAGGTGCAGAAATGTCCAATATGACCCTAATTCCTAGGGATACTGGTCTAGAATATTGCCACATTTTTCTACTTTGAGGCACTAAATCATGTTTGCATGTTACTGTGATTCTGAGTCTTAGCACTGTATACAAAGTGTCAACCAGCTCACCATGAAATATTGTGGCAGTAATTGTGAAAGTGCATCTGGAGGAGGGGCATTTACTCAGAAAATGGTCTCCACAGGGAGAATTTCAAGTATCAAGCAATCTAGTGGGCTCCCATGAGGCCACAATTGGGGCCCATAGGGGTAAAAGCAAGTGAAAGATTGGTGAATAGTGGGCAGTCATTACTGTCCAGCTGCTCCCGCTCTGACACTGTCCCACTCAGGGAGATGAAGGCATCTTGCACTGTGCAGATGCTCACAACTGTAACAGCAATTCATACACATGGAGACTTTAGTGTAGATGCATACAACAATATGCTCACATGCAAATATACACCTGTAAACTCAAAACACATGCATACATTACTGTAGGTACACCGAGTCTTCTTCCTGTCAGAAAACAAAAAGTAGAATAAGGCAGGGAAAAAAAACACCTTTAAAAGACAGATTTGTCCATGTGTGTTCATGCACACTCACACAGACACAGATATGCATGGACACACAATTTACAGACACAAAAACAGATGTCTGCAGACATACGCCTACATGCTTCACACACATATGCATGAACATGCAGACTTCCATACAAACACAGATGTGAGCAGACAAACATGAACATATGCATACATCTGGAGGAGTATACTTGCAACAAAATATGGAACACTGGTTTCTGCAGCTATTCATGGAGGCACTTGTCAAAGATTGAAAGGCACATGTACAAATAGCTGTCTCCATGAATGGGGCAGTTGGAAGAGGGTGAGGAGGGATTATCATCATATCAAACAAGACAAACACTCCTCACATAATTAAACATTAACCCAAGAGAAGTCTACTTTACAAAGAACATTCAAAGCAATGTCTATACCTCTAGTTTAAAACAGGATATCCACTTTTTGCAGAAAGGATTATAAATGTCACACTGCAGTGTAATAACGACTTTGCATTAGATTTGCCTCACTGTGAGGACTGGACAGCAGGACCCGACTCTTGGAGGGAAATACAGTGATGCCCTTCAGACAGATTATTAGTACTGAGATACACTGATTAAAAACCACACTGAGTAAACAAGCCCCCTTTCTGAGGATTACAGGCTCCAAGACAGTGGCACAGTGTGCAGACACAAGTTTGAGTTATTTCACATGGGTATTTTTTCAACAGTTATAACCTGCTGCATATTACTTTTGGTTATTATAGTGAACATTGTTATTCATATTAATTTTATCCTGTTTGCCACATTTCTAAATAGGCTGAAGGCAATTTCAGCTGGTAGCATTGTTGATGCTTATGCTGATGTAGATATGTGCTCCAGTGTGTCTCAAGTCATATTTCAATCATGCTGTATTTAATTTTTAAGGGAAAGTGTCATGATCCTCTACATAAAAACTTAACACTTTCCTAAAAAATTTACATACGAATAAGAGATTGTGCAACAACACCAAATTGTTTTGCTTCAGCAGAAAAATTGGAGTGAAGAGTCTGCTATATTATCATCATCACTACTTATTTTTTACCAGTACATGTTTGATTTATATTACAGTGAACACTGGATAGGTTTTGTTTGTGATTGCAGTTAGTTTTAATCACACCTATCACTGGAAGTGAAATCATGTTGCAGCTACTTACAAGTCATTATGCTGGAGAGGAAAGCAGTGAGAAAATTAAGTCGACATATGTCACAGGCCTTGGCTGTACTTTGTTGCAGTGTTTACAGCAATTAGTGGGAGGAATCAATTTCAATTCTTCCTCGCAAACACAAGGATTGGAGGAAATGGGAAAAAAACACATGAACGGCATGGAGTCTGGAAATACAAGTGGTGAAAGTGTGTTGATATGTTGCAGGTAAAATGATCGTGTGGTAAATGGTAAGAGGTTTCAACACCCTAGAGCAACATTTGATTGTTCTTATTGATCGGTGTTGGATTCAGAGCCACCATTGGGTAGAAACTGCGGTGAATGGAGGGCCGAGGGCAATGGGGGTGAGTGAATCCAGGTGATAGTTCTTAATGCATAAAAGTTATTAAAAACACACACACACATGAGGAATAGGGTATTAGAAGGGAATGAGGCAAAGAGAGTAGCAGTGGGAGACATTATAGTTATTGTTTTGTTTTGTTTTTTCGGGATATTCTATTTTTCCAGTTCACAAGTCAATTCCTCCATCAAGCAATGATAACATAAATAAGCAGTGCACCATCTTTGCTTCAAAACTACATAAGTTGTTTTACCTCATGGACAAACTAAAACACCAAATCATATTAAATCTTAAACAGATTTGTGGGAAGCAAATCAAAGCCCGCACAGGTTGTTGTCATAAATATTTAAAAATCCTACACCTCGCAACATCGGTTCATAGTAGCATCATACCATGAAATATCCAGTGAGTGGTAGGGTTTACAAATATCAACCATGTGGATTTAAAACATGATGCTTTAGTCATAGTCAGATATGCATACATGTACAGTTCAGATAAAGGTTGCAGAACATACAGTGTAAATGCTTGAAATTGCTGTCTGATGTCCAGACTGCATGTACTTGGAAAGTTACACGTTTTTTTTTTTGTTCTTCAGGCTCTGTACTACAGGTCATTTAATTTGAAATAAAATAATGGATACTACTTTTAAGTGCAAAGTCTCAGCTTTCATTTGAGTAGGTTTATGTCAATATAGAAAGAACTGTGTGGAAGATATAGCCCTTTTAACACACAATGCCCACATTTTAGGGGTTCAAACATAATTGGACAGATAGACATGAAGTCAAATTAGCAAAAATGTGTTTTTCTTCATGTTTTTACAGTTAAATGTTTGAGCCTCACTGAGCAGAATAATGTATGTGTTGTGAGTTTGACACATTGCTGAAATCCAAAAGTTTCTCTGTGTTCACTGAAAATCTGATTTTAAGGGGCGGGTCTACACGCATGATTTGTGACATCACAACTGGTTTGGAAGCCAATCCTGGTTCAATATTCAACTTAAACAAGTTTGATGTGGAAATTTGAAGTATCCAGTGCACAAACACTAAGAATAGACTTTTTAAGGATGTATGAGACATCTTGTATCCAGCACTTAAACTTTTGAAATTATATATGTTTGCATATTCACAGCTTCTGGATTTTTTAATGAGGGGGAAGGTATTTTAAGGTTTTTAATATGGTAATTATACTTTTTTGTGTAAAACACATATCAGACACACATTATTGTATCAAGCAGAGTGTTTGTATTTGTTTTAACACATATCTATCTGGAGGGGATTTTTAATAATTTGTGGAAATTCCTTTGCAGTCTATGACTGCTCGAAGTCTTCAACCCATAGACATCGGCAGACGCTTTGTATCTTCCCTGGTGATGCTCTCCCAGGCCTTCACTGCAGCTCTTGCTTGTTATGGGGTCTCTCTGCCTTTAGTCTGGTCTTCAGCAAGTGGACTGCAGCTCGATCTGACTGAGATCAAGTGGCTCACTTGGCCAGTCAAGGATATTCCACCTTTTCACCCTGAAAAGCTCTTTTTTTTGCTTTGGCTGTATGGGATCATTGTCTTGCTGAATGATGAAATGTGGTCTAATGAGTTTTGATGCATTTGGCTGAATGTGAGCACACAGAATGCTCCTTATATCTCTGCATTCATCCTGTTGCTTCAGTCAGCAATGAAACCATCAATAATTGTTGTGTTTGCCAGTTCCATTGGCAGCCATACATGCCCAAGCCATAACAAAAGCACCACCATGTTTGACAGATGAGGTGATGCTTTGGGTCCTGAACTGTTGCTTTTTTTCCACACTTTCCTCTTTCCACAGTTTTTATAGAGGTTGATTTTTGTTTCATCAGTCCATAGAACTTTGCTCCAGAACTCTATCAGTTACTTTTTGTATGTTTTTGTGAACTGCAACCCCTCTCTGTTTTTGAGGCTTACCACTGATCCACAAGACTTGTGCTCCTCGGTCTACCAGCTCGTTTGCTATCTTCTCGTTTTCCTGTTCACACCTGCTTTTTTAGAATATACCCAACTGTTACTTTTGACAAACCTTTGATATCTCTCTGATATATTTTTCTCTTTATTATCTTCTTCACTTTCATGGTCACCTCTTTACTCCGCATATTGACAGACAACTCCACCTCAATCTAAATGGCAAATCTGAGCTATTTTGTGCCTGAACTAACATTGAAACACCACACAGCTGAAGCATTTATTGGCAAGATTGCAACTACTTTTGAACCCTTGTGTGAACCCCTATGTGTTAAAAGGGTTATCTTATATACAGTTCTTTTAACAATGATGTAAACGTACTCAAATTAAATCTGAGACTTGGCACTTTAATGTAGTATTCATTATTTTATTTCAAATTGTATGTGCTGAAGCACAGAGCCAGAAGAATGAAAATATTTATTATCTGGATTGTAGCAGATAATGAGGTGTGATTCCTCTAGCTGATAAAGGTGATAATTAATTAACAAATAATTCATTATCACTTTTGCATGTAGGGACATTCAGTCTTGTCTTCTCTTGTTAATTTTTGTAATATTTTTGTGACTGGATGCAAATACTGCCTCAACAACCATGTTTATTCATTTCGTTCTGTTCTGTAGCATGCTTTGTTTTCATATTTGTGCTGGCAAGGCGTGAATGAGACTCGACAACAAATAATAATAAACAGTATTTCATATACAGCGTCTGTGCGGGGTGCTATTATTTTTACTTGAAATGTCAAATGTTCTTGACATAAGACTGATCAAAAAGTTATTATTTTCTTATCTGTTCTCTGTGGTTTCTGATGTTAAAGGCTTTTTTCCTGAAAACCGTTGTGAATTATACAACAACTGGACTCCTAAGTGTTTATACAAAGGGTAGGTTATCTATGATTTACTCACTTGCACCAGTGTTTGACATTGCTACAACACCAAGACAAGTGGTGTTCATTTTTACTTATTTTGTGTTATACGTGGCCTGTAGCCAGAAGAAAATGTTGGCATTGAATGAAATACATATCATATCAACATTTCTACAAACGTAGCATATTAACATTTCTACCTGTTGAATAATGACGTTTTATGGTGTGACAACGCTGTGGTTAAGGTCTGGTTAGGTTGAGGCACAAAGATCACTTGGTTAGAGTTAGGGAAAGATCATGGTTTGGGTTAAAATAAAATAAAAATAAAATAAAAATGGCCGATGTCTCACTAAAAACACCTGGTTGAAATGTTAATATGCTATGTATTTCACGTGTTGAAATATTCATAAACTGCCAACGTTTTATTCTGGCGACCAGGCTGCCTGGAATAGTTCAGTCATAACTCTGAGTAAAAGAACTTCCACTCGTGCTACAGATACACACCAGTTCATTCCTTAAACACAGGCATAAAATCAAGTCATTTTGGCACACAACCAAATGTCTCCTAAAAAATTATGTTTACACCACTAATTTGGAACAGCAAACGCCGGCAGGATTACATTTTTTTATCAACACCATGAGGAAACATTTTTATTGAACTTCCAAGTCCCAAAATGTTCCCATTGAACATTCACTAACAAACATTAAATTTGTTTTTCCTACAATATGCATTTGTGGCAACTAAAGCTTGATTAACATGTTGGATTATTACGTTCAGGCAACTCAGAGCATGTGGATACATTTAGAAAAAGATTGTCTGATAAATATTGAAAAAGTAAATGCTGACTTGAAGCAGGAGACAGAATGTTAGTTTTTCAATATTTAACCAAAACCACAATCTCTCTCTAATCTTAACCAAAGTGTTTCTTTAATCTCGACTCATCCACACACTGGATGCTGCATGTAAAACCCTGTTTCTGGTGTCAAAGTCCTGCAGTTTTTGTACCCACCACCTCCTCTGAGCACTTCACTGTGAATTTGATAAACATACATTTTAGGAAAGAAAAAAGCTTTCATTGTCATTTGGTCTCTATTATGAGCTACTACATGTGTACATTTCCATGAAAATACCTGTTTTAACAAGGTGGGTCCAGGTTTGCGATTAATGCTTTGCACTGATTGATACAATGGATACTGGCTCACATTTAGATTTACATTGGTCAGTTGTGCCAAACTGTCAGTCTTAATTAACATATTAACATATATTATTGTCCATTTAAATATAAATGGAATTGTTGTTATTTACCTAATTTTCTGTTCTCATTCATAAACTATTTCCTTTACTCTGTTTGCATTTAGTTACATAAACACAGACCTCCACTTGAAGAGAGGTTCTGCTTTGTGATTCAGGCAATAAACAACCAATATCACCATCAATGGATTGTACTACATAGAGGGGTATTATTGGCAAAGATGGGATGTGACAAACACAGGAAAACTGGACATGGTGTTACGCAACAGAAAGTGTGTAAATTTGACCATCAGACATGAATGTTTAAATCAAATGCATTATTGTTTGCATATTTCATGAGCTCCTTGCAATTTTCTTTATGGTATTTTTTTAATCTTTGTGTAATAATTGAAATGACAAGATTTTATGTGAGTGAACCTCCTATTTGACAAATTGTATCATAGGTCATCAGAGATAAGAGATGATTCTAAACTATGTGTGTGTGTTTTTCCACCACGCTGCACACTGAAAATGAAAATGCATCACTCATGGAGTGATGAGTCTGGTATAAATCAGCTGAGCAGATCATAATCTGAGCGTTCAGAATCATCACAGCAATCTGTTTCTCGTCGACACTTGTAGTATTATGAGTAGAAGCCCTCCCTGTGTGTTTGTATTTTGGAAGTTACTGCTCTGGATGATTTTAATATCAATGCCCGCGGTGTAATATCACTACAATGCAAACAAAGCATTGCATTCTGATTTAGTTTTGGTAGAAACCTTTGTAGACCCAATCCCCACTTATTTTCCACCATGCTGCCTAAGGACTCTCTTCAGGAGTCATAACTCTGAGCTTTAGACAACTTAGATTCACTTGACTAATTTTTCTCCCTGAGGAGCACTTGATAACTTTCATATCACAGTCTTCTCCAGCGTATCTTCCTCTACTTTTACTGAAAAGTTCATCAGCATTCAGTATGCATACATATTTTTTGAGGATTGTTTTAGAGGGAGACACACCATACAATATGATCAAAATAAAGGGTTTAGATAAAATATAACCACACAGAAAGGGACTTCAACTGTGATTTAAATCACAATTACAAACACTGCTACAAAGGTGGCTTTAACAAATAGTTGATTAAATCAATTGATTGAAAATCTGAAACAATTTTTACAACAAATGAACTGTTTCAATTGTCTATCCGTGCAAAAGAAGCCAAATATTTGCTGGTTCCAAATGTGAGGATTGGCTTCTTTTAAATTGAATACTTCGTGGTTTGGGGCTGTTAGTCAGACAAAACAAGACATTTTAAGATGTATTTTTCTCTTTTTTGTGGTCTTTTCTCTGACTAAATGAAAAAAGAAATCAAATAGACAATGAAAATAATCAGTAATTGCAGCCTTAGGGGGCTTAGCCTCAATTCAATTCCAACTCCAATAATTTATTTGTTATAAAAAATGTTTGGAAGGTACATCAGTTTAATAACTAAAAGAATTGTTAAATGCATCAAGGAGAACACTTGAAAAACATGACAGAACAGATCATCAGACCAAAGAGGAACATTGGTCAAACATTGAAAATAACCAACAGGCATATACAGTTTGATAAAAAGCCATAAATTGTATGAAATATGACGGACCTTTGTAACAGTGTTTGCAAAGGTGATTTAGTCCCTTTTTATTAATTTTTGGATTCTGTCTGCTTCCATTGTAGAAAAACAGCAAAACATTATAGCCTTCACAGTAAGCCTTCACTGGATTGATCTCCTCACCAAGTTTACAATAGCTGCACCCAGGCTATTAATCTGGCTTGGCCCGACAACTAGTGACAACAACATGCTTTTTCAACACGCAGTGCAGCAGTAATGTAACATGCTACATCACAGCTCGAGTGGTCACGAGTACAATCAACCACACCTGAACAAACCCAGCTGTGATGTTAGGTGTCAGAAGTCAGAGGCAAACCTCTCAGCCCATGGAGGACAGTGCAGCTATATTTTTCCTCCTTTCAAAATCTACAGTGGAAAAGTACTCTTTAACAGCAAATATTTCATAATGTGTATGAAAAGCTGTGCAAGTACATTTACTGTATGTAAAACTTTAAGTGGATGCAGTAGCAAAAATCACGCTTGGGTTATTCTTTAAGCCTGTGTCGAACACGTAATTTGTTTGAATTTGTTTATATTGAAACTGCAAATGGTTGAGTCTCACTACACGTTCCTCGCCAAGTCTGACACACAGACTTGTTCAATGATGGCACCATTTGTTTCCGACTCACATTTAACAGCACTAGCAAGAAGACAATCACGTCATCCTGTGTCACAACAAGGGGTTAATAATGCAGGATGTTCTGACTTGAGTATTGTTAATTGTGTGTTTCCACCAAAATAATGGCAACATGTAAACAGTGGAGGGTGATGGAGTGTAGCTATTTTCATCTCTGAATCTTTTTCCATTATACTGGTTTCTGGAAAAACTCTTGCCAGGTGCTTTACTATAGAGTTACTCATCCTTTGGCCTAGTTATGTAATGAAAGAAAACTTCGTTGACGTTGTGTCTTCCTTTTACACACGATGCTACTTCTGGGCATTGATTCCTTGTTTAGTCTTTGGCAGCCAGCTGCAGCCTTCTGTCTATATGTGCTGCAGAGTAAAAGTAGTCCTAGAAATAGTTAAAGCTGTCTGCTAATGGATACATTAAAAATTAAACGTATACTTTTATACGTTTACTTTATTTAATGTCCAGACAAATACAGTCACTCTGAGGTGAAGCAGCAGGTGAGCTTTTAGTAAGACAGATCAGTTTGAAAGCACATCTTTACGTCACAAATGGCTCTATAACGCTGTTATATTCTCACTTCAAATAAAGAACACCAAAGTACTTCCTGAAGTCATGTGAGTGTTAGTTTAGGTAAACATGTATTCAGTTGCAATGTTTCTGTCTCCCAAAAAGACTTAACCAAGTGTTCCCCTCAGCAGCACCAAACAAAGCATTTGCCATTTAAAAAGGTTGAACGATGCTAATGTGTAAACATTGATCTGAGAACTTTTATTTGCAGCACTTCTGGTCCTGTTAACAATTCAACGGCACGTTCCCAGAACAGAAAATACTGAATCATTCATAACTGTCTAATCTCAAAACAAGCTCCGTGCCGATATTGGCGAAGCTTAATAAGTCAAACTATTCACTTTTTTCCCTCTGGCACAAAAACTCAGAACCCCGTATAGCAATGTTCACGGATACAATGAGAAATAAAAGGGTATAATGCTCACAAACACATAGTACAGCAGCCACAGGTAAAGAGTTTCTGCTTTTCTGATTATTTCCTTTCAAGTCCAGGGACTTGTCTTTGCTGATAATTTCCTTTTAAGACCAAGGACTTATTTTCTATGAACAGTTACTGTAGCTTTAGCAATAACAAATAAAGTGATGTGACAAAGGGCAACAGTCTTGATGGCGAGTACAATTATAATGTCAGGGTTTTCCTTATGTACCCTGCTTTGCCACATCTCTTCTAGATAGTACTGCTGGACGTTTTAGAATCAGGGTGTTTGTCCAGGATGTCTGAGCAAAATGTAGCTCTATTGTCTCTCTGTCTCTCTTCAATTCCAGTATTGATCAGAAATAATGGTCCTCTTTCAGTCACTTGAGGAGAGTGGTATTAAAGCCCCATATACTCCAGCAGCTTTCAAATCATTCTGTGTACAGACCGGACACAAAGTTCTCTGGTTCTCTCCATGTTTTTTCCTCACAATATTTCAAATAAGAGCTTCTGTTGATAATACAAATTTTCACAGGTACTGGTATACTTCATGTCTTTGTATCATACTGTACATATCTGTGTTATAATTTCATATTAACTCTTGAAAATAGATACTGTTGGATAGCTGAGAGCTGGGTTAGTCCACAAAAGCAATACTTTGACTTCATTTTGGCTTGACTTGATTGCAACAACAATGTACAAATGTACAGACTGGCTTCAGTTTGCAGACAGTCTCCCACACTCTGAGCGAGAACACTGGCAGGTGGAACTGGACCACTTAGACACAAAAATAGAAAAAAAAAACAAAAAAAAAATAGAATTGCTGTACATATTTAGAAGGAGGACTATGCCAAACGGTCCATTTTCCTCTGAACTGCACTGGTCCTCCCATCTGCTTTGTACTAGGAGGGTCCTCAGTACGCTCCCCTGCAGTCTTTAGTGTCCATTGTTGAGCAGATGAAGGAGCAACGACAGAAGGCTGAAGGCAGCTTGAAGCATTAGACTGGGAGGTGAAGCAGACTTTGGGAGGCTGTTGGTAGGCAGGGTGGACTGGCCCACTAGTAGTTCATTTCCCATGGCCTAGGAGGAGACAGAAAGATTAGTTTATGAAAATTCTTTATTTACATGTCCAGATATGCTTGGTAGTATATGTTAGTTCACTGAGTTTCAGGTGATGCTCACTGAGTAAAAGCGGGCTACAGATATTCTGTGTCTGGGTTGCTCTTAGAACTGTAAGTCAGGATAAATGCAAGGCTTCAGGCGAGATTAGGGCCACTTGTATCAATGAAATTCAGTGTTAATGTACGTGCATTCGAATTTGATAATGGACTCATTGTTTCAGTCATGTATTAAGCAAAAACACACAAGATTGGCTGCTCCTAGCTTTTCAAACGTTACTATTTGCGTCTTTCTTCAATTTTATAGAATTACAAATTGAATATACTTGGGTTTTGAAATGTTGGCCAGAAAAAAAACAAGCAATTTAACCTTGGAATCTGTGAACACAATGCATTTTTAAGTCTTTTTGTGTTTAATTCATAGAAAAAATAATTGATAGATTTATCAATAGTTAAAGTAATCATTAGTTGCAGCCCTTCATGATTTACCTTTTTTTGTGTGTCATATTATGACATCATATATTATTAGGGCTGTAACTGATGATTATATTCATTCATCTAATTTCTCGATTAATCAAGGAACCAATCAATTAGTTGTTTGGTCTACAAAATATCACAATTTAGTGAAACATGCCCATCACAATTTTCCAGAGCCCAGGTTAACATATTTATGTCTTGTTTTGTTTTGCTTGTCAGTTCAAAAATGAACAGTATTTATTTATTTTATTTATTTATTTATATCCTTATCATAGAAGACTTAGAAATTCCATTCAAATTTGAGAAGGTGGGACCAGTAAGTTTTTGGCATTTTTTCTTAAAATATGTAAACGAATCATCAATTATCAACATTTTTGCAGATAAATTTTCTGCTGATCAACTAATTGATTAATTGTTCCAGCTCCAATATTTAATATTAAACAATATAATAGCTGAACCGCTGAGCAATATTTCCTGTTAGCATCAGCAATTGTCCATTGCTGGATGAGTAACTGTGTGAACCTGCCGTAGCAAACTGACCATGACAAAAAATTACACACCTGTGTTGGTATTATTGTATCCATGATGTTCCGCATAGTTTCTAGGTTTTCTGGTTGGGAAGTACTGCTCTTGTTTTCTCTGCTGCTGTGGTCGGGGCTGGGTGTACTGGACTGGCTGAGAGTCGGCTGCTGGTCTGGTTCGCTTCCAAACGCCATAAGAGCGTTCCCTGAAACATGAGACATAGCAGTGAAAAAAGTTTATTAAACTTCAGCAACATTGTCTTGAAATGTTTTCATCAAGTTCCATCGAGTTTCTGTCATGATTGAATAAGACATGAGTGTCTTATTCAATGACGACAGATGCCTTCAGCTCTGAATTGTAAATTTTGCATGAGGGCTTTTGCCGGGCCATAGCTAGTTTGGATTTGACTGGCAGAGGAGAAGAAAAAAAAAAAAAGAAAACGGAATCAGTATTCTCTTCAAGTATCTCTGCACCTGCCTCTCCACATCGACCTCATTAACTCATAGACCATTTGCACTGGCCAAACAACTCTGAGACCTCTCTCTGTATCTTTTCTAGGCAGGAGGCCCGAGGAAAGACTGGCCAAAGATTCACCTCGCTGCAAACACCAAGCAAAGATGGTTATTGTGTGTGTATATGTAACATATATATATATATATATATATATGAGAAATGGAAGGGTGATCTTCAGCTATTTATGGTATTTCTGTTGCTTCTAAACTGCCCAGCTTACCTTCTTAAATCTGCAATCATCACTATTCATACTGTAGTCCATGCCACTTGATGTGCAGTGTTGGTCATGTTGATTAGATTTTGGTTCTCTTTTGATATATATTGACTTTAATCATATTTTAATCATTACCCATCTTTGTCTGTCACCACCATTCAGGTTTCAGAACTAGCAGTAACTAGCAGTTGAACACATGTGATAGTCAATAATCACATCTAACCCTTGAAACATATACCTGAAGTCTTCAGAGGACTGGGACTATGTTACACCCTATTTAATTCATTCATTTTATTCAGTGAAGTCTGCTAGTGGCTGTCGGTTCACCTGTGTGGTCCGGACTGAAATATCTAAAACGCAATTCAATGCATTGCAGTGACATTTTGTACAAGCATTCATGATCCCCAGAGGTTATTTTTCCTCTAGTGCCACCATGGGACTGACATTCGTAGTTTTGTGTGAAATGTCTTGACATCCATTGGATCAATAGCGATGAAATTTGATACATTCATGTTTCCCTCAGGATGAATTGTAATAGCCATTGTGATTTGTACAATACTAATGTCATTCTCATTTAATTGTACGTAGCAAAAGTTAGCATACTGAAATGCCAAATTAACATGTTGAACATTATAACTGCAAAAATCAGCACATTAACATTATCATTTTCAATTTTAACAAATTAGCAGGCTGACATTAGCATTTAGCTGACAGCACTACTGTACCAGGGCAAACCCTCACAGAGCAGCTAAGATGGCTGTAGACTGGCAGTCTCGTTAACAATTTTCTGGCATCAAAATGGCTGAAAATCACTGTTTAGTTAATGTGTTTCTTAAAAGATTTTATAGGGACAGTAGAGACCAGAGGTGTGTAAAACTCAGAAGACTTGAGTTTAACTGCATGCAGTGTGCAACAGCGATTTTTATTTGCGATTTCTGTGCTGACGGATTTGTGTTATGTGACATTCATTGAGCAGTTACAGTAACAAAGGTTACAATATTGTAACCCTAGTTCTGTAAGCACAGGTTGAGCCCTCTACTGGACTCTATGGGTAATACTCTCCTACAATCACACGCACACAATCGTCAAGAAAGGAAAGCAAGACGCTAACTTATATGTTGTGTGAGATGCACGTACATGCGTGTGATTGGAGTATTACCCATAGAGTCCAGTAGAGTGTGAGACAGAACATTTCAACAGTCATTTATAAGTGATTAGAAAACACTAAATGAAATATGCTTTGGGGTTTTTATTTGTGTGTGTGTGTGTGTGTGTGTGTGTGTGTGTGTGTGTGTGTGTGTGTGTGTGTGTGTGTGTTTTCTGTTAGCAGTTTAGTCTGAAAAGTTTACTAGCAGTATTACTTTGATTTGTAGCTCAATCTGTGTTGCATAAATAACAGGTCACTAAACACCCAAAGTATGTATGAATGTTTGGTATAACACCCATGCATTTAAGGGTTAAAAAAGATACATTAGTGTTGAAAAAACAGCTTGCTATAGGAAAAAGTGTCCAGGAGTTAGCTCTCTAACTTTTTCCGTCAATTTGTAAAAGAAAAAAAAGTAGATCAGGAGTTTGGAGGAGATTTAATAAATATATATAATTACCTAACAATCACATGGTCAGCTTACTTATAATTCACTAAGAAGTGATTGTCTGAACACCCAGGTGGAATTACCAAGGAAACAGCATGAAGGGGATGATTAATAATGAGAGAAGATGAAGTGAGAGAGTAAATAGGGGAGAGAGAAACAGAGAGAGCATAGTGTTCATTTTACCAAAAGCAGAGCATCTCAGATTTAAACACATGTCGCGCAGCTGCTGTTTGAGCATGCTGGGAAACATCTGTCTCACTGGATCCCAATAGCTCTGTCCTGTCACTGTCTTCTATTAATTCTGTCCACTTTGCTTTTTACATATTGAGCCTATTTTGAGGTCCCCTGGCACAGGTTATCATTGCCAATTATTCTGATTAGGAAAGGCCATTTTTGTATTTCATTTCATAATGAAATCATCACGCTGGCTCTACCAGCTGTGGAGTGGGATGATATGAAACCATAGAAATTCAAACAAGCCCCTGACGTATTTATGGAACAGTATTTGTTTTAGCAGTATAGTGATAGCGTTTTTCCTTACATACTCAAATGTCTTGCCCTGTTTAGGCTTAAAATATCCATATGCTTTATTTATGTTCTCCAGCGACACCACTCTGATGCTTCCTATGCAGTGTACACAGCTCAATGACACTTCAAGTGTCATTTTACAACCTGGATAACATCTTATAAGTGTATGACTCACATGCAACATACACTCCCTGCCACTTCATTAGGAACACCTGTGCAATCTAATGCAATCCAATACAACAGCTTTAAACACTTTTCGATATAATGCACTCCGGTACACCACCACCACCCACTATGACCTCAATAATAAACATAAGGTAGAATTATCACCTTTCTGACACCTTTCTGACAGTGTCAACAAAAACTGAAAATGTACAAGCTTTGGAAATGTAGAATTTATGGCAAAGATGTTGTATTGGATTGCATTAGATTGCACAGGTGTACCTAATGAAGTGGCTGGTGAGTGTAATTTTTTGAATGCTGAAATTGGGAAATATTAATGGCAATGTAATAAACAGTTATGATCTGAACAAACTGTGAAATAATAAATAGGTGCAATTCTGATCTCAGACAAACTATTAATCTTTTCAGTGTGGCAATGCAGTTTTTGTCCTTGGAGGTGCATAGAAACTGCATTTTACACTACATTATGCAACATTCGGTACAGTATCTCACCGCTGATGGCCTAATTTTCCTGTAAAGAGTCTTGGTTGTTTTAAATAGTCAATTTCTGACTCATGAACGGGAGCAGACCAAAATGTAGCCTGTAATAATGTCTGTAAAAATATAGCAGCTCTTCCCCCCACCCCCACCATCATTTGAAAGCAAATACCTCTATATAAACACAACCTCTAGCCCAAAAACCTGAGTCAGTACATTCCATGGACAGAGGACATTGTGGGATAGAGTGACACTCACGGAGACAGATGTTGTCAGTGAAGTATCCCAGGAAATCATCACACTCCTTCCTCCGGCTCCCACTGGCTGAGCAGGAGCACCATGGAGCCACGCTCGATGTGGAGTTGTTGACATAGTTGGGAGTTATTGTACTTCCTGTAGAGAAACAGCACCAGGTGTCATACAGTGTTAAATATTCATACGTCTTTGAGTTGTTACACCATATTTATAATGCTGCATGAGCAAGATGGACACTGTGTTTCCTATACAGAGACCTGATGTAAAGGGCTGATAATATTCTAGCATTGTTGGTTAGACTTGCTGCGCACTGACTTGTATGATATAATAGAGATCCTGAGAAGCACTCCAATTTTCTCTTTCTTGGGTCACAGAAGTCTCTGGCCTTGAGATTTTTTTTTTATGTGGCTGTTTTTTTCCCAACATAGTGGAGGTGGGATTTCAGATGCTTTAATAAATACAAGACAGGAATGAAAATGCCAAGTATGTGTTTGTGCTGAGGGGCACCATTTGAGGTTCTTGAAATGCATTAGGTTAGGCTTGCTCCTCTTTCCAGTGCATGGAAAGGAACTGCTTCCCTTTTTCTGTTGCGGACCGTTACAAAACAAATTAAACATGCGTGCATTGTGTGAAGAGTTTTCTGTTTTTCTATAATGAGAGATTTTTGTATCTCACACCATCTTGAACTTTGTCTTTTGGTTTAGAATTAGAAGTTTCATTTCCTTCTCCCACTCACTCTTAATCTTCTGTATTTATTAATTTACCCTCTAGCTAGCTTTCAGTCATTCCTGCCTCCTTGCAGCTGCACAAGTCTCTCTTTCATCCTCTCACACAGCATATAGCACATATGTTCTTTCTGTATTTACACAGTGACTACATCTCTCCACCTCATTTTTCTTCTCCTGTACATATCTTCTCTCTGTGTGTTACCTCTCAGGTGTGAACCTACCTATGAGCCCTGTGTAGGCAAGGAGACATGCTCCATAGTTCCTTTGCTTGCAGCCACTGGCAGACGTTTCGGAGGGTTCACAGTCATATTGAAACTGTGCCAGGCGAGACCTACAATACAGAAGCAACGGGCACTGGTTAGCAAGAACATGATAAGGCCTTGTATTGTTTTATGTAAAAAAGTTTCCTAGTTCTTTTTTATAATTTTTTTCTACTATTACTTGGACATTTAATTAAGAGTTTGCCCCTCTGACATAAAGAAATATTGTTGGCTGTGGTGAAGACTGAAAGCATTGGACTGTAATGTGAAAGTGATAGAAAGAGTAATATATTGCATCCCCCAGATCTAGGATCATTAGTAAAGCCCTCTGAGTGTAATGGGGCTGTGAAAAATAATGGCCATGACCAGAGATAGCAATGAGCGATAACTCTGATCCATCTGGCTCTTTATCTGGGCTAAATATTTAATGTGTTATTCCAACAGACTCTCTGGGGTGTTCTAACCAATGGTGGTAGAAAGCTTTAGGGTAAAACAGCGGGCCATTTTGTTGATTGAATGGCTGTTTATTTGGTTTCAAAGAGTCATAATACTGAATAGCTCTGGCCAAAATATATATGATGAGTATATCTGAGATCTATATCCGAGGAGTACTTGAATAAACTAGGAATAATGAAACATTGTTTTAGCTGGTTTGGGATACTGTGAGAAAAGAGAAGGACTATTAAGCAAAATAAAACTGGGGATTACAATGATATTACAGCCATATGTTATTGTATCCATATGAGAACATGGCTATGTGAGCAATAACTTTAATATCTGTTATAGGCATGAGAGAAAAACTGGAATAAATGGAAATCAATTAAAAGCTTCCATTTAGCTTTGTTCTAACCTGCACACGTAGTCGGCATCACAGATCCGCATCTGTGTAATGCAGCTGGGTTTTTCCACGCTTTCATAAGAGCAGCTTGGTACAATGGTCTGCCTTCGACGTTCTGCGCATGCTGTGTCCGTACAGGGGCAAAAGAGCAGCTCATGTGTGTAGTCGGCAGGGACGCGGTCAAAGAACCTGCGAAGAGCCTTATTGCATTTAGGTCGGTTGCACAGTCCGGACTTGGCAGTGGGTTTGATACAAGCTGAGACATATTCTGTGCGGAGCTTCTGGCACAAGTCGTCCACATTGCAAGCCTTGGCTGCATCCAGGCAGCGATTCACAGTTGTCATGCCAACATCAGAGTCTGTGGATAGAAGTAAGGTCAAAGACAAGCGTAGATATCAGTGGAAAAATAATGGCAATAGAGCAAAAAGGTTTTGTGTTTATATGAATAAGGGTATATGTGACATGCAGAATGTATTCTGTGTATTTATTTTAAACATGCTGAGATCTTGTCTTGTTAGAGTTTCAAAAGTTGAGATAGGTAGCTTTGAATTAAAGTTCAGCTTCAAAGTGTAAGTGTCCATAAATAAACAATGGATGCTCATTTTCTGAAGACCAGAATAACAATGCGATTATTAAGAGATAAGCCGAGTCTCTCTGTTCTTATGAAAATAGCACAATTTCTTAAAATAAAAATAAGTAAATAAACGTACGGTAAGTATAGCCCTGTGGACTGTTTTTTTTTTCTTTTTTGTTTGTTTGTTTGTTTTTTTGCATTATTTTAATGTCAGCACAATAACCAGGCCAACACAACACTCCATGCCCTTCCATCCTACCAGTTAAAATTATCACAGTATGCTGGCATATTGCACTACCAGCCTTTTAACTTCAGCTGTTAACCTACTGTGAGCCATTTTGCAAAAGTACAGGCTGCTATTTTGGTATTCAGCACAGTGATGTGTCTCTACTGTCTGTTGCATATCCCTCTTTGTTGTCTCAGGCTGTTTGTAGAGCCCTCTTTTATCAGTAAAATGTGCATCAGTACCATGTTACTATGTCTATTCCTCCATTTGTTATTTCAAAGGAACTAAAGTAAAAGCAGTCTTTTGTGTTGTGTGAAATGATGTACATACAGCACAAAAGATTTAGCTTTTATCAAACCTATTATGCTCATTTCCAGCTCTATATTTTTATTCTGGGACTCCACTAGAGTAGCTTTGAATGGTTCACAGTTCTAAAAACTCCCTATTTATCTTATACTGGCCCTTTATGCAGTCCCTCAGTTCAGCCTCTGTCTCTAACAAGCAGTCTTAGCTCCTGTCTCCTTAAGGCCCCCCTCCTGATGAGCCCATTCTGTTCTGATTGGCCAGCTTTCCAGAAGCCTGCCAAGGGGCGGCCGTATCAAAGTTGTGTTAAGTTACTGCCAATGGAAACACATTTCCTGCTTTACTGCTTCATATTAAAAGCTTTTAAATGACTCACTGACCTTAAGTTTACAGGAAATGAAACTTGCTCCTCACCGAATTAGCAGAGCTTTGTTAGCGGTACTAAAAATTGGTCGACACAACAACATATGGAGATATTTGGAGTTCTTTGTTCAGCGGATCAGTTAGAAATAATACAGGGAGGAATAGTTCAAGCAGAAACAGCCAGTGGTGATGATGTTTGATGAAGAGCTGCAGACAACCAGCACAACTCCAACAGGTAAACAACCTATTTTACTTTGCAGTGCTGTGTAATAGAAAAACACTCACAGCGTGCCAGCTCAATTCAAGTCATGGCTCGGCGTGACTACCCCCAAAACAATGGAAAAATGCTATAATGTTAGCAGAGTAGAGCACTGAACTCCCATGCTGTGCGTGGAGCAGATGAAGAAATCCATCATGAGCCAATGTCGGCTCGGGCTGAAAGTAGAAAAAAACATTGGAAACCGAGCGTTCCAAGCAGTCTGAAGCCGGTGCTTTTGGCTCACAGGGATTACTTCTACATACATTTACCTCATCATTTGACACTTTGGCCATGTTTAATATGAACATCTGACATTGTAATATTATATATATGATAGGATAAGGAAAAGCATTTAGAAAGTAATGAAAGAACTAACTTATAAGAATCTTATATATGAATATATCTAAGAATATATCTACAGAATCAGATGAAGTGTTATGCGATTTGGACTAAAGGCACCAAAAAAAAGCTCCAGTGCCTTTTTGCATCAGCAAATAAAGCGGTCCTGAATTTCTGAATAGGCATGTTTGGTGTGAGAGTGAACCCTGGTGCTCAGTGTGGCAACTTCTGAATGAACCTTTTGTGTATATCCTGCCTGGGAAATGAGCAACCAGCCATTGAACTTTTTGAGCTTGTTGCTTCAAGTATGAGTCATCAGCTTTCTGCAGCATGGTAGTTATAGTTTTGTAACAATGACAGGTGTTCTAGCTGGGGTGGTAGATAGATATACTGTATATCTATACACATGTCTTTGATTTTCTAATGCTAGTCACTTTTTTCATTTCTTGCAAAATGTTTTCTTTAACCATGATCAAATAATTAACATAGTAGTCTAACTTTTAGTTCTTTTACCCTAATCTTTACTTTGTTTACATGTACAGAAAACGTATATTCGTGGTGTTGTCATTTAATTCTTCCATAATGGAGGATAGTTGTTTTTTTTGCTTAAGATTGCATTTTTATATGAGCCTGACAATATAACAAACAATGCAAATTTGTAAGATATTCTATTCTATCATTTCATATTTTAAGTTAATGTTACACAAAAGTGACTGTTTTAGTATCTGTCAGCATTAGTATTCATTCACATTCATAGGTTAAGTTTTACCGGATATGAACGAGGTTGCCATCCAACAACCTGAAGACAAATATATAATTTTGGATACTTGAATTGTGTTCAGGTAAATGGTAAAACTTGTATAACTGTGCATGTCTTAAGGATATAACAGTCCTCTATTTGCCTTGGGCAGGCTTCCAGGGAACATTCAGGAGAGTCATGTATTCTTGCGAGGACAAAACATCTTCAAAGGGTAAAATGGTATAAAATAAGGGGAAAATTAATGAAGGTCAGTGAACTTGCCAGCTGTAATAGAGGCCAAGCGGACATAGTCATAATCCCTCTGCACTGTCTCGTAAGGATAACTCTCCACCAGGTTGAGTCCTGAAAGAATAATAGACACAGGCAGGAACATTGGCTTGAATGTTCATCTTAACTGTATGAAACATAAATAATACTCTAATGTAATCATTTTCATTTGGCCACTGAAGCTCCAATTGGATAATTCATAACTTATACACATATGAAAGTCTTCCCATTATCTATTCATCTCAGTTACTGTATTATGTTTTAATGAACCATTGTTCATCAGCTACAGTGTGTAAATAAAATAGAGATGTGATAATGTGATGAAAGTTTTTTTTAGCAGTAGAGACTGCTGCTATCCAGTAACCACTGACCATGTATGATGGACTGATGAAGGCTCCAGTAGATGCTCAAGCAGTTCTTCTCCTTCTTCATGCCCCGTTTACACTGGCAGCCATGTAAGGGGCTGGACAGAAGGGCAGACACTGCGTTGGCACACTGGCTCCTGGCACCAGGGCCCAGCTTCATGCTGCCGTTGCCCGCAACACACTGGCGCAAAGTCCGCAGACGTGGGCTACAAGTCTCATCACTTGAACATGAGTCTCCAGCCACCAAGCAGTCTCTGCCGGCCAGTATAACCTCTAACAGAGCTGTGAGAGAGTGAAACAGAGCACAACAGAGAGCAGAGAGATAAGGGGATTTCAGATGGCAGCTGAGTTGTGAGGTTATGAGATGAGACGGGAAATTCAGAATAAAGGAGAGGCAGGCTGAAAAGTCTGACCCAAATGTCAAGAATAAGAAAGGAGGAGAGCAGTAAAAGTAAGGAAAATTCTGAAGAAGAAAAATGTGAACAGTTGTAAGGGGATATTGAGCATTATTAAATCCACTCCTTATTACAGCACTCCTATCAGAGCAGCCAGTACAGTTTTCATAGATGCAGTTGACGCAGCTGATTACTTTGTTGCTACAGAACTTGAGATGGATCTGAAGTTTGGAACAAATCTGAGTAGGCATCCAAGATATTATGTGTGATAGACGGGCAGATAGTTCTTAGCTCGAGGTGCAATCAAGAAAGATTTACTGTAATTTTTGTATTTTGTGTTTTTAGCCACACTAATGGTGGGGTTCTACGGGTTGCAAGGTCAGTCAATTCACCACACTATCAAACCACAACTATTGGATGGATTGCCATTAAATTTTGCACCGACATCCATGAACTCTTCAGGATAAACTGTAGTAACTTCAGTGACCATTTAACTTTTCATCAAGTCCAACTTCAAAAAAAAAATATTCAGCCTCAGCTGTACTTTGTGTTCAGTGCTAATTAGCAAATGTTAACATGCTTACACACCAAACTAAGATGGTGAACATGGTAAACATTGTACCTGCAAAATATCAGCATGTTAACATTTTCACTGTGAGCATATTAGTTACTGTTTAGTTCAAAGCACCACTTTGCCTGAGTACAGCCTCATGTAGGCTCTTGGTCTTGTTTTTCCTGTTGACTCTGTGTTTCCTAAAAGTATAAACAAAAGTATCCCCAGACTATAGTTGAGTGTAGGTAAAGTAAAATAAAGAATAGTGAAAAGTTAGTCTTCATTGTTGAAAGCAGGGACATTGAATGAATAGAATGAATCTTTTCTCATCCAAATATCCCAAAACAAAATACTGCAGAAAGTAATTCAGCTCTTTTGGATAACTGAGATTATTCCTTCCACACCACACAACTCTTCTTTTTATGATGAAAAATCATCTTGAAGAACACTGAATGAAACCACTTCTTGCATAAGCTGTAATATCTGTTTATCTTTTCACATAACCTCTGTTAGGTTGATACCTTGATAACTTTGTTTGAATTCATTACAATGGATAACATGCTTATAGTCTATCTACTGTCCTACAACTGGGCCTGTGGGCTAGAGCATTTGCTGCTTTATTCTGAGGAGAACGGCCTCAAGGCTGAGTTACTTCAGGTATTTTCACTAACCTCTCACAGAGTACAAGATATGTTGATATATTGTATTTGTAATGCAGGGTGAATAAATTACACGCAGTTACTGTGTGAGTGGCAGAGTAATGCAGTAGCTAAACAATGCTGTCGTTTTTTTTTTTTTTTGACAAATCTTGTCCTGAGCAGGTTTTGAGCTCCACTGTATGATTCAAGCCTATTCTGTGATAATAAGTGTGTGTCATGAACAGAATATCCAGAGAACATTAACAAGTGAAAGAACCATAGATATTCATCTGTTGCTGTGGTGGAAAGATCATGCAGTACCATGTCTGTTTATTGCTCTCTATCTCAACGTGCCAACATAACAGCCGGTGAGATAGTAGTTGCTGGTTCTCTTTTGCACGGCTGTGTTCTGGGATGGCAGGATAAATACTTTAAGTAAACATGGGATGAACGGAAAAGGTGATATTTATGTTAAGTAGTGTATATACTAGCAGTACATGTGGTTGTATAGCAGTATTTGAACCGCACTGTCTAATCATGAGGGAAAACAAAGTGAAATGTATTATGCATTATTTAATATTATGGCTCTTTGTTCTTATATGTTGCAAACATCTGACACTGTAGTCATTAATATAGAATTTAAAATCAACTTACTGCTGTTTCTTTTATATCCTGCTGTGTATCTTGATTTAGGTTGAATATTCTTTGACATCTTGTACAGCCTTTAAGTGCTGTCACACAGTTGAGATAACTTAGTATACAGAGACTTCATCCAATTAAATTCAAACTTTTGGGGCTTAATACTGAGTGACATTTCGTAGTATTTGGGATCCCAAGGATTTTAACCTCAGTCATCTCCATTTTAAAATTATGTTAATCAGAAGAAACGGATCACCAAATTGCCATGGATGAATAAAAATGTAATGTGTCAGTACGTACAGCAACATACAGCAATAGGAGCTCTTACATAACTTAATAATGCACACCAAGATGTTGGTCCCAGATGTAAAATGTAGACAGTTAAAAGTAGAACATTTTCATTGGATATGTTTTTGTCATAGAGCTCATAAGCCACATAACATACAGCCCCTAGCTGGAGTTAATTGCATTGGAGGTGGTGAATTTGTAAAAAGAGCTGCCAGTCTTCTTTATGAGTTTCTTGTATTCTTACATTCTCTGCAGTTTTTTCTAAAAATTCTACTGTAATGGGAAAAAAGTAAGATTCGTAGAGTAAAGTGTTTTCATTTTTATTCCTGCTTTCCATTAGTGTTTGTTTAACTTGATGTTTTACATCTTAAAGGTGCAGTGTGTATAATTTAGTGGCATTTAGCAGAACAGACCTGGCAGAAATGGAATATAATATTCAAATATATGTTTTAATTAGTATATAATCACCTGAAAATAAGAATATTTGTGTGTTACCTTAAATAATATATCTACATAGGGAGCCCCTTCAACAGAGCCCACCATGATGCACTGCCATGTTTCTACAGTAGTCCAGAACAGACAAACCAAACACCTGCTCTAGAAAGGGCCTTGTGTGTTTTTTGTGAGTTTTGCAGCCACCGTAGGTTCTCCTACATGCTTGGAAGGGGAGGGTGAGGGGAGGTGTATTCAGTTGGTTGTAATCTGCAACCTCACTGCTAGATGCTAACCTCACTGCTATTTCTAATCAAGAATTGTAGGTATGTTTTTTTAGGTTTGTGTTCTCAGGTTTTTCTATAAACATATTCCTAAGCATGAATTGTAATAAGCCAAGTGGATCCTATTATTCAAACACTGTAAATTCATACCACCTCTGGTATCTCTCGTAATGTCTCTTACCTCCTCTGCTTAAATCAAATTTTTTTCAATTTCATGCTGCTTTCATCTGCTTACATTGTAGGTAATTTTGGGGCAAACTAGTTTCAACCATTGTCTTGATTTCCAAAACACACAAACACAGTAGGAAAGAAAGAAAGTAATAAAACAACATATTTTCCATTCTGTCAACACCATTCAATCAATTACGTCTGCTTTCAAGGCTGGATCTTTACTAAAATCCCATAGGTGTATCGAGTCTGCCTCACATCAGGAGTTATCGGAGCTCTCATCTTCTATTCAGCACATGTCAGCTAAGCGCATCCAAAACAGACGAGGATACTGTGGGGGTGGGGGTGAGGGGGTGAGTTCCAACCAAAGCCAACGTCCTGGAAGTCCAGATGGTCAGTTGCAAATTCAAGGCAGAGATCCCAGGCCCTTCCTCTACAGCTATGTGTGTCAGTTTGTGCTGCCTGGGCAGAAGCTGGAATAGACACCATACATCATGAATGCAAATGAGCCGCTTGATTTGACATTTCCAATAAGCCTGTCTCAATGTACCAGTGGGTTTAGCCAATTAACCATGTCAGTAATCAATGTGTTCTGAGGCTCAGTTAAGTCCTCAGTTTCCCTGCCACATAAATCACGGGCAGATTAGCTGATCAGTTACCCTTGCGCACCGACTTAATGGTCCACTTCAGGAGAGATAAAATGGAAAATGAAACTTAATGAAGTCAGCTGGAATGTTAGGCTCACTCCTACAAAGCAGTGAGGCTGTGGGGGAAAATGGTAATGTATCGGTGCATTTAATGAGTATCACCTTTGTTTCAGTGCTCCTAAGATTTGTAAATTATCTTTATAGTTGCAAGTGGGCAGGCTCAGTGAAACATATCAGTTTAACGGTGTTTGGTAACATAGCAAAGCCATCTTTACTATGACTGCTGATTCGGCAATCACACTAATTTCCTTCTTACTCTTTATTTTTTCTGCTTATTCCACCCACTCTGCCTTCCCCTGGAGTTCACTTTGGTCATCAACTCAGCTGTGTGCGTACCACCACAGACAGATGCCGATGCAGCATTGTTGGAGCTGGTGATGGTGTTCTGTGCCACCAGACCAGGTACCTGGATGCTGTTCTCGTTATGACTGGGGATTTTGGCAAGGTAAACCTTAAAAAAGTTCTGCCAAAACTTCTATCAATATGGTGCCCCACTAGAAGGTTTTGGTAACAAGGCTAATTCTTTCCCACCATTCAGCAAGTTCAATCACGCCACTGTCTTCCTCATACTAGAATATAAACAATGGATGGTACAAGAAGCTGTGTTATGAGAAAGGTCAATCATTGGATTGCTGTATCAGAGACTACGCTGCAAGGCACATTGAGTGACATTGACCAGGATATGGTCCACTCCAGCTCTAAAACATCATCGAGTCTGCTGTAGTAGTGATGAGATTCATGGCAACACAGGCTGATAGTAATATCCCTACAGTGCCTGTACGGTCATTTCTGAAACAGAAACAATGGATCCATCCAATCCATCTGCAAACTGTGCCAACTTCAGGGTATTTACCCCCAAAATAGCCTATTAAAACATATGAAGTTCTATGATTATTGTAGTTTGTTTCCTGAATCATATATTTAACAACTGTGAGACTCTCCTTTTACTCAAACAGCTCGTTTCCTCCTTCTTTGCCATTTTCAGTAGCATGCCGTGTCAAGGTTGGTATTAATACATACTAGTACATACTGAACTTGTCAATGAGTGTCTCTCTTTTTAAAGCACTTGTTACACAACTTGGTACAGTTCATGTCTCTTTTGCCATTTCTACTTCCACAGTTTATCAAGATATAACTTTGATAACTGTAAAAGATGCTTTAATCCTCACTTCTTCAAAACTTTACTTCTTTAGTTTGTATGTTCTTTTGAAAAATTAACTTGAGCCAAAGGAAGGTGATTTTTTTTTGAGAAGAGAAAGACATTCAGACCATTAAATGTACTTCGGCATTTTAATTTGTTCATCAAAAGTCATTAAAATGTGAAGGGTTAGAAGTGGTGGTTAGCACAGTGGTGCTGTGGTTAACACTGTCACCTCACAGCAAGAGTTTGCATGTTCTCCCTATGTCTGCGTGGGTTCTCTCTGGGTACTCTGAATTCTTCCCACAGACCAAAAACATGCAGGTTAGGTTAATTATTGTGAATGTCACGTTGAATGGTTGTCTGTCTCTATACCAAATGTTAGCCCTGTGATTGATTGGCGACCTGTCCAGGGTGTACCCCACCTCTCGCCCAATGTCAGCTGAGATTGGTTCCAGTTTTCCTGTGACCCTCGAGAGGATAGAAAATGGATGGATGGATTAAATCCAAGTGAATATTACATTTGTCTTATTTGTTATTGATCTCCTGCTGGTCATATTAAGTTTCTTACATATAGCATACTACTCAAGTTTGAGAGAAAAATGAAGTTCATCATCTTGTGAAAGTACTGTCCTTTTTGCTTTATTAGTGACAACTTTGAGGAGCTAAACATTAAAGTTATTTGCATAATTATAAATATCAATAGATAAATAGATAGATACATTTTTCTACCAGTGTATGAATCATATTTCAAAAGAAGTCTGTATTTTCTATTATAAATTGTTGCTGTTTGAAATTCTGCATAAGACAGCATTATTTGCTTTTATGGTACAAAGTTAGCAATTTCAGACATCAAAGCAGAGTAGATTGAATTTGGCAAAATGAGACAGCAAAATATCCAACTACAGTCAAAATAAAGCAAAGTCAGCTCCACATATACCTAATGTTAGACATCAGACAAACACTGCATGAAGACCCAGAAAAAAGCATGGTAATTTAGCTTCAATGTTTTGAAAAAAAGCATTCACACTTTCAGCAGAATCTGTTAAAAACTAACTGCATCATACACATTACATTTTTTTAGCTAAAAAAAATCACTCTTTGAGTTGATCCTTTTCCAACAGCGGCCATTTTCAACTTTTAGAAAATGAGTCCTGTAAGATTGTCATGTAAATGATTTTCTCAGAACTTCAGACAATCTCAGATACATTTCAGAGATATGAAATCAATGAATTATTTCTATCAAATGCGGATATGCGTCGGCCTTTGTCAGAAAATACTAATCGTGATCAGTATGTGTGTTGAGCTATTACACACATCACAGATGTATGTAATGTACTTGAGGTATGAGGCAAGGTTCTTTATGCAACGATGGGCCAGCTGTGTAGAGGTTTGAAAGTAAGGTGTCTGAATGTATCTCTCTAGCCTTCTTTATTCATTCATTCCTCACTCAACTATTTCTGTCACTTTTCATATGATGCCACTGAGTTCAATGCCACAAATGCCTTTGAGGCATTTGTATGAGAGAGTGTCAAAGTGTGTGCAGTTATCCCCAGTTGCACGATTTATTGTGTTGAGATGTACAGTGATCTTGGAGAGATGTCAGTGAGGCAGCATGATTTGCTAGCTTTAATAGGCCAAGTGTATTACCTCGTGAATCGACAACCCTCTATATTACTGATTGATTTATTTCAAATTAGACCTCTGTAGCAGGAAAATGATGACATGAAAATATTCCTTCAGATGTTTGCATGAAGTGTGTAGTGGTAGTAAGACAGAACTGGACCATGCTTACACTTCCCAACACAAGCAAGTTCAAAATGTCTGCTGGGAGAAGTTTATATTTAATTCAGTAACTAAGTCCTTTTTATAGGCTAGGCAACAAGCCAAAAACAGAAAAGGCAGATTATATATTTTAACCATAGGTCTTAAAGGATAAGGCTTGCATTATTCTAACTGTCTGTGGTAGATGAAAAGCTTTAAAAACAGGTCACAAATATATAGTTGTTGGGGGTTTTATATACAAACTATTTTCATAAAACAGCTGGGTACTGTAGTTCTTAAAAAATGTCACTCAAACAGGAGTAACTAGTGCATTTGTTCAGGACTATTTTCAGCTGCAGATTATTTCACAATAGGTTAATATTTATGGCACGATGGTGAATGTAGGATTGACTCAAAATAAACTACAGTGCCAGTTCATGGTAATGAAGGAGGACGTCACCAAATGCAACAGTGTGGCTCATTTACGTTTTAATAGTTTCTGGACAACAATGAAGGTCTATGGCACAGAGGAATAAGCTACATCAGGCTTTAGCTACACAGACAATACTTTTTAATAGAATCAATACAATGTTGTTGTTTTTTTTTCTTGGGATTTGTTGACAGTTGCAAAAATACATAATCTTGCTTGCCTTATCCTTTAATAATGAATTTTCTAATATGGCATGTGGAGTTGCTAAACACTCCTAATCCTTATTAACATCTGTTTCTAAGTTTAGTGCTGCAAGAATTTGAAAACTCACACTGCATATAGAACAACAGAGAAATACACACACACACAAACATGTCATTTGATTGAGAGTGATTAAGAGGTCTGCTGAAGCACTGAAAACCTGTATTCCTCTAAGTGACATCGCACACTCTCAGAAAATATCAGGTCCCAAATAGAGACCATTTAGTTCCCTGATAACATCTACCCTCCTCCACCAACACCACCAACCTTGTCTTTAATCGATGCTCTCCCTCACAGGAGCTTTGGCCGGAAAGGAGATGTCTGTGGGAAGGCGTTCCTAATCTCTCACTGTTTTCCCCATCTCCAAACATGGACACAAACACTGCATGAGGACATTTAAGCGGCTAACAGATATGCAAAAAATCCCAGCCAGTACTAAACATCACAATGCATTCTGCTCTTCAAAACTATTACATGCTCATGCTACTCTAAATGTACTGTACTGTATGTAATGAATTGATAATAAACCCGTGTCACAGCCTTCACTCCCTCAGCCACCTCCTCTTCTTAATTGTGCATGTGCTAACATCTCTCCCCCAAGGTTCTTACATTGACAAATATGCTTATTATTAATCACTCTCCATCACTGGTAGCAGGAACATGATGTCGACATGTTCTACCACTCTAGTAACACAGGCATGTTTTCTCTTCAGCCGTGTACATTTCACGTTTTTTCTCGCATTACTTCTCACCTATATTATTGAATTCCACATTCCCCCGATACAGTTTAAAAAAACAAACATACAGATTCATCCTGTAATGCAAGCGCTGCTGTGTGAAGGGAGCAAATTGTAAACAAAGATTATATCTGAACACGCTGGAGACAGTGGTTGTTATTCATGACTCGAATCACTGCTGCAAGTGGGAACCCGTGTCCGTTTGATCCGAGGGCTAGATGCTGTAAGACTGACTGGCACAGTTGCAAAGGTCTTGTAGCATTAAAGTTTGTTTGGATCGTTGGAGTACGAGCTAACTTGTAACAGCTTGAGTCTGTGTGTGTTTGAGAGAATGTGTATGCTCTTGTTGTATCCTTTTGAGAGCCAGTTCGGGTTTAAGTCTCTTGAATGATGCAGTGAGGGGAGAGGTTAAGGAGTTTGAGATTTGAAGGAGCATTATGTCATTCATAATAAAACTCTATCAGCAACAACTTTGACAAGACTCATGTTGTGGTGTTCAGTTAAAGTCACATGAGATCACATCACTGCTGTGACACTGTCATAGCCATGGGGTAAGAATGAAGATGACAAGCAAAAATGCAACTGAAAGAGCTTGTGAAAAGAATTTATTTCGACAGAATCTTCATTTGCAACAACAATTCTGTCTCTGTCTGCACTGTAGTGGCTATAATCAATACAGTTCCCTTCAGCTTTACAGAGCATTTTAGTGCTTTTAAGCTTATTATTTTGGTTTTCCGGCCTACAACGTTACTGTTGTGGTTCACTCCCACCGCTCTCATTAGTGTCATTTTTGGCTGCAGTAGCCAAATGTTTTCAGTGAAAAAGCTCTGAAAACCCACTGTGACGAGCACCAAATTGCAGACAGACAAAGTAAATGAGCATTTAGCAGCTAAAGAGCCAAATATTTCACTCAGGAGTAGATGGAGATCAAAAATAGAGCTAAAAGGAATATATTGATTTTTAGACATACATTCTTAAAGAGGCTAGAAACACAACTCCAAATGAATGGTAATGTTGCTCTGTATCTACTGAAAAATCGGCAATTTTTTGTTTTGTTCACTATATGAACTTAAAATGTGATAAAAATGTCAATGTTGTGTTCAATCTGTATCCAATCATGAGTTGGTGAGGGAGGAGGTTACAACCCTGAGTGGAGGTTCAAGGCAAGCTACACAAAAAACATTTTAAAAAAGCATTCATACCTCAGACATATGGAGCTCTTGCTCATATGTATCTGTACTCACATTTTTCTAGAACAGGTCAAGAGTATTATGGATTGAAAGTGAAAATAAAAATTGAAGACACTGAATTTAGTATGCAACAATAATCTTGTGGGTTTTTTAATCGTGTATATTTTTTGTCTAATGCAACTAAAGCACCTATTATATGTAATTGCCAAAGGCACATTTATGAATTTATTGCTTTTGTGTGCTCAAGTTTATTGTTTTTATTTAGTTTACTTTTGATGTCTTTTTCATTGTTATTTTATTTCTCTGTGTTTGTGAAGCACTTTGTAAACTGTTTCCACATGAGTGCTGTAAACAAAATCATCATCATCACATCACCATCATTACCTTTCTGATGGTTTTTTTTGATGATGATCACTGTCTGATGGTTCACAAGTGCATTCACAAGCGTGATGAATTAATTACACTATGTGTGCTGTAAATAGTCACAGATGTGCATAATTGTAGTTCATAAAGATCACTGCTCTGGTGTTGTTGGAGGATTTTGCTGATGTGAAACTCTGGTTCCTCTTTGCCATTCTTTTCATTGAATAGTCTTAAGACTAGTGGAGCAGACAGATGTATACATGTGCAACAATACAATTTCACAATGATTGAGATTTGTGAAAAAGAATCATGTGTCCACAAAGCTTTGTAAATCTGTCACAAAGAATATGTATATTTGTTTGCCTTTGCATGCACAGAGTTGTGATCTTGAACCTGCACAGAGTTTAATGCATCTGGCTCATTGTTGGCTAAACGCTGCTCACAGTGAAACCCTGCTCACAATGCCAAAACCAAAGTTCAGGCAAACCCATCAAGTTTCACTGATAGATACCTGAAAAACAGATGTTGCACCAGTGTAAACACTGAAATTTACCGAAGCTGAAAAGAGATGGCTTGAAAATCTCCTCCGTCACTCCATTATTTGCCTCTCTTTGTTATTGTTATTGGAATGAAACAGAAGCAGCACACTCCATTGGTGTGTGTGTGTGTGTGTGTGTGTGTGTGTGTGTGTGTGTGTGTGTGTGTGTGTGTGTGTGTGTGTGTGTGTGTGTGTGTGTGTGTGTGTGTTCTGCAAAAGCTTTAACCGTTCCTCCTCAGGTGGTTTCTAAAGGCTTTCTGAACCACCTGAGGCTTATGTCACTGGCAGGCTGAAATAGTCTTAAAGCCATCGGCCCTGTGCCAAAAGTCAAACCAGAGCAACGCCACTCATTGGCTGATACACACACACACACACACACATACACACACACACACAAACACATATAGCTTTAGCCTTTTTCATTTCTATGGAGCCTCAAGAAAGGCCAATACGCTACCTGGAACAGTCATCAGATACTGTCTTTGTCATTTTGCTGGGGCTAAAAGGTAGCAGATCTCAACACTGACAGCAAACTCCCTCCAAGCTGTGGTAAATACAAGAAGATGTGCAGACACCATAGGATGAAGCTGGACAAAACAGAGACACCGATACCATGTGGCAACAGTTAACACCATGTTTGATGCTTTAGTAGCATTAATGTACAATGCTAACAGAAGCTGAACACACTGAGATTACATCCACACTAAGTAGGCTTCAGACCAAAACAGCCCTGTGTTAAAACAACGCAAGAGGCTAGGTTGGTGTGGGGGAGTTCTGCTTCTGGTACCGATGAGACATGCAATACGATCCAGGAAGCCCAGTTTGAGTCACATATCCATGAGTTTGAAGGCTTATCAGATGCCAACACACTGTACAGTGGTTTCTAATACTCTGAGACAGGATTTTAAAACCCATGAGGAGCAACAATTATGAGGTAAACAGTAGAGATAAAGCAATCATTTTACAAAGTAATCTACCATGAGTGTGCGCACATTTAACTGGCCACCACAGCGTCCCACCGGATGACGGAATTTTTTTTTTCGTCTAGCAAAAGTTGAGCCAGTTTAAACTTTTTTGCAGGACAACCTTGTGCTTTTTTGCTGTAGCCCCCTGTGTTGTCACCCTTGCTCAGTCACCAGACTCGCCCCATTGAAATGAATGAGGGGGCTGCTTTTTTTCACACAGGGCTACAGTTGGTCTGAAAGCAGCCTAAGTCTCTTAAATCTGAAGACAGTAATGTGTGAAAACATTCATAAAAATCGTTGTTCATAAAGTTGATCCCCACTGAAACATCAAAACAATAAGTAAATGTCTAAATCACATAATCTTCCTCTTTTCTCAGTTGACATACAACAAAAGTGTGTTAATAATACAGTTGTTACTTGTTTTCATCTACTTTGTTTTGTCAGACAACTGTACAAGCATAAAACTGTGATTGAATCACTGCTCATAAATGCTGCATTTTTACCAAGGTGAACAGTCAGCGCTGTGCTGAGATGATCAAATCACTTCTTTACATTAACAAAGTCTCCTGAAAAAATTAATGAACCTACAGGTTAATGACAACACTTGAATTGTGTGATCACCTGTTTTGAAAAAAAATTAATGAGTGATCACAGTAAGGCGACAGAAAGTTGGTAAATTAACACAGTGTAATTCCCAAAAGCTAAAACATGTTGCCAGTGTTTTCAGATTCAGAAAAACAATGGCTTAATGAGGACAAAAGGCAAAAATGGAGAGACAAAGATGTGTTTTTCCAATTTAGCCAGTGTGGATGTAGTCTGAGGAAGCATGCAGGGGTGCAGGAGAACCAAGTGCAGGAGAAATTAGGGGGAAAAAAGCTTCAGGCGGAAATCAAATACAAATAGGGCCGAATTGTTTTTTGAAAGATGTTATTATTGCCATTATTAGAGATATCTGGAAAATGTATTACACTGAAAGTCACTTCTACTTCTTTTTCTGGAGAGACTTTATTCCAGTCATAACAGGAGACTTCTAACATTTATATGGGAGGAGGACATACAATTTGTTATTGCTAATGAGAAAAGGAAATATGAACATTTTTTCTTTCGATACGCAGAGAAGTTTCTATCAGACTGACTTGGAAAAGTTAATTTAATTCATTTTCCCAGATGTGAGTGAAGTAAAGGCTGTGATTATTTAGAAGTTAAGTCCTGTGTGTGTGTGTGTGTCTGTGTGTCTGTGTACCAATTCGTATGTTAGTGTGAAGGCTTGTCAAGTTCAAACTCAATGTCACACAACAAAGACTGCTTTATCTTCACTTGGAAATGGTGACATTATGAGTGCATCAAATATTGGTATGTAATGCTTGCAATTAACTTATCAGCATATCGTCCTTTGCTTGCAGAGGGGGAGAGCATGACACATCATGCTTTTCTCTCTGTGAGAGTGCTGGCTGTCTGCAGCACTGAGCAGGAACTGCGCCAGCCAACCAGGGCATACAAATGATGGGTCTTCTCTAATATAGGGTGCAGTGCAAATACTGATCCTGACTTATTTTAAAAAATGTGTCCATCACACTGCAAGACAGTTGCGAATCATACCTCACTCATATAAGAAGACCAGAATGCCTTAAAAACAGGAAACAACCTTGTCCACATTGCTATTAATCATCTCATCTCACTATTTAGATTCCTACTGTGCCCTCTTATGAAACACCTGAACAGCCACCTTTTAGTTTGCAAAGTTGTTCCTAAGTGACCATTGCTTAAGCCCCACTCCCCTGAGCGGAACAATGGTTCCTTGATTTCAGACAGAGGTAGACTAAAGCAGGCTTCTCATTTCTGGCTGGTGACTATCGATTTTGCCATCTTGAATAACAATTTAACAAATAAATAGCCCCAGTAGTTGGTTGAAAATGCGGACTTTTTAATGTTTCCAACTGTTTTATAAAAGAATCTTATAAAAGGGGTCTTGAGTGTGCACTAGATGCCTACATGCTGTGCATAATTTCATGCTAAAAGACTGACGCCAAAGCCACATGTCCCAGGCAAAAAGGTCAGCATTTTCATCAGTCAATGATCCATGTCGATGTGTAAATAAAGAAGAAGCATTGTTCTTGTGGTGTATAGCTAGTCAGTCCTAGTATTATAAATAATGAGAAAGAAACATGTAAAATCAGACTGATATTTTGTATTTTGTATAACCCTGTTTGGCTGGGTAGCTTATATACTTGTTTGTATTTTCACTTTTGTTTTCACTTTTAATGTTACCAGAGAAGGATGAGGAAGTGTAAACTACCTAAACTCCAATGAAGAGCCTGTCAGAGCCATCAACATTAGCCCAAACTCTGATAGGCTCCAGGATCAGCTTTCTCATAGTTGGAAAATGCTACACTAGTAGATTTGCTAATTGTGAATTGTTTTGTTTTGTTTGTTGTTGTTGTTTTTAATGGAACCTGTAATCTTACAAACCCATATAATTGGCTGATTATATGCTCCTTGGCCTTGGAGGTAACACTTGATTACTACTATAAGGAGTAAGCTAAATTGCCAATCATGCTAACATTTGAATTACATTAGAGCAAATAAACAACTAGAGCTGCAATGATTAGTTGATTAATTGATAGTTGCAAACTATAAATGAATCACCTATCACTATTTTGATAATCAATCAATCCTTTTTCAGTCATTTTTAAGAAGAAAATTTCCAAATTCTCTGATTCCAACTTCTGAAAGTTTTTTGGTTTTTTTTTAGTCCTCCATGATAGTAAACAAAAAATATTTGGGTTGTGGACTGTTGGTCGAGACATTTGAAGACATCATCTTGGTCTTTGGGAAACGGTGATCGCCAATTCATGGACCAAACAACTAACCGATTAATCAAGAAAATAATTGAAAGAACAATCGATAATGAAAATAATTTTTAGTTGCAGCCCTACTGTAAAGCCTACAAGTAAATTTCTTACATGTTTGCTCTTTTGTTTTAGAAAAAGATCCCACCTCAGCAAGGGGAGAAGTCCAAAGTTTGACAGACCTGGTTACAGTTGGTCACTATCTGGGAAAGGGATTTAACAACACTTGTTTTGGCAGAGCATCAAATCCCTCTGTGTTGGGAGGCTGAAGTTCCTGTAAGAACAACTTTATCTAAATCAGAGGAAATATTTACAGAACAGTAGCAGTCAGCGCTGCTTTAACACAGTGTTGAAGTGTTAACCTTCTGTGGGGTCTGATGTTGTGGCAAGGCCATAATACCTGGCAGCTGTGGCTGTCACTCAAGAGTCATTACAGGTGGGGGGAGGGTCCCCACATTCCCATACAATGACTGATGGGCACTTTTACTGATGAGACTCTTTAACAGCAGAGTCTTCTGTGTTGCTCAGACTCCCAGCACGCCTTCAGTCCTTGAGACCCATCTGTGGTGTTGTAATGCAGCAGAAGCACCAACAATGACAGGAGCTCACACATGAATCTTGAGAAAGGGCTTTTCAGCAGATTTCAGCCCCCATTTGTTTCCATCATGATAAAGAGTTACAACATGGCAAAATTCACAGTATGTTTTATTTTAAGTCGGGTTCAGTACCACGCTCGGTGCTTTTAAGGGTACCAACTGAATTACATCAGTAGTACCGAGCACCTATATTAAATCAATCATGCCAACTTTCAGTACCTTGAGAGTGGGTTTTGTTGTGAACTCAAATAAATATTGATAAGATTCCTTAAGAATTTTTGAAAAATCTCTCCTACTTTAGCGACACTCGTGCGCCTGACATTTCTCTCCTGTGTTCCTGTTGTACTTTCAGATATCAGCCTTATTTTTGATCAGTTTCAGCCGTATTAGAGCTTTGTGAAGTTACTGCTGATGAAAACACTTCCTGCTGCTGCTCCTTAATATTAAAAACCTTTAAATGGCAAACTAACAGGGGGCCTTTTATTGTGAAGAATTTAAAGGAAATTAAATGTGTTTATTGCTGAGTTAGCAGAGCTTCGTTAGCAGTGCAATTCTTCAATAAAAACAAATCGACACAAGATCTGGAGATATTTGGAGCTATTTTTCAGCAGATCAGTTATAAATACTGAAGAGATTAACAGTACAAGCAGAAACAGCCACAGTGAGATGTTTGATGAAAAGCTGCAGACGAAAGGCTCTTAGTGCATTTTCGGCAAACAGCACATCTGCAGCAGGTAGCTTCAACAACTTATTGTACCTTGTTTATTAATAATTTACCATTTATTATTGTTTATTTTACCTGACACAACAAATGCTCTAAATAAATAACAATGTTAAAATTGAGAAGTTTGGACTTATTTTTACAACTGAAATTACATTTTTGTTATTACAGAGAGACAAAGTACCGAAAAAGGTACTGTTGGCTACCAGTACCGAATTTCAGGTACCAGCACTGGTACCAGTATCCGTTCAAATGTGAATGGTATGATAATAAATCTACAGGCTTTTTGCTGTGTTTTTCAATTTTATGCAAATGCCCACTACACTGGTGATGTGAAACAAGAGCCTGGCCTGTTTTAGCTGTACATTATTTAAATGCGTTGCATGACCTTTTAAAAGCACCATTGCTTTAGATCTTAGTTTGATTTTGTGTCTCCATTAGAGATCCATGATCTGTAATTGGTGTCTTCACATATGCACTAAAAATCCACTTTGTAAGAGATTCTCAGTGCAGGGAAATTATCATTCACCTAGAGCCAACATTAAGATGACAAAAAGTGAAATGTGGGTCAGCATGACCAGATGTTAACCTATTATGGTAGACTCTGGAGCAGAGGACTCTGTCAATCATGAGGGACCCGTGGGACTACAACAGTGATCTGCAGTAGCTCAGTTACAGCTTCTTCGAGCTCCTTTGTGATTCACTGTTTTAAAGCCTCATATGAAAGGTCACAAAGGGATCAGAGACACCAAAAGGCATGGCTTGGAGATCAAAAGGAACATAAGCCCTTAGTCGACACAGGCTTAAGTATAAAGTCACAAGTCTGACACCCTCCACTATTAAACAAGCAATTTCAAGTATCTCAAATCTTAATATCAAATCTCTGTGCTTCAGTGTGTCAAAATAGGACTGTTTGTCATAGCGGGACTTCTGAAAATGATTGCAAAGTATCCATGAAAGTCATTCCTCGAGGATCTAAAACCTGGGCACCTATTTGTCATCTTCAGAGTTGTCAGTCATGCTTACAACACTGTTAGTGATAAATGCAATTTACAGTCAGTTTCTAAAGTGATGTGCAAAGTCTTAAAAAAATACTGGGAATACACTCGGGATAAGTTGACAGTGAAGCATCAACATTCTCCTCTCCTCATTAGCATGTCACAGGAGTGATTCATAACATAACACACTGCTTCACATGGTTGTAAAGAAGCTTTGAGTCACTGTCACTGCATTCTGGTTATTATTTCATTATTTATACACATTTTAATTACACAATATGTGTTTGTGGATAATTTTCTCTTTTATTTTCTGTTGTGATCAGTCTTGTCCCGCCCTTATTTATAATATAAAATGATGTTTTTAATTATTTATTTGATATATATTGCAGTTTCTCCTCAAATCTTTTGGTGGGCATTGTTTTGTGACGCTAATGTCTACAGATTCATCCTCTGTTCACTGTTCATTGTTACCGGAAACACTGTGTCTCACTCATAGACTGTATAGGTCTCTCTACAACAGCTATCCATTATTCTAACAAAAAACTCCATTAGACATTTCTGTCACAGTTTGTAGAACAAAAGCAATACTGTGCATGAAATGATTACAATTTTCTTTTTCAGTCACTTCAATTTTACTTCCACTGGCAATAAACCATAACAATGTCCTAATTAATTTCATCTCTGAAATTCATAGTTACTCAGTCAAACAGACTGCCTGGATTATAGCTTGCAGGGCCAAACATGTCTGAAGCCAAAGTATAATTGAATAAGTGGCTCCATTAACCATGTTTGCTGTGCCTCTGTAAAGGTAATAATAAAGAAGAATCTAAAAATGTTCAGAGACAGACTAGCAAGCTGTGTTTTTCTCGAATGACAAAATTGCAACAATACAAGCTCAGAAAAAAAAACCAAACTATAATAAGTACATGATGGGTGCCGCAATTCCAGCATCATTCCAGTTGCTTTCATCCTAGGTCCTTTTTTAGTAGGTTTTCACCTGGTGGACTATAATCGAGATTTCTCTTCACTTCACCATAGATCCTGCATTTGTATTTGCCTCTAAAATGCACAGAGACCGGCCGAACACAGCCTCCAACATTTCGACAAAATGGGATTTGATAAGTATTTTCCACCATAACACATTGCACAGTGTCTTGTAGAAGTCACTAAAACATTAACAATTGGCTTTAGAGAAAAGAGCCTGCTTGTGAAGTACAGGAAGTGAGAAAAATGATTCTGATTCTGTCAATTGCTATGGAAATAAGGCTGAACTGAATCATCCTCTAAGTGGAAGCAGAGGTAGGCCTTTCATAACAAATATCTCCTCATTAGCGCCATATCACACCAGTGCTCACTCGTATACTTTGGCACTGTTTCTCTCCCGCTGTTATAGTCCACTGAGAGCAACACAGTGACACAGATCAAATGTGTCAATGCACTTCAACTGATCCTCCATCACGACCGGGGTTTGGAGCGAGTCACACACTGCCTCATTTTGGTGAAACAGCTTTTCTATCAGAGATAGAAATTGATTTAGTAATACCAAAGTTTTAACGTCATTTAACCAACTCTTCTAAAAAGAGAAACAAAGGCAGACAGTAAAAAATAAAAAGCTCAAATAAGCGTGCATATGATAGAAAATTATTATTTGTCATTACAACACATTTTAGTTACTCTTGATCCTGGGTAAAGCTTATGGAATCATTCACCAACCGTGGGTTGCATGCTATAATTTTACTGTGCACTACATTACCATTTGTATGATAATCACATAGATCGCTTTCCTTACTTTCCTTGAGTCCCTGAGCATCAAAACTGCCAAGGCTAGCTCATATTGAATGCAATGTGTGTCACTTCCCAACAGTCTGTTCAAGGATTCCTGGTGAGTTAAACTGATCAAAAATGAATGAACGTAGGCAGATTAATGTGATTTACATGGTTGATAAAAAAAAAAGGAAGGCTAGAAAAAAGCGAGGTGTCCAGTAAAGTAAAGGTGAAATTGAACTGAAAATGGTGACAATGTGACCAGAAAATATTCACTGAAGAAAAAAATATATATATCACCAAAGATGGGTCATTATGTGTCTTTCTAAACTGTACAATATTCACACTTGAAAATGTCAAGCTGCCCTTAGTGGTGTAAATTCCCGAATGCTTTATTATTAATTCATTACATTCAATACTATAAAATAATACGTCCAAATGAGTTTTATTAAGAGACTTGCACATGTACTGTGGCATGATTCTGACTGCAATTAAGCCAAGTTATGATCCACTCTCTTGTCCCTATGCATTACCTCTTGAACAGCAGGGAAGGATATTAATCCCGAAACAACCTCTTTTTTTCTCAGGAAATGCTTTAAAAGTCTTGTGGCCATGCAACATCAGCTTTTACATGACCTTTTGTTTTGCACAACATCACCATATGTTGTCTCTCTAACCTCAAGCAGGTGTTCCTCCCAGGTTCGAAGGGTAAAAGAACTGAGGCAGGTAATCTCTGGCAGCAGCTTGTTCTGCAAACCTGCCATAGAGACCCCCACCTCCACCCCCTCACAACCTGACTCAAAAGCGCTCTTCCTCTTTCCGTAGGCCGAACGTGTGATGTTGTAAGAGATATCAAGCTGCGTCTCATTTTGATGCAGACCATGAGAACTGCAGGGCAATGGATCAGCATCCCAAAAGCAATAATAATGCTGCAGAAAACCTAGAGCTGAGACTTCTCGGCTTCTCTACCTTCTACTGAGCATTTTTTTGCACCATTAATGAGCAGGTCATTTGGCCAAAGAAACCTCCATGCATGAGATCACAGCCCCAGAACCTTAATCATTTTTCTCAACGGGTGAGCTGCCTATATTTCCACTCCTGGCTTGTTAGTCCATCAAACAGTATGTATAGGCTTTCTATAATATGGCTCATTGATCCTGAATCATAGGAAGTCAATGAAGACTCCATTCATTGTAGATTATATCTTAATAAAAATAATTTTGTTCCTCAAATTTGACAGCAAATTTTAAATATTTTTTTGCAACATAGTTATAGTAAGTGTCAAATACTACTTGTATTATTGTATCACAAGTAAATAAAATATGAGGAATAAATATATTTATATTGTATTATATTTCAATAATGAATGTTGCTATGTTAACAGTGACTCACATGACAATGTGAAAGATGCCACCCAACTCCTCAGTTCCTCAGCTCTAATGAGTGTTTTAGTGACAAATAAATAAAATAAATTAATGCAGTTTGTGTGTGCATATAGATACATATATACATATATGTGCGTGTGTGTGTGTATGTTATATATTAGAGATATATATAGATATATATAGATATATTCTATTTAGAGCTGCAACGATTAATCAATTAGTTCCCAACTATTTTGATAATGGATTAATTGTTTTGAGTCATTTTTTTTAAGATGAAAATGTCCAAATTCTCTGATTCCAGCGTCTCAAGCGTGAATATTTTCTGGTCTTCTATAATAGTAAACTGAATATCTTTGAGCTATGGACTGTTGGTCGGGACAAAACAAGGCATTTGAGGACATCACCTTGGACTTTGGGAAACAGTGATCGCCATTTTTCACCATTTTATGAACCATATGATTAATCAAGAAAATAAGTGACAGATTAATCGATAATAAAAATGATCGTTAGTTTCAGCCTTAATTCTTTTATACTAACCGTGATGAAGATAACTTCATAACTGAACATAATTGAAAAATGTTGCGTTTGTTATATGTCACACTGCATCCTTCAAAGCGGGGTCTTCCTGCTTTTTATCACAGCAGCAGTGTTGAATCCCCCAGGATGTATGAGGCAGAGTCAATGGACCTAATATGGAATGATTCTTCTCCAGGGGCATATCCATGGGAATGTGGCTCTGGTTTCCACAGTTATCACTCACATCGAGCTGTCAATTGCTTAGTGGCATTCTCTTGATCCAATTAATTAGTGCCTAACAAGGCATGGAGAGGAAAGGGATTTGGATCTACAGGGTGGTGACAGAGTCAAAGGCCTCCACAAAGGCGGCCAAATTCTTGTCATACACTGGCCATTAATGAGACATGTGAAGTGCTGCTGTGTCAAAGAAAGTTATGAATGTAAAACATGCTCACTTAGGTTTCCAGCTACATATAAACATGTAGCAAAGGCAGCCAATCTCATTCTCACAAAATCATTCATGTTCACAAGTTTAAGTTCTACTAAATGAAAAAAAATAAATGGTCCTGAAAGCTGAAAAAAGATTTAATAACACTATCTTCCTGAGATGCAAGTATCATTGATCTTCTGTGCACACAATTTGCAATTTACTGGCTGCGTCATTCGCTTTGTCTGAAATAATTAATCAAGTAGTGGTGAACGGAGGTGGCATCCTCTCCTGCATGGAGCAGATGTTGTAAATCCACTGCAGTTCACACAGACAGGTGCCCTCCAGCCGGTTCCTGTCTGCTGCTTCGGTAATGGCGTGTTTCCTTTCCTGGAACACTGGAGGAATCGAGCAGCACTCAGTCCACCCTCTATCATCTCCTCATTACAAGGTTATACAGTAGGCAATAGTTGACTTAATCACCTCACAAGGGTTTTTGGTGGAACAAAATGTTCACAACACGGATAAGCATTTCCAGACCAAAGCTCAGGTTCGTAAATGCTCCACGGAGTCCTTTTCACTGATCAGCTGAATAAACTGCTCGCAAGAATAGACATTCCAGTCAATAGTCAATCCAAAGAGACTTATCTTCTAGTTTGAAATTTGAAAAGCCAGGGTCCCAAAGAAACTCTCACACACTCACTGACTGTAAAAACAAGTTTTTTATCATGGCGTTGCTAAACATTGGTGACTTGATAGTTATAGCAATGTTGACGTTCATGGTAGGACATTAGGGTTAGCATAATGCATATAGCATACTCAGGCCTGAGTTGGTCAAAGTGAACACTTCAGATTTTAGGTGTTTGCCTGCTTGCGGGCTGCTTCACTTAAAACTTCTACTAAAGGCTTTAGAATTAGTCTTCTTTTCAAGTCTATATTCTGATGCATCCTCCTTTGGGACAATATTCATCCATCAATCCAACCTTTACATCCACCTAATTCTAGGCCGGGTTGTGGACAGTTAGGGCCAATTTCTGCATGCACTGAGCAAAAAGCAGAGAAACACTGGGTAGGTATGCCAGTCATCACATGGCAGATACATATAGTGCAGGCAGGCATATTTGCATTCAGACCCAAGGGGAAATTTAGTTTCCAGTTCACTTGTCCTGTAGGTTTTTGGATCGTGGGAGGAAACAGAAGGAGTGCAAAGGGAACATGCTAATTGAACACAGAAGGGGCCAGAGCAAAGATTCAAAACCAGAATGTGCTAATCACTGAGCCACTATACCATATATGAGGGCAATAGATAAATGTAATACTAATAAAACTTAAATGTTTTGCCATATTTTCTGTGTGTATCACCTTATGGAGCCACAGCATAGCTCAGATATTCATTCATTCATTCCAAATAAGCTCTTGTGGATGACTGTACACAAATCAAAAGCACAGGACAGATTGACAAATTTCTTCCAATGTTTTTGTGATTAAACCATTCATACATTATTTTGATACATCTAGCATATCTTGGTATACAGATGTTTTTTGGTTTATTGTCAGAAAACCGTTGAGTCCTAGCTATACTGCAGGTTTGGGATCGATTTAAAGTCCCCCTCCACTCAAAAATGTGTTTTTCTTCTTGTTCCTTGAGTTAGATGTTTGAGCTTCCCTGTGCAGAATGATGTGATGTCCAAAATTTGACACTAGAGTCTAGTGTTACCTTAAATTCAAGTTAAAGGTGTGTACCTCTGAGAATGATTTGTGACATCACAACTAGTTTGGAGCCAATTGTGGTCCAACCTACACAAATGTGATGTGGAAACCCGAAGTCTCCAGTGCAAATGCACTGAGAATGGACTTTTCAGTGAAGTAGGACACATCCTGTATCCAGCAGTTAATCTTTTGAAATGAACAATATTTTCATATTCATAAATTCTAGATTTTTCAATGAGAGAGAAGGATGACATGTCATTTTAAGGATTTTTAACATGGTAATTTTAAGTTTTTGGGGAAAAACCTTAGACACAATTTATTATTCCAAGCAGGGCAATTTTGTATGTGTTAAAACTTGATGATTTTTAAGCAAAAATAACACTTTTAACTTGTTTTGGGAGACAGACTGATTCAGATAAGCAAGTTTTGCACTTGCATCATTTCCACTAAGATAGGATCCAATGTGTTTCCTCCTACACTAGTGACTATATGAGAGACATGCTTTAGAGTAAGGACACATGACCTGTGAGGGTCCATGAATTGCTGCCAGACTGCGTGTTTATTGCCATTCTGCCATTTACTGTATTTCATATTTCTCAGTTTAGACAATAATTCAATTTATTTCGTGCAAACAAGCATTTCCAGTCATTCCTTTTTATTGTGGCTACGATGAGGCCGCAAACAGATTTTACTGATTTGATTAACTGAAGAGCTCCTCCTAGGCATAAAAGATGCCGAATTAATTTCAGTGAAAAACTGTTTGGTGCCATAGCTCAGCTGGTATATGGTCTAGTCTGGGAATACTGATAAGAAACAGTCCCATTTGCTGGCTGAACGGCAGTGTAATTCACTTGCCTGTGCATGTAAACAAACAATGAAACAGTAATTAAATACTATAAAGTTTGAGGCCGCTCTTATTTTAATTAAATAATATCAATAATACAGCATAGAGTACATATGCACAGCCACAGATATCAAATAGTCCAGTTCATCATTCATCCTGCCTGTGATAAAACCTGTGTTGGGACCACAATGATACAAGGCAGCTGCACCCATCATTTTTGCAAGCAACGTTGTCTTAGCTCTTTTTCTGGCTTTGAGGTTGGTTTATGAACTTTTCTTCAGTTTTTGGCTCACATTGCTTAAGACTTTGACACATCTGAAAATTTATGGAGCAGTATAATAGGTCTATGTTTATGAAAAAAATAAGTGAAATGAGACAGGGGAAATTATACAAAAATATCTGATTTTCTTGGGCTCACAATACTTCTATCTAGGTGTTAATTAGTGCTCCAAGGATATACTGCTGCACAAAGCTACTCAAAAAGCTGACCAGTGTGTAATACAGTAGCTTTTTTACCATAGGAAAATTGGAAGCAATAAAGGGGATGAACATCAGCAGCTGTCATTTCTATTTGGAGAGAAAAAACATAGTACAGATGACTGGTTTATCAGAATGTCACTTCCCTGTCTGCACTCTTTGTGGTTATTAATGCCAGCAAGTCAGAGAGGAAACAAAACTCACCATATTAATCAAAAAGAAGTTCAAAATTGACTGAAGGTTATAACAGAAGAAGAGAGAGCACCGTTATTTACACAAAAAGAAGTCCACATCTAAATCTCATCATTTTTAAGAGGATTATTTCTTTCCGAATCTCACCAAAGTCGTGTGTTTGAGTATATCCTTCAAAAAAATTATAATTACTTCTGAATACTCAATGGCCATACTGTAGCCTTTGTGTGCAATGAAAATATTAATTTCACACTCAGCTAACTGGAGGAGGGAGAATGAAAAATATGTCCTTGGACCTTTGTCGCATGTACTCTTCCAAGATCCACTTCCATCTATCTTCATGAAACTGGCATGCTAAATAGATTTAGCAGTGTCCCAGAAATACAACAAGAAGATAGGAAGTGGAGCTTAAGCCTCCTATTTGAAATTGTGTCACAGTGGGGCTGTGCCTACTTGTCTGGAACAGTTTTTCTCTCTGGATAACCACCGACAGACTCGGAACTAATGGGACTCTGTTTGGCCCTTAGAGACCAGTGTATGTCAATAACCTGTAATGGAAGTTTATACTCTCATGTTATACTCTTGTATTATACAGTTTTATGATTATATGCATATATGTGAAACTTTTTTTACTTGTATAACCCTTGTGTGAGAAATTGCAGAAATGTTATCAGAAAAAAAGCTGTGTGATTTGACCTTCAACTTCCAGTTCCCAGCAGATGGATGCCTAGGCAGAACTCCTCCAGGAAGAAACACTGATAAGCGATGAACAAAGGGCCAACTGTTGTACCAATTACCTGCCAAGGTATGCGTATACTAAGGCTCACAGAGTGCTTTGTAACTTTCCATGGCAGGTGTGGCTACAACCATAAATCTGGGTGTTTGACTTCGCTTTTTGTCTCTCTGTCTAATCCAGATTTAGAGTCCTGTATGCATACGTGTGTGATTCCGGAGTAAAGCTCTGAAAGACAATCCCTCTTTGTGAAATCCATCCTCTATTACATAAATTTCCATGACAATTTGGTGACAAGGATGGGATGCTGAACCTGAACCAGTGTCAAGCTCACAGCTTAAGGGAAAATCGCATCGCATGCAGGAGACTGGGTCCCTGAAAGGGTCCAAATACGTCCCCCAAAAACAACTTTGTAAACAAGGTCGCGTGGGTGAGAAGCAGACCACCAGAGGTGTGAGACCAGCACTGAGTCCCTAAGGCGTCCCCAAGAAAGAGGGAATGAACAGAATTCACTCAGAGAAACTGTCCGGTAAGAGATCCTCTAAAATAATTACTAGAAATAATTGTTGAATAAAAGACCGGCAGCAAAATAGACTTGTGATTCTGAATAAATTGTTATAGTCAAAAATAATAGTTATTTAGAAAAGACCAAGCTGTGAGACAGGTCTGCTCAGAAGTGACGACTTATTGATATTACTGAGGTAAATCAATCAGACTGCCATAATGGGTTCCCAAAGTAGCAGGCCTAAAATATTTTCCCTTATGAGAGGAAAATATGGACAGCAGAGTTGTCTGTCTGGTTGGTGTTTGTGTGTGTGTGTGTGTGTGTGTGTGTGTGTGTGTGATAGAGAGAGAGAGAGAGAGAGAGAGAGAGAGAGAGAGAGAGAGAACAGAGAGGGGTTCCTTTCCTTTTTCTTATATAAAGCTGTTTTGTGGTAAGAAAAGTTAGTTTGTTGATTTTAAATTTAAGAATTTATTATAAATTGTATAATAATGATATCAAGTTTTACATAATTGTGACAGGATTGCCATGAGTACCAAATGTAGCAACGAAAGTGTGAGAAAGCTGCTGATGTGAGGGTCCACCCGTGGTCCAACACATGAGGGAAAGATATGGAGAACAAAGCTGCAATCAGTTTGCAATTTGGGTTGAAGAGTTTATTTTCTCTGTCAGATGGAAGCATTAGTCCAAGGCAGATAGATAAGTTAAAAAAGAATATGGAAGCAAGAGTAGAGGAGGATAAAGAAAAGATATAAGGAATGTCAAATAAAGAAAGAGAGAGGTTTACTCCATTCCTAGGGGATTGGAGGGCTTTCATGGACTGCTAGAAAGAAACAGATCTGAGACAGAGCAGCTACAAGCAGCAGCGCAGGCAGAGTCCACTAAAAAAATCTGTTCAGTGTCTTAAAACATCTAGGTATCTTGACCTGAATATACAGCCCCGCCACCAAGATGCCAACCATGGCCACAGAACAACCCTTCACAGCCAGTCAACAGAGGGGCAGCAGCATTAGCATTGACAGCAGTGACGGCAGCAGAGGCGGAACCAGAGGGTGGCCAGGGGGCCCCTCCAGCTCCTTCCCAAACTCCTCAGTGCCCATCATATGAGAGAATATATCCAGACTCAAAATCCATGCTGAACTGCAGTCCCTTCAACCCATATGAGACACACCCTGAGGCTGCAACACCATTGAAACAAACACCCTGTGCACCCCCAGCGCCTCCAATACCATTGGGACCTCCTGAGGCTGACATTGGTTGAGCCCTCCAGCAGGACAGACAGGACCTGCTGACCACACCATGAGTAAGACAGGTGGAGACCTGCCTCAAGCATTCATCTTTCCTATGATTGAGTGTGTGCTCAGGCCAATTGAGACTGTAGCAGATTATCTGGTGCGGCTGACACAAATCTACGAAATAAACAGTGGAATCATGCCAAGAGAGAAAAAGAGCCATGACTCCATGGGAAGCACACTTAAAGTCCTACTTCATAGAAGGACTGCCGAAAAACTGACGAAAATTATTCATCAACAAAATTAGCACTTTACCAGACATGATGAAACCATGCACACGAACACTGATGAAAAGAGTGGTTATATGACATCTGTATTGTTGCAGGAACATGGTAACAGATTGAGACAAGTTGCTTATTTCTCATCTAAATTAGACACAGTAGTAACAGGGTTGCCTTTTTGTCTAAGACCTGTAGCAGCTGCAGAGAAAGCTGTTATGGCATCAAGAGATCTGGTTGGTTATCAAAACCTAACATTGCTTGTTCCCCACTCAGTGTCAATAATCCTGTTGGAACAGAAAACAACACATCTCTTTGCAGCCAGATATTTGACATATCATGCTATGTTGCTAGAAATGCCAAATAACTGTCAAATGTTGTACTATGGTTAACCCAGCTACCCTTCACCATATGGCAGCCTGAGACCTGACCTTAGAGACACATCACTGATTCACGCAGAGCTGGGGTTGTTTGGAGCAGACATGTTGGAGTTACCCAACATAAGACATTGAAGGTAGAACCACTGTCTTCCCACTTCTCTCCACAAGCTGCAGAACTGAAAGCACGCACAGAGGCTTGCAAATTGGCTAAGAGGAAAACAGCCACTATCTACACAGGCAGTAGATATGCATTTGGTTTAATGCATGATTTTAGTTCATTGTGGAAAAATAGAACATTTTTGGCAGCTACAGGAAAATCTGTAGCACATCCAAGCTGGTGGCTGATCTCTTGAATGTTGTTATGTTACCAGAACAACTTGCAGTGTGCAAATGTGATGCTCATACTAATCAAACCGATCCACTTTCCACAGGAAATCGAGGGGGAGGGGAAATTAACTACTTCCTCTTTGCAGATGCTCACAGCAGAAACACAGGTGCAGACTTCAATTGCAGATCTCACAGACCTGCAGGGTAGAGCAATACCTGATGAATAACATCAATGGAATTTGGCAGGAGTAAATAAACAAGATAGCATCTGGATAGGCCCTAATGGCAATCCATGCCTACACAAATATCTATTTCCTTTCTATGTTTAATTGTCACATGGTGTGGATCATGTGTCAAAAGGGGGGATGCTGGCAGAGGTAAACAATAAATAATTCACAAATTCACAAATGGACTCTTAGATTACTCCAAAAAAAATAAAATGTGTTTTTTTATTGCTATCTAATGTTATCTATGCTGGAAAGACCATTTCATTACGCTGTGAAGATCAAAAGATCAAAAATACTTATAAAAGGATGATTGATATTTTTAATTTAATGTCATAAGGAATTTTGTTCACAAGTGGCCAAGGTATAAACAGGAATAGGGCCTGATAAAAGGCAACTCCCAGAGACAGAGGAGTGCTGTGATGAAATGACGAGATATTTTGCAAACCTGTCCCCTGTTCTCAGTGCCACAAAGGTGAAAGCAGCTCTATCTCAGGAGAGATCAGGAAACCTGCTCAACTTCAAGCCAGGAGATGGGATACTGGTGAAGGACTTCAGGAGAAAAAGCTGCAACAAACCTAGATGGTTGGGGCCCTACCAAATCACGTTCTCACAACGGCCTCAGCGGTCAAAGTGTCAGCATGTCAAATTCCATGCAAATAAAGCCTACTGAATTGAGAGAGGGGGAAAAGAAAAAAGAGAAGGAAACAATGGGTGTTGGCTGAGGGCACTACCATTGGTCACTGTCATGGGTGCGGTCTGTGCAGCTGTGATAGCTGGTATCAAGGTGGGAGCAGCTGAGGTGGCCAAAAAAGATGGGACATGAAAGGTAGGACCAAGAGAAGAGGAAAGAATGCTGGGATGGAGGGATGTATGTGCTCAGGTAGTTTGTGAAGCTAATTGTGGATTCGACGCTGGGAATGTGTGCATGGGAAGCTTGGTGGAGAGTGGTGTTTTGTTGCAAGTCTGTGTACAATTGAAAAAGTCTTTGCTTCAAGCGAGCGACTGTCCATTCAGATATGTTTGGAGTGGAAGGATGCCTGTCATTGGGCACCTGGATCTTGAGCAAGTCAGAGAGGGGCATTGAGAATGGGTGGCATCCCTCAGACACTGAAAACGGGATCTTCCCCTAAAGCCGCTGGAAGGCAAAGGCCTGACAATGCTCGAATTATCAGAGGATGAAGTCTGAGAGCTCTGAGGAATATCAATTTCTGAGTGTGACCAAGGTTGCCAAAAAGTTTGGACATCAGGAGATGACTCTGGGACTTCAGGAGCTTGCTGATCCAGATCATCATCTGATGCATTGAGAATGAGCTCCTGATCCATGTTTAAGGTAAGTTAAGTAAATCGTTAGCGATGTGAGTCTGTCACAGGCCATCTGAAAACTGAGACAAAGGGGAAAGGAATGGATAAGGTGTGCCTAAATACTCTTTGTCTGGAAATAAGATGTGTATGTGGCGTGGTCTTTGTTACAGAACTTAGTTATAAGACTTCATTAGACCTCCCTAAAATACTGTTACTTATTGTTGTAACTGATTATGGTTACTCAGTTGTTGTTGATCAATTTTATTTTTTATTGTAATCATGTTTACATTTGTATTATTCATACCAATGATGATGATTTTAGTTTGTTTGTGTGTATTTTAGGTAGATGTTGAGTGCCTTAAGGCACTTATACTCTTCCAGACTTTGAGGTTTTTCTCTCATTACACTGATAGTTAGAGTAGCTAGACACAGTGATCTTTTAATTATGGGATGGCATGTTTGGCCACTGTGTACCTATGACTTGTGCCAGGAGTCTTCACCTCTGAGGCTGAGTGTCCACATAGAATTTTTTTCCGAGCGCCAGTGTCTTTTTTTCAATGGTTCCCAATGAGGAGAGAGTATATGTGGCAACATGCAGCCGCCTAGAGAAAAAGCACTACACCCAGTGCCTTTTTTTTTGAGCGCTCCAACTTTTTTTTTCAGAAAGGCACTGGTGTTGTCACTGTCGCTCCTTTTCAGACAACCAATCATATATTAGATGGGGCAGGACTTGTCACCCTAGTAAAAAATGGAGGAGGAGCGTGTTTATGTGTCAGACAGAAACTATATTAACAAAGACAGAAAAGCCCATTTGTGGGAGCAGATCAGCCAGACACATGTTGCTGGTGAGTGTTGTCATAGAAGTTGTCAAGATATTGTTGTCATAGAAACAAAAACCATGCACAGCATTTTTTTCTCTCACCACACAAGCGCTTTATCCCAGTGCTCCCCAGCGCCCTGCCAGCATTTTTCTGCCAGGGAAAAACACTATATGGACACATACCCTTAGTGAGGATCCTTTGAACCTGACTGTTGTTGGGTCATACGGAGCTCATGGGACATAGGATAGATAGGTCATGTTGATCTCATGAAGATTTAAGTTAGCATAAAATACTAAAAGGGGGGAGTGCAATGGAAATGTATACTCTTATGTTATACTGTTTTATGATTTTGTGCATGTGTGAAACTTTTTTTACTTGTGTAACCCTTGTGTGAGAAAGTGCAGAAATGTTATCAGAAGCAAAGCTGTGTGATTCGACCTTCAACTTCCAGTTCCCAGGAGATGGATGCCTAGGCAGAACTCCTCCAGGAAGAAACACTGATAAGTGTTGAACAAAGGGCCAACTGCTGTACCAATTAACTGTCAAGGTATGCTCATACTAAGGATCACGGAGAGCTTTGTAACATTCTGAATCTAAGTGTTTGACTTCGCTATTTGTGTCTCTTTTTAATCCAGACTTAGAGTTGTGCATATGTGTGTGATTCCAGATTAAAGCTCTGAAAGACAATCCCTCTTTCTGAAATCCATCTCTATAACAGAAATTTCCATGACAAACCTCGAAAGTCATTTTCTGAATTTCCAAACAGGTCTAATTGAGAGGGAGACAGATTTTAGTCTGATCAGGAGTCCTACTTATGCAAGTACTGTATCATCATATCATGTTCTATCTCTGAGCTTGGTGATCAATAGCAGTGTTCAAAACATGTGTTATGAAGATTAAAGGAAACCCATTCTGTGTCACTGTCATCTGAGTTTGGATAATGACCACTGGTATTACTTTCTCACACCATAGTGACAGTTACAATCACTTTTGAGCATAAGCTACCAGTGTAATGGAGGGCTTCTTAACATTTAGCAGAGTCAGACCTGAGAACTTAAAATTGGTCCAGAAAAATTATAATTGACGATGATGTGACAGCCAAAGTAAACAGGGTTGAGTGAAAGCAGATACTACATATCGCTGAAAAAAATATATAGTATAGCATGTCCATCCCAAATTTTTCATTGAGTCTATCTTGACCCATCTCTTTGACACATCTTTCCGTAGCCATGTGCAAAATGCTTTATTTCTCTAAACCCACAACATTTCATCCAATCATGCAAATTGTAGACTAATAAAAACTAACTGCTCAGCAGTTGGGAGAAAAGATTTAAATCAAATAAAATAAAACCTATTGTTGGGATGATTGATTTACTTAATCCCTAAGGTTTTCTCCAAAAACAAAACATCTAACCATGACCCAAGATTGTTCCCCCAACTTTAACACAGTGGGGTTTGTTTTTGCCAAAAACTCATTTCAGTGGCCCTGATGTAAGGTGAGTAAACTCTTTGCCCTAAACCAGCCACTGCCTTTCAGTGTTTGCTTAGAGGAAGGGACAAATAGAAGGAATATGTTGATGCCACGCTATGGGGTACTGTATAGTTTTGTTGGTTACCATGGAAAACTATGCTGATGAGAGTGAACTAAAACAGTGAAGTTTAGGGCTGTAAAACCAAAACAATGAGCTGAAAGACACAAAAATGCTCTGCAGAGCTGAGGGGAGCTGCAGAAATTATCATAATTATCTGTGTCTGTGTTACTGTGAGCAATAGAAATTACTACATGGATATGTAGTAATGTAATATCTATTTTATTGTAGCAGCTTTAAGTAAAATTTTAAAATACTGAAAACACAATACTGACTGACTACCAAATTATACATAACAGGTTTGTGAAAATAAATAAAACTCATAAAATAGCAGCTGAACTTAATGGGGCAGTTTCTGCTCAATTTTTTTTTTTTTAAAAAACTCATTTGACATGAAATTTAAAAATATGGATGGATAAAGAATGAGACTTTTCAGCTTCTACCATCCATTGCAACTTCATGTTGGAGTTTATCCTATTTTCATGTACAAACTAAGCCACTAAGCCTCTTACAATATGAATATTTATATTCATGTTTTAAAAGTACGTAATGTAAATGTAACATAGACAGGAGTCATATTGTATCTCCACATTACTTGCTGTTGATCATTTTCTCCCAACAGACTGCCTTCAATCACATAAATCTCAAAATGTCAACACATTCAGTAATGAGTTAACAGTGATATAATTGGAGGCACTCGACTACAATAATGGATTAGGGCTTTAAACTCAGACTCATTTATTTCTCACCGACATTCATCACGGCTAATCAATGGTACATCTTTGGCTTTAACCCTCCCCCAGCAGGCCCCGACAATATCTCTGCTTTCCTCTGTCTTGACTTTTCAGTCGTGAGCAGCTCTCTACAGGTAGAGTCATTCACTCTGGAGAAAGATTGTTGATATTTGAACTAAACACCCAAGCAAATACACCCCTCCCGTCATGCTCCTTCAGAAGCTCCACTCCCCTAATTCACGGACATGTATTACCAAGGCAACAACGAAAAGAGAAATATGGTGGAATTCAGAGCAATGTGTCAGCTGTAAAGTCACTTTTGTTCCTCTAACACATTATCACAAGCAGAAAAAAAAAATTGTCTCATGTGAGCACAGCAGTCCATCTATACTCTGCCGCTCCGCGGCCTCCCCACTTCTCACTCAACCTGCGTCCAGCATCTCTGTCCACAGAAGCAGACGTCTGTCAGCTGCGGCTCCTGGGGAGCTGAGAGGACAAACTGCCTTCAGCAGGCTGACTGACAGCAGAAATTTACTAAAACAAAATAGTTTGCATGTCAGCTCTATGGGAAGAAATTGACAGTGTTTGTATTTATTGATTAATTGATATGGTTAATAAGTTCAAAACACATATACGGTGAGATATCTGTGTTATTTAAACAGCTGCCTGCTCAGATTACACCTCACTAAACGTGACAGAAATAGATTCGAAGTGTAAAAAAACATGGGTGGTCTCCGTGAGACCGTCTCAGATTCAGTGTGGATTGATACATTTAATAAAATGGAAGCATATCTGTTCCGTGAGAAAATGCTTTCTACGTGAATTGGCCACAGCCTCAATCTCTCCAGTTCGCCAGCCCTCCCTTACTATTCAATGGGTGCTGGAGACGGGAGACTGTCATGTCCTCACACAGACAGCTGATGTCTTCCCCCTGTCCTGTGCACGAGCATGAACGTCTTGTGCTGCTTGGCTGAAACAGTGTTTTGTGGTTCGCTCTGAGCCACTTTGTTTCCCATTTACAGAGCCAGGGCTGTCTTTGAAGACCATATTTTTTTAGTGCACACACAGAATGGTCAGCTAGCAGACCATAAGGAGATATTTGCTGAATTTGACAAAAAGTGTATTAAACAATCTTTCTCCAGAATCACTGATTCTACCTTTAACTCCAAACTTTATGTACTGTGTGAAGTTATTACAGTTTAATATTATAGGCAGATGATTATGTGAGATATTGAATAATGTCATCATTAAAGGTCAGAGCCATCAGACTGACTGACATCACATGAATGGCAATGTGCCAGCTCAACAGCAGATTTTAAAACCCATAATAATTAAATACAAAGGCATTTTAAGGGCTCTGACAATGGCTGGAGAACAGAAGCAGCCCACAGGAAAAGTGTAACAGCCATCCTGTCTCTAAAGCTTTTAACCCCCCAGCTCTGCCAGTGAATGAGTGAGTTACTTAAGTATATTGATAGGGTTTAGATGGAAAACTCATATCCTTCATAGAGTTCTATTTCCTGTAGACTATAAGGCTCATGAGATGCAAGACTGACCCTTTGGGTCTTATAGTCAGTTATTTTAAAAGTTCAGTAAAGATTTGAGGTGCTGTCAGGATAGATGCATGAAGTCATGACTGAAACTTCCATGTGTGCCAGATAACATAGTATTTTACCTTGCTGTAAAACACTTTAATACATTATGTTAAGGAGAAACACCCTTAAACCTCTTTCAGACCGATGCTTGGACGTGATATTAACCCAGTTATCTATCTATTTTCCATGATGCAGCTCCCAGGTTGGATTTAACATCACTGCTCAATTTTGTGAGCATGGATTTCCATAATAACTATGTAATTATCCTATATGCTGTATATTACCCTAACAATTTCATAGGGCCCTGAACAAAAGGAAATAACCTGAAAATATAGGAGCACAGTTTGTGGAGTTTATATATAGCGATTGATTTCCAGATGCATTTTCTTGAATGAATTGCAAAAATCTAAATCAAAGGAAAACCTGACAGAAATTTATTTAGTAACATGAGTTGATTCATATGTACACTCTGTTGCCAGTTTTATCTAAAACTGCTGCAGTCTAATATAACAGCTCTGCAATAAAACCTACCTTTTTAAGGTTTATAATGTTCAGTTTAAAAAGACTTAAAAGTTGTTGAATTAACTGGAGACTATAGTTTGTGGTGCTGTTGAATTATAATTCAATAGCTGCCTCTTTCTAATATTTAGCCTACCCTAACTGATATAACTAACAACTGAGTGTGGTTTAAAAGTTTATTCTCCAAAATTTCTAAATTGCAAAATAAGAATCATACAGGAATGTGCACAATAAACAAACACAATTTTTGTGTTTAGCTGAACTGGTAACCACTGAGTAAAACACACTCTAGGCCATGCTGAAAAATAATTGGAAAATATGCATGTGTATCAAGTGAACACTGCTTTTTCCCTACAGTCAGTACCAAATTTCATAGTCTTTTCCACAACAGTTCCTAACGAAACAAATAAAGTAAAATATCTGTGTCTCCACTGAAACTCAGACATAAACTTTGCTCCCCTCAATGATAAATACTTGACAATGACTGGAGAAAATTAGTAGTTGCATTAACTTTGCATGGTGACAAAGTGAAAACCACATCAGTTTGCCACAATGGCAACTATGTTGAATCTCCACTGCAAACATTGCAGTGACCTCTTTAATGAGAAAGAGAACTATATAAGGTGCTGTGTAATTATCTGGTTTAGCAGGTATTTGTATGGAGCTGAACAGTGATGACCAGGTATTTAACCTTGAACCACAGTGAGTATGAGGGTTCAAAAACATATTAAATGCATGTTCATTATCCTGTCATACAAGGGGTTTCTGTGTTATAGTGGTAATAACATCTACTATAGATAAAACCCCCAACACTATCCCCTCTCATGAATTTACTGGGACTGGAATGACTGACACATCTGCCTCACATGGAGAAAGTGTGAGCATCTGATGGGTTGCCTGTTGGCTACGGGCACTACCTGCTTCAAATGAGATTCATGACAAATCCCCTACAAGAGGCCAGCCAATATGCTAGGTAATAGCATGCTTGGCAGTACTTATCTGTCTCCATTAAAGACACAGGTCATATCCCACAATGTCAAAACCATTAAATCAAAAAATATAGCATGATCATAGGCTTGAAGCTGGGTGCTGCTGCAGCTCTGATTGAGGAATGAGGTTAAAAATAGATCATATACAATAAAAAAAAATCTGAAAATAAGCTAAAAAGCTATGTCAAGACTTAATGAGAATATTTTATATTATTAGAACAGTTACGACTATTTGTTTATGTCTTTGTTAGGTGTGGTTTTCACCAGGTCATCACCAGTGTGAACACCACTGGAGTTAATTTTGTATGCTTTCAGTTTGACCCATTAATATTAAATGCAATCACCTTGTGCTAAAATTTGGACTTGCACCATGATATGAAATGGTTGTGATGTGACTGTGTTGCACCTTTTGCCATTTCAGGTTAATACTGCATAGAAATTGTTACCTGACCTAAAAAAAAAGCACTTGCACTGCACAATTGTGCTTAATTCTATATAATTTCGGGCCTCCCTGTGGATCTGTCAAATTGAGCCCCCATGTACATTTATCATGCAGATAAGATCAAAGCTTGGACAGTCAACTGCTGGCCTGGGATCCATTTTATTTTTCATAACAGTGGAGGCAACAGTAATGCAGTTTGAACTCCCAACTCCTCTGGATGTAAGCTGACCCTCCAGTAGATTAATGTCTTCCTCAAGACCTCTAGTCCTGGACTGAACATCATCACTCCTCGAGGTTCACGTGTCAGCTCAGACCAACATACCAAAGAACCAGCTACCTAATGAGCAAGCTTTAATACACCGAGCATGGTGTGAAAATATTGATTGACTTACAAAACTGTTACAATGTGTGAGTCTGTGTGATTTCTACAACCTTAGCTGTTGTTTTCTCTTGAATAAGTAAGTATTCATCACTTTGATTACTTGAATTCATGTAAGACTATGAATTAGAGATATTGAATCGAAAAATGACACAAACAGCAATATACTATAATTTTGGTGACACTATCTAACAAAAAAAGAAGTCAATATTTACTGGCATTTGTACCAAATAAAAGAAAATTGAACATGGTCTGGCTCTGTGCTTGAAAAGTAAATATTGAGCACAAGTAAGCACACAGAAATTTTTCACTCTTGTAACATGATTTCACCCAAAAAAGACAAAAACCAAAAGAAATTCATCAAAAAATGTCAGCCTCTAATGGCCACTCTTCCCAGCTGAGAAACGCTGCTCCTGATGTTTGCCTTAAGAGCTCCTTCTGGAAAATTGTGGTGATTTCGAGCTCCCTCTGTGTTGGCTTTCAGGTATCTAGGGCAGTTACGAGAGCTGAATAATGTGTGAGCTCAGATTTCTGTCCATATAGGCCATGGAAGTCACAGAAACTGCCCAGAATGCTACATAAATGTGTCGAGTCATCCAAACGGCCCATAGTTTCTGACCTTTTGCAGTTTTGTCTTGGCTAATTGATTTGGGCAGATGGCTAAACAGGCTCGAATCATCTATCGCAAATGTAACAAAATATTGGCAATATCAGCAATTTCTCTTGAATAGAGAAATATTTTTTTAATTGAGTATTCGAATTTAAACAGAAATCTGAAGGTCTCCAAAGAGAAATACAGAAACTGGAGTTGTTTTCAGACATAACAGCTGAATTAACAGCTGAATCATGCCAAATAAACGTGTGACCGTCAAAGGTCATTACAGAGAGAGAAAAAGCAAACTGTATTCTTTTCCATTCAGCATTTCTTGCTGGTATGTCCCTTCATTTCTCTACTGCAAACCTAGAGGATATTGATAATGAATAAAGAGGTGCATTCCTGCTTTTGTTAAGAAGGAAAAGCTGGTGCTAATTAAAATGAGAATGATCATCTCTGGTGTCATGGTCATCAGTGAGTATAATTATATTAGCAGTGTGGCAGCAGGACTGAGATTGACACATTTGGGCAGTGACAAAGAGACAATGGGAGTCAACAACAGCAGCTCTCCTCTCAACACTGTGGATTGTTGCCACAAAAATCAATATTCCAGCTTCATTCAATTACATGGAGAGCAGGTAGCTCAGTGACACTCACTGCAATGACTGATCTAGTGCTGAGGATGGTAACTTTTGGAGGGTTTACTAGAATAAACAATTACGCAAGTCTACTAAAAAAAACTTTGAGGGCATACAGTAGGTAAATGTGACTGATATTGTTTGGTGTAGGCGATGAGAAGCTGTTGAATATTAATTAGCCTAATAATAAGCACTGTATCATGAAAACATTGCAATTATATACTGCAGTGAGTAAATACTGGAAGCCAGAGGCATAGGTCACACACTGATTCATACAGAAAAAAGAGCGTTTTTGTGCAGTTTTTATAGGCACACAAAGAGAAACACACGCATCCCAGACACATGCACTCATTTAAGCGTGTGTGCGTCCTCTCCACACAGCCCTTCGCACAGCGCTATACAACCCAACTGATCTGTGACAGTAAATTTAACAAATAGAATAATGCAAGTTCATTCAAATTAGAAATCGAAATATAGCACTTTGATTGACAGACAGCTGTTAACGACAATCATCAAATCAAACCATAAAAGGATCAAGAAAGAAACGAGCGACAAACCCTTTATTAATGTGAGCTTTTTTTTATCAGAGCTTTATCGGGACAAGTTGGATTAGTTTGCTCTCCAGCTAAAGATAAATAGAATTGAAATATTTGCTGAATTCATTAAAAAAAAGACAAGTCGTCACTTACCTGAAGTTGTGAGATGAAACAGATAAACTCCCCACAGATCCATTTCTGTGCAAAATGAGAAATTCAGATTACGCGTCGGAACTACACCTACAGCTGTACAATTACACTGCAAGAAGAGGATATCCTGTTATGCGTGTGGAGATCATTATTGGCGCAAGCAGATTAATCTCTTTAAAAAAAAAATCCTTAAATCGTTCTTTCAGCTTGTTGTGGCTGTCTTCTTTTATGTTACAATCCCATCAGTTTCTTCAAGACGCTGTTACAGTCGCGCTTTTGCGCAAAGGCAGAGCCATGCGTAATTATGGGAGTGAAAGTTGTCCTGTGCGCTGTATGGTCCGGTATTGTGAGAGAGCCTTCTGTTGCGCGTTGAGGTGGTCGCACAAGTCCATGAGTCCGCTGCAAGAGAGATGCTGAGTGCTGCCGGGAAGAACAACTGCCAAGAGGGAGGGAGACAGTGAAAACTGTTTGTGCAGGAAAGGACATTAAGCAGCCTGGTTAATTCTGCAACGCAACGTTATTGTAATAGTCCTACAGGGACTCAGAGTGTGGTATAGAGTAGTTTATAAGGACATTAACCTGCTTTGTGGTATTTTTTTAAATCATGTTATAGCATTAATGATATTCTAATAGTATTCAGTACATGGTCTGTATTTTTTATCCTGTACATTTTATCACATACACAATATTCACAGTAGTGATTTCTACTTTACCCTGTACTGTACTCATGTGGGTTTGTTAGATAAAGACCTGCCCTTTCATAATTCGTGTCCTTTTCTGTCCTTTATCAGGAGCTCAGTGTCTAACCCTTGTCTTTGGGTGTGCTTATAAAATGTAAAGTATTAGTGTCTGTAGTAGACAGGGAATAAAAAAAAGTCTGAAAGAGCTTGCAGTGAGTTGGCAGTTTGAGGTGAGTGTTGAAAACCTGATCTTGATGCACATTTTTGTCTGTGGCTGAGATAACTTTCTGTACCAGCATCAACATATCTTATAAAGTCCTACTTATTTATGTGCGTCTCTTGTGAAATGCCTCTATTTTGAAGTCAGTATCGATCAAATGTGTTACAAGAGAGACCTACAGTGGTGCAATAGTCAAACCAACAAACCAACAAAAAAATGAATATCAATCAGAGATTTAGCAGAATTCTCAGAAGAGGCAGATTTGGGGCACTAACTAGAAACTTATTTCATTTTAGGTTTCCTATGTGCACAAGGTTTGAGACCTCATAGTCGAAATTCATGTCGACAGCACACCTCTAATTGGCTATACAATAAAATCCAGACAGACAGGCAGTCCCTTCTAGTAGAATCCTTCCCAGGTCACATTGCTTTAGGTGGTGAGTCACTTAAATTGTCCATATTTACTCAGCACAGCTATTAAATGATAAGAACAACCACATTTCTAATGTTAACAGGAGGAAACATTGTTTGTAACACCAGAAAGTCACCTGTGTGTATAGACAAAACTTTCCAAATACATTTTGGATAAAAAGCAGATTGTTGTATCTATCTACCGCTGTTAAAGGTTTTCCTTTTGTTCCACACAGCAGCAAAAACATTTGGCCCACATGGAGAGGTGGATCCAGTTGCTGGTCACTACCAGAGCTGCACAGCTCCATTTTCAGAGCTGCTCACTGTTTTGAAACAGACAGTTATTGATTCTTTAGTGTTAAGAATTCAACTTTCGCACCATCTGTTCATTTTATGGTTCAGAACCCCCTTTTCGTTCGAAGGGAACATCAGCAGGCCAGGATGTGCATTTGGAGTTTGTTGACTCACCCCTTTAGTGTGTCTCCAAAACGGCAACAACAAATGGAGTTTCCAGATGATCCATGCAAACAAAGCTGGTGAGGAGCAGATAACAACGGGTCACCATGTTGGATCAGCCAGACTCAGTGTGTGTGCTTTACTGTATGTGTGTGTAAACATGTGTGTCTGTGTCTGTAAAGCAACCCAGGGGTCCAAAAGGATGATCCAGCTGTGTACCAAAGACAGAATGAAGACCCTCTGAAGAGCCATTTCAGCCTGTTGGTGTTATCTTTACTGCCATTCATGGCTGCTCTACTACAGTATTTCACTGGTCTTACATGAGCTGGCAACATTACTTCAAGCGTTTTAGTTGCTTTATGTTTTTATTTTATTTTTTGCTGAGACCTCAAATTGGAAAGACTGTAACTGTAATGTCTTTACGCCTCAATGATTGTAATTTTAACTCCCTAACAAGCTTGCTATGAGAATATTTTGAACAATACATTACTGTGTCTGTTGGGACTCGGAATACTTAGACGTGGGGAGATGGGCTCTGAAAATGCTTTATAAATCTTTAAAGAACAACTTGGTGCCATGGGGATCTTTGGTAAAGTAGCCTACATACTGTATTTGCAGTGTGCTTCTGTATTTGTAATTCAAATCAACATTACATTTTTCAAGAATAAAAAAGCCCTGTCGACAATTTAACAAGAATTAGAGGGAAATTGTTTATTTCCTTCTAAACTATTAAAGCATTTGGCTTCCTCCCAGTGGATTGTGGGTGCAGAGGGCTTTGTCTTTCCTACCCTCAAATTAAAAACGCTAACTTAACCTCAGTTTTGAGCATGGCATAGAGCAGTCTCCTAAGCCAAAAACCTCTCTTTTAAAACATTATTTTGTCCTTGCGTATTGTCAATAGGTTCAGGATCTCTTACTTCTAACAATCTTTCAATATGGAGAGTAGGTCCTGCTTAAACATGGGAGATGGACAGCTCTCAGTTCTTGCTTCAGGCAAAGGTACATTGATTTCCTATCTTTGTGAGCCGGAGCAGTGTGGACACAACATTAATGAGGGATTAGTTATTGTACCCATAATTATTGCTATGTCAAAGCGCCAGAACTGGATGATGAAGAGGGGCTTTGTAAATATTTGTTGGAGCCATTTAACAGCCACGCTCGCTGCCAAATGCTGGCTTCTAACCTCTGCATGACAGACCAAAGCATGGTGCCTCATTTCCTTTTGCTTCAAAGTACAGTCTCTTATTTGATGCATACCTATTTTTTGTTTTGTTTGGGGGATTATTTTGTTTTGTTCTGGGAGGTTTTAAAGCTCCTGTGAACACAGCCACACAGGTGTTTTACTTTGTCTCATTGGACCTCATTCAGGTTGAAGATGGGTGGAGCCATGTTGGAGTTCACGTGAGGTCACCAAATGCAATTTAGACCTTATTCTCAACAGAAACTTGTTATAGCAGGGGAAACACAGGTGTATGTAATAACATCAACAATAGCTCTGTTTCATTTAAGTGTACCAATAGGCTAAGCCATGCCATGGATCCAGTATGCACAGAACCCTGGAACTGGCTCACCCAAACAGAGTTTAGCCTTCATCAATGAAGGTGTATAAGAAAGATAAAGATGTGAGTTGTGACAGAAGTTAGTTAATCTCCTCATCTTCACGAAATAGACCGTGCTAGAAGTTTGGTGATGTAGAGACAACTTGTTGGGCTGATAGGTAAACTACTGTAACTGCTAACATGCTAGCAAGCTGGTAACATGCTAGTGCTATTCAGTCACAACAGTTCTACAAGCCAGCTACCTTGGTCGATAACAAGAAAGTTAATTCACAGATTTTATTCAAGAGACATTCAGTATTTGTAACCGTGACTCCTGTCTCATAACTGTCTGCTCATCGTTCGTCTTTTATAGAGCAGCTGATACTCGAACAAAAGAGGATTATGTGAAAGTTGAAGGTGCAACACAGCTAATAAGCTACAATAGCTACTGCTGCTTAAGACTCTCAGTGTCCTTAAACCTGTAGTAACTGCACTTGGGGGCAGCAGAAACAAGGTGTGAACACAACATTGTATTATCATCACATTTTAAATTGATATGCCATGTTTATATGCCGAATAACCGTGTATTTACATGTCCAGCAGCTAGGGAGCAACATTAGCGAAGTAGTGTTCTGAAAAAGGCAAAAAAAATGCCAGAATTTGAAAATAAAGCCCTCTTCCTGCAGCTCTCTCCCCTCCACTCTGTCCTTAAATCCTCCCACTAGACAAGCACAGGCATATGCACGCACTTCATTCATGCACGCAGCACAACAGTTTAACAGTTTAATATTGCACTCACTCACACACACACACAACTTCTTCTCAAGGCACAACAACCTTTTGTAAACAGTAAACGGTAAATAGGACTGCCTCTGACCTGTTTGAAGTCTGCCACAAAAGTAATGACTGTCCCATCTCCCTGCTTGAATTCGAGTGATATCACATCTCTTTCATTGTACGCCTCCAAAACCTCCTCAGTCACCAGTCTGTCAGAGAGCCAGACCTGCAGCTCCGAACCAAGTCCCAGAATGACAAGCAGCACTAGGGCACAGAGACGGGTCAGTATCTGACCTGAAGCCACAGCGATGTATAAAAATCTATCACTGCTTTTCACTTCTAGGAGTTTCACATTGAAAGTCTCTCGCTCTGTCATTGTTGATAAGATTATGCGCTGTTCAGTTTCCCCTGCGCTATAGGCAATAGTCTGATGATTCATTCGGGCCGAATGAAATGATTGGATGGACTTATTACGGGCCTGCAGCAGCTATGATACCGGATTTTTTCCGTTTTATTTCAGAACATTTGATTTATTGATTGCTGTCGGCATGTACAGAGAACTTTCAACAAAAATAACAAAAAATGCTTCTGCAATACCTGACCTACCTTAGCTTTAATTTGGAGATGTGTTTCTTGCCACCTGCAATGTAAATCCAATATTCACTCTGTTTTTGCTATTTTTTTTTTCTTTCTACCAACTCCTGAGGGAAATATCTGGCTCTTTAGCTACTAATTGCTCCACTATGTTCATCAGTGAGTCGCTAACTGTGTCTGTAGGTTGTTACTGAGCAGGTAATGTGCAGTGGGTTTTAAGAGCTTTTTCTCTGAAAACAGCTGCCTGCTATGAGTGTGAACCAAAACTGTAAAGTTACAGTCAGAGTGCTAAACAATGAGCCGAAACTGGCTATAAAGCTGAAAGTCTGATGGTTGGTTTATCACTGTGAGTAACACCTTATTACATATTGTCATTTGATAAATTACTTTTTGGAGAAATATTGATTATGGCTGTTTTAAAGGACTGCACTGTCAAGACAGTCTGCTGTTGGTCAGCGCCAATTCGCTTGTCAAAGTTCACCAAAATTGAACTCCGTGCAAAATGTTCATGTGGCTTTACTTTACTTTGCCCCAGTGAGTGAACCTGCTAAACACAGTATAACAGTAGCCAGTGGGCACAGTGCTGTGCAGTAAGTAAATCTCAGTCCCCAACATCTTAAGAGACATGCTGGTGACAGTGGCAAGCAGCCATGGGTTTTAGCCACGGATGTATAAAGAGAATTGGATACAGTAGGCGGAGGCGGGGTCCTATTCATTCTCATGAAAGTTGCTAAGTGGCCCATGAAGCCAAAAAAGTTCAACTTCTTGCGCATCTGTGGGGCCCATAGAGCAAGCACACTAGTGACTTCTGCTTCCGGTTTAGCCTTCTGCCTAACTTGAATGGGAATAAAACAAATTAAATCACGCGGCTCTTCTAGACTTTTAAAATTTGATTGGACCAGATGGATCAAATTCTGATAGTGAAACGAGTCATTTTGTGGGGGTTGTGACGCTCAAAAAAATTTAACCACTGATTTAGAGAGGTCTCTTTCACAATGTAAGTCTATGGGAAAAAGTCTTTTTGGGCCCAATAGCATCACATGACACTCTAATTACACGGTTTGGCCACTATGTCAAATTGGCTTCACAGCCCGGTGCTGTTCCTGGGGGCTTGGTTTTAGCCTATTTCTAGCGTACCCGCCTCCCATGTCCGAGGTTGTGAGTTTGAGTCCAGTGCAGGACTGTGCGTATCTACACAACGCAGGTTACATTGGTGCCATGACCCATATTGTGAATGAGGTTTAGGGGAGTGAGTGTAACGGTAGCCAGATGGTACAATGCTGTGCAATGAGTAAGCCTCACTCCCTGACACCCAATGTGCTGGCGACAGGCACTAGTGCCCATGGGTTTCAGCTTCCATGCTAGCGTGCCTGCCTCTCATGTCCGATATCGTGAGTTCAAGTCCAGTGTGGGACTGTGTTTGTCTACACAACGCAGGTCACAGCAGTATTATTGAAATAACTGAATTTTGAGTTTTTAATGCTGGTGTGAGGCCGGGCTTTAACAGGTACAATAAAACTAACAGCAGTGTCAGATGTCAATCAAGCACAGTTTGTACACAACTACACAATCCCAAGAGGTCTAATCAGGTGAAATAAGTGGGGACACAAATCTGTGAAGTGAAAAAAGCTACCATTAGTATATATTTTGTAGTTGCTGTCATAATTGTTTTTCTTATTTACTTATTAGCATAATTGGAAATATCAGAGCTGCCTTTCCTTCTTTCAGAGGAAGCCGTTAGCTGTCATTCTTGTGCAGTACGGTAAACAAGTTTCACAGACCTTAACATTTCCCAGGTTGCATAATCCATCACATCAAACACAAGCCCTTCATTTTCATGTTGTTATTTCACTGCCCAAGTTGAGACATTTTGTACCACATTGTCCATTATGTTACACTCTGCCTACTGTCAATCACCCAACATACACAGGAGGAAATGTAAAGTCTGCAGTAGGAAATAATCCCTGAAAAGCATGTCACTACGCTCTTTTTTTTTTTTTATCCATGTCATCAAAGCTGAAACATCTATGAGTCTGGTGACGTGTTTCAGGACTTCATTCTACACCTCAAAACATTCACAGAGTTGACAAAGAAGCAGGCTATACACACATACTGCTCCCCAGATAGTGACATCATACTTGATTGTGAACAGAGTGGTGGTTGTTCTGTGTGAACCCTGGGGACACTCCCCCCCCCCCCCCCCCCCCTCTCTCTTAACAGCTCAGCTGGTCCATATAGGAAAAACTTGAGACATCAAGAAGCTCTTTTCCGCACCACAAGTGTCATTGTCTCATTCTTGAATATTTGTAGAGGCTTAACGTGGTTTAATGAAGCTTAAACTCCCGCAGGCCAGCCAATATTGGCTGAGGGCTATCTTTTAAATGTCTGAGGAGAAAAATCTACCTTGTCATCTCTAATTTTATCAAAGAGGAACCCCAGTATTTGTCAAACATGCAGGGAAGTTTGGGTGCATGTTGTCAGGGTGTTTCACAGCCAGTGCCATGCCAAATAGAGTAGTGCTCAAATCGTGCCAGACTGCATGGCGGGCATTTGCACAGACGGTGACTCCGTTACCTCTCACTACAACAGATGGTGTGTCTCATGCATGCTGTGTGGAAGGTTATGTTACTGCTCTGCGGATGCCTAGTTGTGTCTTAAACCTCATTTGGACCACACAGGCGCAGGCACATACAGACACACACACACACATAAGCATGCAGAGACACATACAGTACATGGAGAGGGCACTGCTGAATTAATCAAGTAGAAAGTGTTGAAAAGATGACCGTAATTGTTTTCTAATGGTAAGCACAGTGAAGATTGGCACCACATGCTGCAACACCAACACAGTCACAAAGGTGTGGGTTGTTCCTCTCCCCCCAGTCCGTCTTTTCTTTAACAGCTGAATACAGGAAACATGTATCTGCTTAGATTCAAATTTTTCTTTCACCTTAGGGTTCAAGAATTATCACTCATGTAATTACAGATTAGTACAGACATAGAATAAGAGCAAAAAGATCAGGTTACACTGACTGAAGTTAGATGTTTAAATTCATGAAATCTTTCTTTTTTTGTCAGCAGAGGCTATCTACCTCTGTGGTAGGTTTAAAGGGGTGATAAGGTTATCCGAAAACATCTATCACTGATTTCCTGACACTCCTGGTGGCCAAAAATAATCAGATGGCACCTGGATCAACAGCTCTGTGTTTTAAGATCCATAACTCTTCCCCCTGGGATTTCATGAATGCATGTGGGTGTGTGCAAGCGTCTCTACCGTGCAGATCTTTTGTGTGCCTGTGTGCGTTTATAAATGGCTATTTGGTCTTTTTCTCTGACACTTCGATGAGAATTTATGCTCTTCACCACACGTCTTTTTAAGCTAAGAGGCACTGAGCAGATGTTCGTGGGAAGTGATGCTGCTTTTGAAAAACAGTATGAAGTACACACTCTGCTCAAAGTTTAATGTTTTCAACTTATATAACTTCATACTCTGAATGCTTCAGTCACTCTTGTTTATTCGCCTGTTGGGAATGCTGGATGGAAAACAGTAAAATGTCATATCCACTGAATAGAAAAAAGATATAACGTATATTAGACATAAAATATGTGACGATTATATTCATCTTCAATAATTGTGTGTATTTTTGGCAACAGCACAGATTTTAGGTGTTATTTTCTGCCGTTTGTTATGTGAAAGAGTTGTTTTTAGTTGAGAGAGTAAGTGAATTTCTTTGTTCTCTTTGTCCATCCAAGCATTCTGCATATTTTTGGCACTTCAGATAAAACCGATCATTCATTCTACAGGAATTTAGAAACAACAGAGATCTGTGCAGCTGTGTTTTGAGCTACTATTTTATCTCTGGAAAGTTCCAAGGTCCTTCTCCAGGTTTGTGCTCAATGTCACCTACTCGTTGATGCTTTCTTGCACTTTTTGTTAGTTTGTTAGTGATCCTGGTTTCCCCTTCAGGGCTTTGTGAAGTTTGGAACCCAGGTGGTTTTCTGTAAGAAGACATCCAAACTGACCCGAAGATTATTAAACCCCATCCAAAATGTTTTCCACTCAAACAGACCCAAATAGAGAGACAGCACCAACAGTGATAGCAGCCACGTTCAAAAGTGGTAGTAATACCTGACACTTTTACCTGTACTTTGCAGTTTATACTATCTCTCTCACATCAAAATACATATTTTTCTCCTTTGATGATTATGACACACCACTGAATGGAGTGGATAGAGGGTCCAAAAGAGGAGGTCATTTCACCAGGTTTCTTGCTGTTTTGGCAGTGCCTTAAATTTGCTTGACATCTTCTCAGATCCATATTTTTCATATATGCTCACAATTTATCTATAACATTGTCATCCAGTTTCACCATTTTGTTATTTTATTATAGTTATTTCTGTCTACTCTGTACCCTCAACATCTATTGCATGTCTGTCCATCCTGTAAGAGGGATCTCTCAGCTTTTCTCTATTGAAGGTTTTTTTGGCAGTTTGTCCTCAACCAAACCAAGGGTCTATGGATAGAAGGTGCTGTATGCTGTACAGCAGGGGTCAGAAATTAGGTTCAACCATGGCCCAGTTTTTCTGTGATTTTTCCGTTAACCGGTGCAGTGGAAATGCAGGCCCACTATATATGTTTTGTTTATTTAAGAATAAAATTGATTACATCTTTTAGGATTGTATCTGAGGGCTGATGTCATTTTCCCATCAGTAAGTGAGGGCTAACAGCTTATTTTAATAGTCTTTTGGCTAAAAATGATTCATACATAAATATATGTCCTGTGTTGCACTTCAAGACTAGAAATGGTTATCCACACATGATGAACAGTGGTCTAATTCATTCATGGTTGATGGAAAGTACTGTTGTTGTTGTTGTTGTTGCCTTAGAAAAAAAGTGGCATTGACACACCATTTCTGTTAGACTGCCACCTTTATGGTTGGCTCATTCATAGGCAAAAGTTGTGGGTTTAAAACAGTGTTAGGATTTACAGATTTAAATCAATTACTAGTAGGTAGGTTTATTAGACTTGCAGCACTATGCACTGTTCAAATAGCATGGCACTCCATGATTTAAATGCCTCTCCACATGAGTATTTAATGTAATAAGGTTGTGTTCATTGTGATTTATACAAGCCTTGTGCTTATTTTGTTATCTACAGTAGATTTATGAAAAATTATTTAAAAGTTTTGATGTAAGTCCAGACTTCAGCTTTCATCAGGGGGACAAATGCTTGCTGGATGGCCTGGATTATAAAAGCATTTACCAGTCAACATGCAGCCTTAATGATGTATTGCTGTTTCAACGGGGCTCATTTTAGGCACACATGTCTTTGTTATGAACTGTCTTTTAAGCCTGACCTGACCTGAACACTGGTTCACTGATGTTGTCCATGTCAGTTGTGTGTGTGAGTCCCCAGGGAAAAACACAATTAGCCAAATTAGAAGGCAAAATACAGTGAGACCAAAGGTCAAAAGGGGAAACGCTGCTGTTTTCCATACTGGTTGTAAAGCAAACAGCTCAGCAGACGTGTTATTTCTGGGAGTCTAAAGTTGAAACCTATTACTTTGGCTGTTATCTCACAGCTATGAACACGGTTTTGATATTTTCTTTTCATGTCTCGCTTGTCAAAGGCCTACACAAGCGTACATGCATGAATATACACAAGAATGCTACAGCGCACATTTTGTTTTTCACACACACACACACACACACACACACACACCTACAGTTTATTATTGTTTTCATTGGGCATTTCACATAATTTCCATCATGTATTCTATCACAAACTCTTTGAAGTCATCATCACTTCCATTTCTCCTCAAACAAGCTGAAGTAGCAATTTACCTTGTGTCTTTATTTAATAGGCTTGAGAGTGAGCAGTTGCAGTCGGGGATGTCTGTCTTCAGCAGGAAAATGAATTTGCAATTTGTAATGAGCTCCGCGCTTCCATCCAAGTAGTTATTCATGAAATTAGCTGTTTGGCAGTGCATAGGGTATGCAACTGTGGAAATTTACACGGTGGTTTGCAAGCTGTCTTTGTGGTGGTGTTGTGTTTTTTTTCCCTCTGTCAGCATGATAATGGTACTTGTTGATTCCAACAACAGGGAGTTTAGCAGCTGCTTGTTGTGAGTTGAGACGGCATTGTGAAGACATTTGTTGTGAGTTGAAAGTACTGAGAGGCTGTTATGGTCTCCATATGTGATGTTAGACATACAGTATGGCAGTTTCTGCATCAGGTGGTGAATCACTCTTTTGGCCCTGAGGCAAAGAGACTTGATCCTTCAACTCATGCAGTATTCAGCCCTATAGGTCTTTCACAGTGCCTTGCATTGCTTATACTGGCCTGAGGTTTCCATGAATATTGCACTGGAATATACTCTATGGTAAACTCCATGTTGTGTGCAGTGTATCCCATTACTTCATGAATTATAGATGAAGCTTATGGCAGAGGGATCCCTCACATTCAGCGTGGCTCAGATTAAGGATTCACCGATCGCTTTTTCTCTCCAATACTGATTCTGGGTGAATTCAGGGTATTACTGTGGCTGATACTGGGCACCAATCAGATACCAGCGCTTGGTTTTATTTTGCAGTTTAATCTGTAAATCTCACTTTGTGTAACTGATCATTCAGGATCATTCTTCTATGCGTAAAGTAAAATGAGGCTGTAACTACACAGAACTGCTGAACTTTAAGTAGAGATGTTCACACCGCTGCTTATTTTTAGGCTTGTGCAAAGGTTAGTTATATTTTTCTAGGAGGTTTATAAAATTATAATGTCATTTTAAGGGTGAGACAGTGTAATAATCAGTATTTATTCTTACCCATCACTGATCCCTGATACCTGATCCATTTGAAGAATTTACTGGCATCTAGCAAAACGGACTTGCCAGAAATGGAATAATGGTAATATTCATGTGTTTTAATTAGTGTATAACCACCTGAAAACAAGAATTGTTGTGTTTTTGTTACTTTAGAATGAGCCCTTTATATCTACATAGAGAGCACCATGTCTCTACAGTAGCCCAGAATGGATAAACCAAATATTGCCTCCAGTTTCATGTTTTTCGCAAGTTTCACGGCCACTGTATATTTTCCTAAATGCTTGAAAGGGAGGGGAAGAGGTTTTCAAATGGTTGCAATCTGCAACCTCATAACTAGATGCCACTAAATCTTACACACTGGTCTTTTAATCGGGTCAATATCAGTGTCCATATCAGCACTGATAAATGGTTCCAGTATAATGTGTCACTGTTGATGTAATAACACAAAATATATCACTCCCTGTTCCCAAAGTCAAGAATGAACTTTCACTCTAAACATTATTACTACCACAAACAGATTTAAGTTTACATTCTGTGCATTTACTTCCTTCATAGACCCTTTACTGAACCAATTTTTAGAAAATATTTTAAACCCTCTATGATTTACATCCATGTTTGCTGGCTTGCAGTCTTTTTATTACTTGCCTTTCAAGCCACATAGCTTCATGTCTTGTGTCATGTGTCTGTTATCGCCACCAACTAGTCATCACCAGAACAACTAAAACACTACCAGTGTTTTAAAACATCACAGAAAACCTTTAAAGTGCTCAGAAAAATGTCTCAATTTAGACATCTACAATTCCATGACCATTCCATTCATCTTCATCACCTTGTCATGAGAAGTTTAGATTCAATAATTCGGTGTTAATGTATATCGACATCCTGTGTAATCATACTGTGACGATATGGTGAAAGCACATTATTGTTTTACAAGAGTCTGTCATCCAAATGAATTAATTCAAATAAACTATAATTAAAAACTGACAAAACTAATTATTAAAGCTTATTCTGTTTATGTTACATATGTGAAAAGGTTCAAGACTTGTTTTTTAAAAATACTGACTGACCTTTTCTTTGATTTTAATTAACTAAAATAAGGGTTTGATCCATTACATCACTTTCTAAATGCATATATTGTTTCTGAGTACACAGGAGGTTAGTGTCTTATATTGTCACTTCTATAGAAATTAATAAAAGGCATTTTATTCATAAAGCTCTAACATTAAAATTTAGCTTGTACATTTCTCCAGCATCATTACGTGTACCGTGTATCACCTTAAAAACTATAACAGATACAGCCTCTAAATAAATGACCTGCCAATGAATGCCACAAGAGGAGTCGTGTCATGATTTTAACTTTACTCTCCTCACAGCGGTGCTCTCATAAGCTGTCATTGTGAAACCTCTCACATAACGTGCAGCAAGCGTTATAAATAATAAGGCAATCTGCTGTAGGTGTCATCCTCTCCTGCTTTAATAAATAACTGCTGCAACTACCAGTCCCCAGATCTCATAGTACTCCCACTTAATCGTTAAACTGGAAATCACTGCAATATAATATGCTTTACGCTTTGTCTCTTCACAATGAGGAGACATTTAGAACTATTTGTTTTCAATAAGGATTTCTTCTTTGCGTCCCTGCAGAGTCGTTTCTCTGGCAGTTTGTTACCTCCACAACATTTACTTTTACTGTATAAATAGCTGCTTATTTAAACTGTTTCTTTTATTCCTAAGATTTATGCATATAGATGTACATTGTGTGATCTCATGGGTTTTCATGGGTTTGTTGCAAGAGCATAAAATTTAAATGTTTGGTGCAGCATGATGCACGTCATCAAGAGCGTCATGTTCAACTAAATGTTTCTGAGTTGAAAATGGCAAACTGTGAGTTCCTCAGGTCTTTGACTGTGGAAACATGACTGATGGTAAGCTGTCACCAGTTAGTGTTTTTGCCTGGGCTCAAACAGTGTGGTTGAATCTTTCTTAGATTTTCTCATGATGGAATTTGAATTATTGTTGTTAGCAACTTAGTTTGGTCGAATTCATAAACCATTTGCTTTCTGTGTTTGTTCCAACCTGGTGTTTCTTTTTCTTCTCTAGAAATTACCAGACACCTGATGTGTGGAACAGCACATTAAAAAGATTTAATAAGCTAAGTGTACATGTAGTTGTGGCCCCATGCAAAGTGCACCAGACATGCAGAATCAACATGGATTACACTGCCACTTTAAAGTAATGATGTAATGATTTCTTTTCCATTTTGATTATTGGATGTCATGTCAACAGTCACAGTTCAGGGACAAGATGCTGCTTTTAGACTAATGAGGTTGCTTCAACCAAAAACCTGAATGTTTGCATCAAATCACAACTGCCGGCATCCTCACATCCATCATAGAGAATGAATGGTCCAAAACTCAGCCCCCCTTATTCATTTGAGTCAAACCTATATGGCAATTATGTCTCTTAGAAATTATATTTATATACTACAATGTTTTCTAAATTATATTATGACACCAGAGTCCCATGTGTAGTTAGGTTTAAGCAGCGAAAGCACGCTGTTAAGGTTAGTGAACAACTGTCTTTTTGTTTAAATGTTAATGAACATGTTGTGCGTCAAGTCATTACAGACTTTTTTCTGTATTAAACCGGAGACCATGATCTTTCCCTAACTTTATCCAAGTGCTGCCATTGCCTAAACATAACCATGAAAAGTTTAATGATGCTGTTGTTTCTATTAGCTGATATTTCGCTGCAAGATCTGATATTTTTGTAGAGGAAAAAAACAGAACTCTGTCTCTGGACATTTCACTCATATGCTCATTACATTTTTTCCCAACTTGCCAAACACGTTAATTAAGGCTGGAGTGGGGGACTTTTGTCTTCCCCTTCTTGCGGTGACAGTAATTACAAAAACACTGTCAACACATGCTTACATCACAGACACCGCCGTAGCCTACTATGTCGCTACAGTTGCGGCTGTAAAATGGTGGATAAATTGTTTTGAGTGTCACACAACTGCTTGAAATGACTCACTGCACCATCCGTCTGATAACATTTGGAAAGTCTAGAAGAGCCACACGATTAAATTATTTTATACAGATCTGCGGGATTACGGAAGTTCTACGGTTAAGAAAATGCAGTGCCAAAGGAAAGGGCTGTCTGACGGTGTCACAAGGAGAGCAGAACAGGTGGACACAAATGCAGGAGACAGCAGGCAGACAGGATCAAAAGCAGAACCGTTTATTGAAAATCAAAAGAAACAATGACACAGGATCAGGTAAACTGAGGAGACGACTCAACAAAAACTGAACTGAAAACTGGACTTTAATACTAACTGAAATAATGAGGAGATGAGGTGCAGGTGTGGAGAACACAGAGTAAGGCGAGGCTAACGAGGCTAAATGCAGGGCAGGTGTGTACAAGGGCAGAGGGAAAAGCAGGCTGGGGAGGCGCACAGGAGGAAAAACAGAACAGAAAACCAAAAACCCAGAAACACAATCCCCTTCATAATAAACAGAATACACATGAATACAACTCAAATACACAAGCTACACTACAACCTCTCTTATCCATAATAAACAGAAAACCAAAAAACTGAGACTGAGTATAGGCTGTGTTAGTACAGACCGGAATGAAAACAAAGACAGAGTAACTAATAAAGGCAACTTAAATGATATCATGCCAGATACAACTCAAATCAGCCTTTTCCAGCACAGTCCAGTCTTCACATACCAGGGAGAAAAGGCAGAGGGGCTCTGGTGGATTGGAGGAGAATGACTGAGGAGCAGATCGTGACAGACAGCAAGGTAAAGTGGTGAGAATATTCTAAATATAGCATTCACTTAAACTGATATTGATTTTTTTTTAGATGGGTCTTTTTTAGGTGTCTAAAATACGTTTTGCTGCCGGCCCTGTCTACAGCAGTACACTGCTTAGCCTCTGTGCCGGTACTCCTGTCTGTTTCTCCTTGCTGACCCAAATCTACTGCAGGTAATACACTGACTATGGAAAACTACCTCATACAACCCCACTAAAAAAACATCATTTTCTGATTATGTGGAGACAAAGTGTTTTGGCAAAAAGATTTAACCTGGCTCAACTTTTACCACAAAGCAATGCATCGTGATCTGGTACCAACCAAATATCAATCAAATACATGCAGGTGCAAATATAGATTACTTTGTAACAAGCATATTTCTGTTTACTGTGTGATCAAAAGATAAAATGATTGTCACTGTGCTTTACTTCTCCTCAAAGTAACTTTTATATATTTAGTAGTATATAAATGTAATTTCTAGGAGACAAGTTTGCACTGTGACAACTTTCCAGAGTTATAAAATCCTGCCCCTGAGTATTATAAACTGCATTACTTCTTCAAACTGGTACCTCCGGCCCCCCATCAATGCAGCCTCATACATTTTTTCAACACAGGGCTGTTTCCAGTCTGAATACCTACTTAACCATTTCAGGTACAATGTTGATTGGTTGATTGGTCGTCCATTTAATAATGGCAAACAATCAGAATCCTAACATCCTTTCAAACTTCTTCATCTTCTCTGCACCAGAAGCCTTGGGCGTCCACGCTTAAATGAACAACGTCAACCAATTCTGAGCTGCATTCTTAATGAAAGACACGGGTAAAACGTTTTTTGTTCCATATTAAAGTAAGTGTGTATTCATGGTGCTTTAGAGCAGCAGCAAATTTAATTTGCAGTTGTGCCACTGTGTCTAGGAGCTCAGGCACCCACAGGCAATTGTGCGCACCTATGGGGAAATCATGTTGTGGGGAAAACATATCAGATGAATATAACATTGTCCACTGAAGATAAATAGAGGTTTGGACAGGCTTTCAATGCAGGGATTTACTGCTGTGAGCTAAACCTGTGTCCATTTCTATGTTTGACTTTCTTGGTGTCATCCTACCGTGCAGGATTTTACCACTTTGTGGTTTCATACAGTGATACAAAAAGCAGCCATTTGACCCGATTGTCTCAAGGGAATGAACATTAAACAAGCACACACTAACTTTTAAACTGAAGCTGTTTAAAGTGATTTAACTAGTAAAACACAACCTGTCCATTAACAAGACCTTTAAAAAATCAATTTGTTTTTAGGAGAGCATGACTTTTCAAACCAGCAAAAGAACAAATGAATTACATTTTTAGGTTTCTTTAGACTTTCACCTCAAACAACCGCAGACATGCTTAAAAGAAGTCCTGATAAAGTGGAGCCACAATCAAAACCGATTAAGACAATAATTTTCCATTAGCTTAGGTGGTCTCATTATGCTGTTGAGAATTGAAATAAGGTTGGTAAATACACCAGGTCAAAATAAATGTTGCAGCCAAGTTTTATGAGAAATTTTAGCAAATCATAAGGAACACATCTGTCCATTTTTTTTCTTGGAAAATTAATCATTAGCTTTATACCAGATTGTGTTACTCTTTGATAAATGTGGTCATTAGCTTGTTTGATAAATTGATTGATTGAAATTGAATAATTTGCTCTATTAAAACTTGAATAAAATGTTGTAATTGGGTTAATTTCCCTAAACACCACTCTGTTCATTTCCCTGTACAGTGTTCAATCCCTTGGTAATTTGCTCATCTCAGATTCACATTGACGTTTGTCAGGGAAATACGACCAAGGGAAATCACTGTGAAGTCAGAAAACCACCAAATTTTTTCTGATGTCAGCTCGGATCTTTTTCCCTACTGTGTATGACAAATGTACCCTCATATGAAAAACTACAGGACAAGCTTCCCTGTCTAGATTTGTTTTTTTACTGGGGGTCATAAGATGTGAATACTTTGACATCAGGGTTTCAAGAAATGCATCCACTGTGCATGATAAGACAAGGTAATCTGAACCATATGCATTAAGGCATTTTATGGTGCAACCGTCCTGTGATACATTGCGCAAATAGCATGCAGAGTTATTCATGTCCATGGGAAATGTGCCCTCATGTCCTCTGGGGAGTGAGAGTGAATGGGAAGATTCAGGATCCGCTCGGCTGGAGAAGGATTACATCCCACAGAGTCTCGTGGGGAGAAAGACACAGATGCTGCATTGATCCTGCTGATAAACACTGAATGGCTGGAAGCTCCAGTAAGTGTCAGGTTCCCCAAACGGAAACACCAAGACAGTCTGGGATGAAGTTTAGAGCAGTGCATGGAAGATTTGCAGATAAGCCTACAAGTGAAAGCAGCAGAACTAATGTGCGCTATTTGCCAATAATTTACATAATTTTCCCGTTGTAACATAATCGATGGAAACATGGACTTGATGAGAGACAGACTTGGATCATATGTGCGGTTTCCTACGCAGTGTGTGGGGTCTTGTGTCATGAGTGGTTTTTTTTTAGTCAATGCAACATTTTGGTTCACATTTTGATAACTTTTCTTGATTGATTCTATTACATATTTGGGGGAAAATGTAGTTTTGTACTAATTATTAAAAGTTATAGTTACAGCTGAGACAGTTATTTGATTAATATATTAGTTGATAAGTAGAATATTAATCTGCAATTGATTAATTGGCCAAAATGTCAAACATTGTCTGGTTCCACCTCCTCAGATATGAAAATCTTCTATTTTCTCTATTCTATAACATTGTAAATTGAATATATTTTGTGTTTTGGACTGTTGGTCTGAAAAAACAAGAAACTGGAAGATGTCACATTGTGCTCTGGGATAACATGACAGATATTTTTTGGCAGTTGTTACTGTTATCATATTTTATAGACCAAACCATTCATGATAAATCAAGTAAATAATCTTCAGATTATTTGATAGTGAAAGTAATTGTAATTTGCAGGCTTACTTATGATTGTAAATTATTGCTACAAATGTGACACAAGAAGGCATCATGTAACATATTTTCACCTTTCGCTCCAAAATTATTTGGTAGAATATTATTTCATCAATTAACCACACAGTCACAGTGGAGATTACGTTTACAAAGATTCATCCAGTATATCACAAAGTGGAAAGTAGAAAACTGACCCAACAAAGCCAATCAACATTTCTCAGTTGCAGAGCATGAAGAGCATCTCCAGCAACTACAAATGTACAACTTTAAGTGTTGTCTATATTCATTTTAGAGCTGCAATTCATTATTGTTTTCATTATTGCTTCATCTACTATTTTTACATTCATTTGTTTAGTTTATAAAATGTCAGAAAATAGTGAAAAATGCTCATTGAAAATTTCCTTCAGCTCAAGGTGACATCTTCAGATTCTTGTTTTGTTTGACCAACAGTCCAAAACCCAAAGATGTTCAATTTACAATCTTATATTATAGAGAAAAACACACATTTGAGAAGCCAGAACCAGCAAACATTGGCATTTTTCCTTGATAAATTACTTTAGTGATTAATTAGATATCAAATTATTTTGTCAATCAATCTGTCAGTTTATCAGCGTACCATTTCAGCACTAATCACTGGAAAACATCAGGGATTTTACCCTCTGTTTCATTTTAGGCTTTAATAATAATACAAAATATATATCCTGGTCATTTCAGCCTAGATAATCACTCTATAAATTACTTTTTATACCAGCACTTGCCTTGAGGCAGCACTATAAAACACAAAAGCCACCTAAAGAGAGCACAAATTACAAAGGGCACAGTGTGGGACCATCACAGTGGTCACCTAGTGGAACAAGACCCTCCTGACCGTACAAGAGAGGACCCTTTATGGACAAGACGGGATGCTGCACAGCAGAGAAAACAAAACGATCTCACCCCTACTGCTCTTTGATTTGCGCAGCGTGAATGGACTGTCCTGTTTGTATGAAGAGGAGCGGTGGCCACCCATCAGGTACGGACTGTAGAGGGAGGTACAAGAGGCCCTCATGAATTAAGGGTACATTCATAGAGTCTCCGGGGAGGTCCGCTGATTGCCTGCTGCACTACTAATTGATTTAGTGCAAGGTCAGAGCCTGAGTGACAGAGGGTAAAGGGAGGAATTTCCTGTTTCTGCATCCATAATTCAGTGGCTTCCTGTGTGTGTGAGTTTGTGCATGTATGAGGAAAATGAAGTAAGAGTGTACACATCTACTAATTCACATAATTGTGTATATGTCTGCCATATACTGTATATGTCATCAGGGCTACATTGAACATTAATAGTAATGATGTTAGACTGCATGTTACATGCTCATCTATAATAGTGGGTGATGTTGTGTTTATGTGTGCTGGGCTGTTAACTGTGGTAGTGCTATATGGTTTGCAAGCTGTCCAAACCAGCAGTCTGCCAACACTCCCCACTGCCCTATCCCTTTGAAGGTCTGGTGGATTTCCCTCTGGTGTCTCCAGACTCTTCAACCAGCCACACAAACAGACCGCCAGCTTTATGAGAGAGCCTTTTGTTTTTGCTCACTTCCTCTACAATGCTTGAGCTGCCCCATCACAATTGGACAAACACTGCAGTGTTGTTAGATCTGTGAAACAATTCTTCCAGCTAGTGGATGAAGATGGACCGTCATCTGAAACGTGCAGCGAGGCTATTTTCATTCATCGCAGTTTAATGGCAAAAAGGTGTTTTCACAAATCCCTGAAGCAATTAAGTTTAAGCAGAAATCACTCATACAAACCTAAAACCCATTTCAGAGTGCATATTAATGTTCTTTTTTGGTAAAGACTGGAAGTAGCCCCTCTTTTACTTACAATATTTTTTTAGTATGTGAAACAATTTCATTTTGAGAGCACATTGCTTGAGGCTACAATGACCCTTAATTCCCAAGTATTTGAAATAACCCCAACTCTCCATTTTCTTTACTGGTGTAGTCCATCATGCTGATAGAGGAGAGGAAAGAAGTAAAGATGGAGCTGCTCATATTCTGTCTGAAACCGAGAAGGTGTGTTGCATATCAACATGCAAACTTTTCACCGAGAAAAAGAGCAAGACTGTATCATCCCAGGATTTCAAACAGCCTGAAGCAACCTGAGCATCTCTCACTCAACCCCCCACAAGGTACGCCACCCCCCAGCCCCCAATTTCCAAAAAAAAAAAAGAGAGAGAGACTTCCCATCACATTAAAGAGAAACATCTGTCACTTCAGGGGCCTTCATCCCATGTCACACTAAACAGGTTTATGTTAACAAAATGCAAAATGCAAAATCTCCTGAGGAACCACGACAGAATTACGGTGTTGGGTATGGGATTTGTTGGGTGGATCCCCTACCACAGAGGTTCAGGCCTTAATCACATTTCCAGCTTGTGCTTGGATCCAACTTTCTGTCCTGGCGGATTGTCGCACCTCCAAGCTCAATCATGAAACTTTTTGAAACAGGTTCAGTTTCAGACATAGGCACTTCCATCTGGAGAACGAGATGTTCGCTGCATCACAGCAAATAAAATTCATTCAGTCATTCATCTGGGCTGGACCAGTCTGTGGTGGATTGTGTATGTAAACCAAAGGTAACACACCAGTTCGCCTGGGAGATTCTCTAAGTGTTGACACAATGGTGCTTTGCATTGTGTGTTTTGAAAACAGTCCCATTTAAACATTTTATCTGTTCATTTCGTGAATAGACGTTAGATGTTCTAGGATGGCAGCGCTAGATAATATGCTTATTGTTTGTTCCAGCTACGTTGCTGCTTAGTAATTAGATGATGTCCTGAGGTGATATTGATGACTAACAATATTTTGTCTCCAATAAAAGAGGCCCTGCCTGTAGCACAAGGCTTATGATGTGCAATAAAGTCAGATAATTATTTATTTATCACAAAATTTGATGATGAACTACACTGAAAAAAATTAATCAAAAGGTCAACCTTTGCATGCCAAATGTTTTTGTATGAATAAAGGTGTTTGGTAATCATTAGTTTAAGTCAGAAAGACAAATGAGGATATTGTGAATAATATACCACTACATGTATGAGGAATACACTCACAGGGTCATCTCACCCTTAAAACATAATGAAGGAGCCTTGTGAAACCAAGGTCCCTATGTGGGCTTTTTATGTGTAATCAATGGGGAGTGTAAGGGCCTCAAATAACTGCACAAAGCATTAGGCATGGGCTTCCTCTCACCCCCCCCATGCTGGTCACAGAGTGTCCTGAGGGTATATGGTGATGAGGGGAGGGAGGGAAAGGCTCACTTTCACACGCAGGCCATTTCATTTGGGAGAGAGAAGTGAAATTTACAGATGAAGGATCATTTCTTTTGAGATCAAAAAGGGAGACTATACATCTTGAAAGGGTCACTTCACGGAGGCTCCTGTCACTCGCAGGCATTTTCAGCAGAGATTAATGGTAATGCAAAATTCTCACAGGAGCACCAAATGTAGTAATCAATATGTAAAAGCCAAAGGGATCAAGTCTGAAGTGTTATTTACACATTCTACATATATTGTTCATAATTATTCTTAGTGCCCAACACTGACACTGGAAAGAATTGGGAACTTAGTGTACATATTTTTGTTCAAGCACAGGTACTGATGAAAATGACACAGTGGTCAAATTAATTAATTGTGACTCTGCTTGTGTCATAAACATCAGTTAGCGTGTGGCTCAAATGTATGCTTACCTTTTCAGCAGACTTTTGTCTTCAACAAGCAAAATAACGTGCCATTTTTCACACAGCTACAACCCATGCCTGTGAATTTTTTAATAGAAAAATAGTTTTGACTGTGGTGGAAATTGCAAAATAATCCACGTACTCAGTGATGTATGTTAAAAGTTTCAGGGTATTTTGCAAGGTGTCAGATATTTTGTGAGGTGTCAGATTGACATCACTGTTTTTCAGTTTGAAAAAGGCACTTTAATCAGGAGGTCAGAACTCTCTCTCTTTAGCAAATTGTCATGAATATTTCCTATTTGGCTGAATGGTTATTGTTCTGTTTTAAAAAAGTGGCTTTGAAGAATAAAACATTATTTTTAATAATATAGTAATAATATTCTTGCAAGCCCACTTATATTTAAGTGCAGCTGTGCTCATTTCAATCAGCAGTCATCAAAAAAGAAATGAAACACTGGCTGAATAATAGCATTGATTCATCCATGTCTACTTTGTATAAAAAGATTCAGTCCATCCACCAGCTGCCCACAGGATGTGAGAGAAGCTCTTGATATTGGAAGTGTCTTATCTAGCCGAGCTGTCTTGCTAGCATGCTTGTGATTCTGACCAGCAAGAATAAGCTTCACATAATTGGATACTGTTGCTCCTTTCGCATCCCGGACTTTGAAATGCCACAGCCAAAAGAAAGCATTAGCCTCATCCAGCAAGGATGTGTTGAATGTCCTGCAAGAGATGTGAAAACGAGATAGCGAGAGATAAAGCTGAATAGCCAAAGTGTTTCAAATGCCTCATTTGCACTACATGAGTCAGACCATGTTTAGTCTCAGTGGGAATGTGTGGCTTGACCTTCGAGAAAATTCATCTGGGCATTCACAGTTGATCACAGTTGACCTCTTTCACATATAGCACAATGGTCTTATTTTAATTGAACAGCACTCGAACTCTGAGGTTTGAGAAAATAAAATGTCCACATATCCTGGAGGTCTCAAATCACTGCTAAGGGGGAAGAAAAGCAGGAACTCTGAACCCTTGCAAGAAAGTTTCTCAGTTGTGCTTGGAAAAAAACGCAGAATTTTTAAACAAGAATTTAGACACAAAGAACATTAGTTTCAGAGTCAACAATGGTGGTTGTTCCCTTATCCATCAATCTTTGCACACATTTCTGTTTGCAGACTCAAATTCTTGCTCCCTGTGCTCTGTTAAAGTCTCAAAACCAAGAGTCCAGAGCTAAGCACAGCAATGTTTTGAGCTAAATGCTAACATACTAATATTTAGCAGATATAATGTTTAACATGTTCACCATCCTAGTTTAACTTGTGTGCATGCTAAGATTGGCTAATTAGCACAAAGTATGCCTGAGGCCGATGGGAATGTCATTAGTTTTGTGGTAATTTGGTCATAAACCAAAGTATTGGACCAATAAAACATTTTGATCTGATGATGGCACTATAGGTCAAACATTAAGGCATCACCAACGTTATTACTCATGGCTATTCATCCAACAGTCGTTGAGACATTTCACTCAAAACCACTATTTCGACCTCATGGTGGCATTAGATGAGTAAGTGAGTCTCATTCTCTGGGGACCAGGGATGTCTGTATCAACTTTCATGGCAATCCATTGTTAAGATATTTCAGTCAGGAAGCGGTGGACCATTCAACCAATAGACCACTATTGTCATTCATAGAGCCACACCCCATCCCAAGTGTGTCGGAAAATAAAAGAACAACTCAACTACTTATGTAAAAACCCACAGCTCCATAGTTGTACTTGTTAAAATGTTCAAAACAAGAAGTCAGACACAGAAAACTTTAACAAATCAGTACAGTATGTCAACAGTGACGTCTGTCAAGCTATCCATCAATCTCTGCACACTTTTCTGTTTGCAGAAAAGACTCAAATTCTTGCTTCTGCGCCTCTGATCATCTCACTGTTGGAAGTTTTTGTTTTGTTTTTTTAAATCTCTAAACTCAAAGCAAGATTGTGTTGATACAAAAGGGAGAATCAGTTCACAGAAATTTCTCAGAAGCATTTCTCTTGAGTCCTCTGTCAGATCACAAACATGGTGTTGGTTATAGTCTTGATCCTGTTGTAACATTTGTGATGCTAAAGCCCCAGTTTGGATGAGTCACAACTCAATTCTTCATGTTCCATTCCACTGGGTCGGGCCGCACAGCAAGATTTATATGACGCCATTGAGGTCTTAAATGTTTCTCCCTGAAGATGAATGTTAGGTTATTGGGCTGCCAACAATGTTTCAGAAGTATCCCTGATGACTACATGGTAGAGGTACTGTTGACAATTTTTGCCATTTTGATTTTTACCAAGGAAATGATTTCAGCAGAACTAGACCACAAAAATCCCAAACATTGATCAAAACCAACATGTCACTCTGCAGCCATGTTTGTGTTTTTAAACTGTATTTCTCTCGTGTTTATTTTAATGCAGGGTGAGCTAAAGTGCAATAACTTTACTTCAGGTCGGCTGATTTCACATGAAGCAGTCGTTCATCACTTTGGTTCTGGAGCAGCCCTCCAAGGCAGCAATGGTATCCGTTCGCGGTAACCAATCTGGACAGCACTAATGTAGGTTGGAGATTGTTTCCATATGGGGCTCATTTCAAGCACAGTTGCTTTGCTGGGTTCCAAAAAACAGCTTCCATTTCATAGTCTGTCCACTTCAAGCATGCTATGTGAAATAGACAACTTTAGCACTAGCAGTCATAAACAAAACAGTCCACCTTTAACCTTGGTGAATAAATCAACAGCAGGTTGCTGGAAATTCTCGAGAGAGACGAAGCTCAGTGTGCTAGAATGCAAACTAGCTATTTCTACCACCATTTATACTTCCATTTTGAAGAAATTATATAATAATAGAAAGCATAAGGGCTGTTTTTCAAAAATAAAAACATTTTACAGAAAAGATTTGACAAAAATCAAAGCTAATACATGAGGATGGGGTACAAACATCCTGCTAAAAAAAAAAAACTGAATATGTACGCTGAAATATCTAGTCAAACAACAGGAAGTCAAATTGGCAACAATTTTGATTGTATAAGTCAAGAAAAACTCTGGTTCCTGCTTCTCTAGGGTCAGGTTTTGCTGCTTTCCTCTGTTTTATTTCAACATAAACTGAATTTCTTGTTGTGGACATTTTATCAGACAAAACAAGACATTTGAAAGTGTCACCTTAGCTTCAGGAAACTGTGACAAACATTTTTGACTTTCATAGGCTAAATGATTCGATTAATTGAACAAAAAAAAAACAACAACTATACTTTAATCATTGAAGTTATATTTAAATGTTTATTGAAAATGTGCTTTCTCTGTGATGTCACTTGTAAGATGAGTTACAGTTTGTTTGCCTTATGGCCCCGTTTCACTTATCCCACATCTTACATGCCCCGACTGACAAATCCCAATCATATTTTATTTAACTCTGGATAGATTTTGAAGCAAAACTGCATTGAGCATTCCTAGCTGATAGATTGAAAAACCTTTGATATAGGAATGTGTAGTCCAGCCTTACAAGTGAAAGGTAAAACTGTATATTTCTGGCACGTAATATTAACAGCAAAATATTGGAAAAATATGCCATCTTTTATCTCTTTAAATAGATTCAAGTACTCTCCCTCCTCCATCTGCGTAACATGGAAACGACAGTAAGACGCCTCTTTTAGATCATTGTAATGTTTGAAATGTATATGAAGTGTTTTGTTCTTGTTTGTCAGAATAAAAGACTCTTTCTCTGAATAGTAATAAATATCCTCCATACAGACACCCCTTCTTCCCTTCCTCAAACACTTGCCTCACTTCCCGCCCCCTCAGCCTTCAAATGAGCCTCTATCTGGCCCCTCTTCTCTCAGGGCGGACTCTTTGACCTCCCCTGCTTTCTCTACTTGAAACGGCCTGTGCTGTGTGATGTGGAGGCCTGTTACTGTGTGTATGCCTGCCTAAGCTCAACCCCTGCAGTGGGATGCCGCACCAAAGTCCACGCTCCAAAGTTACAGAGCTCCTGGAGCAATCCTGGCATGGCATCAGAGAATGTCAGCCGATAGCGGGGGAGCTTCAACCGGAGCATGTGTCCAGAGGTCCAGCCTCCTGCCATGCTGGGTCCCAGGTGTGCATCCTTTCATGGACATAATGTGTTCTTTTTTTTCCATTTCTCTTTTGTGCATCCTAGGTGAATTAGTATTTGATGCAAGTGCAGCAATAACTGGGGACCGGAGTAAAGTGAGAAGGTTAATTGAGAAATGTCAACCATAGATGAGTGGAGGCCCTGGGGAATCGTATAGGATTATGCTTAACTTTGCAAAGACAGGATTGCTGTAGAGCTATCTAAGTGGCAGGCATCGGCAGTAATCCATTAACTAATTAATGATGTGAAATACAATATCTAGTGTAAGTTCTACGTGTGCCATGTTATAAGTGCATAGAATAAAGGGCTGTTTGGGGAGTAAAAGCCATAAAAAAAAGCAATGATTGGTGACCCAAACCACCCTAAGGAAGACAATTTGACTATAGGTTAATATGCAATGACTGAACAAATATTTTACCAGTACAATCTTCTGTAGCAAAGGCAGGAGGTAAACCAGATAAATGACTCAACAGACATCCAATTTCAATGGTTTATGCCAGAGTAGTAAAAATGACAACTTCTAGGATCCTGTTTGCTGCTGTTATAATATTTAAATTATACTTGTGTATCTTACAAAGCCGTGTTGTGCCGCTGCGCTGAATGTCAACTGAGAATTCTGAGATTACTCATTCGATAGTTCCAATCTTTGTCGAGTAACTGAAAATATTGGGATTTGTGATTACAGTCATTCTTGTAATATTGATTCATGTGTGGGCAGCAGCAATTTCACTCATGTGGAACCGCGGTTGAAATACAGTTCTCAACAAAGGGCAAACAGTTACTGACAAAGCAATTTTCCACTCAAGGTCTCCATAATACATTAAGTAAGGTTTAACTTAACTCCATATATCATGGTATGAAAACCAAACAATATTTCAGTGGCTGGATGCCTCCCATATGACAGGACTATAATTACAACAGAATATAAATAAGAGGCCTCTTCAATACAGTATGCTTAGTGTTGAGAGAAACTTCTAATAAGTGGAGAACACATCTGAATACCAACTGTTCTTTGTTTAATCACTACTGCTTTACTTTAAAGTTGTCAGGAACAAACAAAAATATGTTCTTATGAGTTATATTATTGTATTGTATAGACACAGTGCAGTCAGAATTAAGACAGTTTTGTTTTGGCTCTGTACTCCTGCACATTGAATTTAAAATGAAACCGTAACTATGGTGACAAAGTGCTGACTTTCAGCATTAATTCGAGGGTATATCTGATGAACTATGTAGAAATTTTAATCCTCTTTCTACAGTCCTCTAATGATAAAAATGCCTATTATTTAACCATATGCCCAATATGGGTGTAAATACCCTCAAATATGCTTAAAGACTATTTTTGTATACCTTTTAAGTTGATATGGTGAACGTGTTAACGTGCAAACATGTGCTTATTTACAAGTCCAGCAGACACAGAGCAACACTGGCATTTATTTCATTCATGTTTGTTTCAACCTGATGAATGAAAATCAAAAAAATTCCTTCTTCACCAACTCCTGAGTGAAATATCTGGCTCTTTGGCTGCTAAATGCTTCACTATGTTCACCAGCTAGTCACTAACTTTGTCTGTCTGCAGTTCAGTGCTGTATTTTTTTTTTTTTTTTTTTTTTTTTTAAGAGCTTGTTCCCTGAAAATAGCTGCCTGCTGCAACTGGAATCAACACTGATGAAAGCAATGAGATTGAACTAACACAATGAGCTGAAAGACACTATAAAGCTCTATATAGCTGCGGGGAATTGCAGGTAAAAGTCAGCACTTTAAACATAATCACACTCGTTTTCATGTAAAATCCAGTGTGCTGGAGTAAAGCTGAAACAACAAAAAAACATCACTGTCCCAATATTTTTGCACTATACGCTTTAAACACAGACACCACATTTAAGGAAACACTTTCCGTGGCTGATCCCTGGCACTGTCTAAAAAACAAAAAACAGAAAAAGTGAAATGTTTTGGTAATAAGACATTTTTCTACACGACTAACTCATGATTTGGTTTGGTCTTTATTCTTCTGGGCTTCATGTTCGCTTTAGCATGGTGGCAGAAATGAGGAACAGCAGAGAACAATATGGGCAAGTCTTTCATCAGACATCTGTCATCTCATCTTCCATCTCATCCCCCTCTGTTTCACCTTCTGCCTCGCCTTCTTCTTCCTCTTCTTCCTCTGATGTCACATCCAGCTCATCCATCTGGGAGACGCACTTTGGACACGAGCAGACAAACAGGTAGTTCTCCCTGGGAAGAAAATGTTCCGCCAGTCACTAACAGGAGCAGAATTAATCAAAAGCAGAAAATCTGGTGCCGTGTGAGGGCAAATGTTTAATACAGCACTGTAATTAATACTTGTGGTGTAATTAATACTTTCAATCAGCTAGTGTGATATGGGGGGCCTACGCAGGATCACACCACCAGTCTGGAGTGCCACTGCACCTTCTGCAAACTACCCCCCTACCCAGTGTTGGGGGTGTAATTCAAAGATGGATAGAAATCATGTTGATCAATGAGCAGCACAAACCCAGGAGTAGCCATCAGACCCCAAACATCTCTGCCTCCAGACTGCCTGGAAGGCTTTTTATTGATCCAGATGGAATTTGTAACAGTATGACCCTCATTCAAGTGATTCATCTGAGGGATTTCAGCTGTTTACCTCAGAATTTTGTGTCTGCTATGACGGCTTCGGTCCCGCTGACAGCAGTCCAAATAACTGATGCAGATCTCCTGAAAATTGAAGAAAACAAACAGTTGAACTGGCTGAAGAACCCCAACATCAATAACAAAAGTTCCTGAGCCTAAACGTCCTCATGACATTTTAGTCCCACAGACATGTTATTGGTATATTTCAAACAGTAGGAATAAGTCAGGTGTTTCTAGATGTTGCCTCATGCAGGACGTTGCTGTGTCCTTCCGTCTCTCTACTGGTGAAATGTTACACAAAGCGCTCCTGTCTTAGCCGGCATTCAAAGGAGAGCTTTGCTGTGAAAGGCTGCTGTGACATTACTGTGCCGCGCAGATGCAAGGCTTCTCAATCTTTCTGACAGCTTGACAAACCCACTCCAATCCTCAAAGTCTCAGCCTTCTAATACCGTCTGACAAGGGAGCACACAAAGCTAGAGAGTGATGTCCCATCTATACCAGGCCAGAATTTATCACTCCAAACCCAGGCGTGTCAACTGACCTCTCCTGGCTTGATGTCACTAAGGGCACTGAGGTGAAGCAGGAAATTGTTGTCGGGGAAGGACGCCTCTGCGTTGGGTATGCAGCTGTGGTTACCTGCAGGGGTTAAAGAGGCAATAAGGCAAAAACAAAAGGGGGTCATCAGACAGCCTGTTGAAGAGAGTAACAGTGTCTTTGAACTGAAGTGACAGCGCTCATAACATGAACATCATCTGCACTTACATGAGCTTTGAAGCAGAAAAAGTCCAGAGCCCTCACAGTTCAGAAAGTCTCCCGTTTCTACGGAGAGAAAAGAGAAATCATGCACATGTCTGAGCTTTGTTGACATCTGCACACAGGCTAAAAAAAAATAATTCCAGCAATGTCATTGGGTCAAATGTGCAACATAATAATACAATAAACACTCATTCCTAAAATATGACCATTGCAAATCAGCTCAGTTGAATACAAAAATAATTTACTCAAAATACTGCAAGACTGAGATAAAACTGTGACCTTTCTCGATGTCCTTGTACAGCTGGTCAATAAAGGAGTCCAACTGCTCCCTCTGCTGGGCGGGAAGCTCAAATGCGTCGCAGGCATGAACCCACTGACTTAAGGAACTGAAATTTGAATAGAAAAACAGAGCACAAAAAGAGAGAGTACATTATGATCCAGATGGAGATGCAGAATAAGAGCAGAGTAAGATCTGTTATTTAAAATCTGAAGCGAAGAACAAGAGACGTGAGTGTCACCTGGTGCCGATGCCTTGCCCGTTGGTTCCCACGAGAGCGAACAGAGAGCGGAAACCCTCAGGAACAAACCACTGCAAATGTAATCATAAATAATATATTAATCATGTATGCCTTATTTGATCATCAATTGCCAATTCATTGACTAATCAACTTTTACCTCTACAAAAAGGGTTTCCTACATAATGATGATGATGCAGAAAATGTTTTTAGCAGAAATACCATCAGTATGACACAAGGAACCCTTCAGATGACATTTATGTAAAAAAAAAAATTATAATAAATTTAAAAGTAGGTCAACATTTAAAAATCAGAGAACTGTCATTTTGCATCTCCGAGCTGCTGTAATTAGCTGCCCTGAGCAACAACCCCTGAGACATTATTGGCAGCTTTTTTGTGCTGCACAAAGAAACATAGAGAAGTCACATTTGAGCCCTACTTACCCGACTCAGATGTTCATCATAAAGTGCTGTTTTAAAAAGGCTGTGTAGCAAGGCCAGCTGCCCCTACAGAAACAACGTTGAATAAATACATTCCACATCACAGAAAACATACATCATAAACACAGGTGGCCTCAGTGGGAATTGAACCTGCATCAGGGGGGAGTAACAGTCATGCTTTGCTCACTAGGCTGTAAAGAACGACGATTACCATAAGACCATGATATTGTCTTTGAGCAGCCAGACTTTATACATTTTGCACCTGAACTATTTCCTTTTTCCAGCAAAATAAATGAAACTATGGTAACTTACTCTGAACTTCTCCCCCAGGAGCTTATGGGCGATCTCCTCTTCCTCGTTAGCAGTCCGGTTGCAGAAGTGTGAAAACAGCTTCTGCCAGTGTGCTTTGTCTTTAGCCTGCACAAGAAACATTGAGTCACTTAGTTATTAAATTGTATTTTATTGTTAGTATTCAAGATTCCTTTGTTACGTGTGGCTCATTTTTCAAATTCTTCTTTTAAAAAAGATAATAGAGGGTTTTTTTATTTTTTTTTTAAGAAAAGGTCACCTGTTAAATTGGTGTGAATTAAATTACTGGCAGTGTCAGCACATGAGTAGATGGAGATTCAGGATTTCTTAGGAAGCCATTTGTTAAAAATCTTTTCCCAGGAGGGCTGGGCGATAAAACAATCTCAATACGGGATCGCAATAAAATTTATGTCGATAACGATGACAGACTTTGGACATTTTTTTACTCAATATGGATATATCTAACAGTCTATCACACAGCAGAAATAAAGGCGACAACAGCCAGTCAGTCTGCAGTTTTTGGCCTGCACGTCAAAGTACATGCTCATTTCCTACTGTAGCAGACGAGGCTATGCTAGTGCTATCGTTAGCAGGGCAACAACTATCTGGAGTGCCCTCCATGTCTAAAATAATATTAGCTGAAAAAAGCTGCTCTAACACACGGACATGTCTCTCTGGTAAAGACATTCAGTCTGCAGCTGTGGAACAGTCATCACATCGTTTTAACGAAGCTGCTTTGACTGAGAATGCATAAAGCTAACAGCTAAGCTAGACTAAGCTCAAAGCTAAGTAAACAGAGTGGCAACGAAAGGCTGCTGACTAACACTAGTGTCGTTTCATAGAGAAAATTAGCCAATCCAATGATATGTGAACTAAGCACAGAAAAAAATATAGGCGGTAAGATAAATTAAGAAGTTACAACAAAATATATATAAATATATATATATATATATATATATATATATATATTTATATATATTTTGTTGTATATATATATATATATATATATATATATATATATATAAATAAAAGATGTAGCATAATGACTTGATAACAATTTTGCACTTTTTACCTACATTTCTAACTCTAAAACAATTGAGAGATGTAAAACCAGAACATAATTGATATCTTTTAAATTTAATAAAGAGTGTATGAGTATGTCAGGGCCTTTGTGATCCACTTGTTTATTTTCTGTCCTGGTTGAACCTCTGCAAATATTTGACATGTTTGCTGCCAAAGGAATTTGATGCGATAGTAACCACAGCTTTTAGTTTTATTTACATTATTTTAATAAGTTACAAGGTCAGCTCACTTCGATTGTTTTGTTACAGCAGATAAAGGATGTTTGCAAAGTTAAGTGTTTACATTTAGACGTTATTCAATATATTCACAGAATACGTTCTAAACCAAACCATGTTTGCACAGTTACATGTTTACATTATGTTATTCTATTTTTTATGTTAATTAAGTATTCTAAAGTTTCACTAATGAACCATCTGGTTTCTTCAGCCTTCAGTCATTATCAGGATACTCTTCAAACTGGCAGCATTATCAAATTATATAATATGGAAAAAATTATCATGATCATATTTTTTGCCATCACCCAACCCTAGTTTCCAGAATGAATCCCAGCTTCTGTTACCTTGAAAATTGCCTCAGCTCCATCTAGCACGGTATACATCATCCCTAATTTGTTCCCCTTTATTCTAGATTCACCGCGCCACGTTTAAGATTTGAAAATCAATACGTGTGTGACACTATGCTTCATTTACTATAAGTTGGGTGACATCCACAAGAGGAAAATGTTAAAAAAAAAGTCCTCTCACCAGCTTGTCTCCTGTCAAAAACTATTCACACATTCAGCTGTCTTATTTAGGGTATCTGTGTTATTTGGGGCGCAGTCAATTTAAAGCAAGGTTTAACACCATTAAATGCAATAAAAATAAATAAAAATGGGCAACAAAAATCTAATTACATGCATGTTTTGTCTTTTTATGGCAAGATGTTTGTGTTGTGTTTTTTTAATATTTTTATAAATAAATTAATATAAATAAATAAATATAAATTCTTTATATTTTGCAAGATAGTTACACACAACAACATAAAAAGAACTTCAAATAATTTATACCTGAATACTTTAGGTGCTTTAAGTTAGAGGAGACTCACCTGTTTGACAATGGCTACCATTCTGGCCATGAGCATAATGCTGGAGGTCTCTGGGGGATAATGCATACTCCTGAAGAGAAGGCAAAAGATCTTCATTAAAAGGTGAATGAAAATTTAAGAAAGAAATCAGTGCACTCAGGTGGGTTTTGCAATGAAAAATAAAAAAAATGAAATATATATGAAATTGGCAACGATTAATATTTATTTCTTTTTTTCTTTCTTTTTTTTTTTTTTATTGGGTGACTCCTCTTTGTGGATGTACAAGATGCCATGATTTATAATTTTTATGTATGTTTGCCAAACTGTGAATAGTTTTTTAAAAAAAAGGGGGAAAAAATGTTTTTCTTGTTGGTTTTGGTTTTAAATTTCTGATAAGGCTGAGCTATGTAAATGTACAGAATTATAAATTATAAATAAACTCTTTGTTCAAAATAATAATAATAATAATAAAATAAAAAATAAAATCCTCTCTTACCTCCATGCATCTTTAAGCTTGTTGATGGGATGGTCTGGATCTTCCTGGGATGGACCCAGACACAGAACCCGATGGTACTGGTCTGCTGCTGCCTGCCGACACTCGCTGCTGCAGTACATCACCTGCAGAAGGAGACGGGTTTATAAAACACTGCAAATAACAAAAAATAAATGCAAATCATCTCAAGAATTGGATGTAAACCTTTACTAAACATGTATTCAGCCATGGTTCTCTATATAATTGCTTTAATGTCCTTAATCACTAACTGGAAAGTACAGCCAACAACTACTGTGTGAGGATGCTGTAACCAGAAAATTAGTTATATGGTTTAATATTCCTTCAAAAAGGGTTAATCAGATTTGTAGCTAGGGGTGATTATTTCACATCTGCTCAGCTACATAAAGCAAATCACAAATGAATTATTCCTAACAGATTTTTGTAAGATTGGGCATTTGAAGAAAAAAAACTCCAGGGAGGAAAAAGTCTCAGTACATATCACAGTTTTATATTCATTATCTTTACTGTTACGATAACAAGGCTTCTTTCCCCCCATTAATGACACTAAGTAACCTTTTTCTTTGTTCATATCAGGAAAGTCTGAATAATTTCCTCAAAAAGAGAACAACAATCACAAGAATATATTGTGTTTTCTGAACCCATTAGAGAATAAAGAGTTGATTTGATAAATCTTTATCTATTTTTAACAATGAAACTGATGGAGCTTCATACAGGACAGGTTACATCCAGAGGAATGATGTACTTTGTTAGCAGATACCGATAGAGCTGCAACGATTAGTCGATTGAAAGAATATTAATCTGCAACTATTTTGATAAATCTATTCATCTTTAAAGTCTATTTCAAGCAAAAATGCCAAACATTTTATGAATTTGATGCTTTTCCTTGTGTTACATCATAGTATGTTGAATATCTTTGGGTTTGGGACCGTTGGGCGGACAAATCGAGACACCAGCTCGGGCTTCACAAAATTGTGATGAGCATTTTTCACTAGTTTCTGATATTTTATAGGCCAAACGATTATTTGACTATTGGAGAACGCAATTGGCAGATTAATCAATAATTTAAATAATCACCAGTCGCAGCGCAAACACTGAATTAAATGTTATTTGCTTTGGTGTTGAAACTCGGCCTGTTTGCCACTGCAAATACACAATACTGTAAATACATAATACTGTAAATACACAGTCAGAAACCACGTGTAAACTACTGTCTTTGTTTTTCATGTTGGTTAATATAAAAAATAGACAGATTGATTGGTATATTGATCCATACTACCAATACTGGCCTCTAAAAAACGATCTGCTAGTCACGCCGTCCACCGCAGATACAGTGTAGGTTCCTCCCTGACCACAGCCGGTTTAAAATCAATAGGTTTTGTGTCTTACAGTATATTGATCCTTTTTATAAAGGTTTTCTTCAAGGAAAAAAAAAAAATACAACTTCAAAGTTTTAGGGAATTGAAAAAGGTAGAAAAATAAGTGTAGACCTTCATCTGTAAAAGAGGGGTCTGGAGCCGAGAGCGGACCCACCTGACAATGAGGGCAGGCCTGGTGCAGCTCCGGTCGAACACAGCAGAGCTCAGGGTAAGGAAGGCTGAGTCCAGGGATGCCGCTGAGCCTCCTTGCATTCTCCTCAGCTGTCTCCAGAGCACGTAAGCAGTACTCACACGCTGTTAAAAAAATAAAATAAATTAATAAATAAAAAGTGCGGTGAAGGACAGAACTGAGAGAATTGTTGATTAAAAGATATTAAAGTTTAATTCCAGAGCAAACTTCTACAGACTATTGCTAATGTATTATCTCAGTCCTAACCAGCACTTTCACTTCACTAAAATGTGTGGTTTTTTTTATATAAATACAGATAACATATGGCAGCGTGGAGGCGTCTCACCTTTATATTTGTACAAAGCATTCCACAGGAACTGAGCAGAGACCAGAGGGCGTTCAATGAAAATGGTTTCTCCCTTCTTGATGCTTCTTTTAGCGAACAGACCCTTGCCCTTAAACAGGAATGACAAACCATCGCTGTTACACACTGTCTGACAAAAACAGCAGCCTCAGCTTCTTTTAAACTCAATTACAGCAGAATCTATACACGACTAGGTAATTAGTCCATTGTAGAATAACAAAAGGAGATGAAAGAGTTTTTAAAAAATGTCTCATCTGTTATTTAAAGCCTCCTTCCAGTCAGAAATGTGTTTTTTTTTTCTTGTTCAGGTGGAAGTTTGAGCTTCACTGTGCAGCATTTTACACTAGAAGGCTGTTTTCACATTCAAGTTTCTCTGTGCTCACCTTAAATCTGAGTTTAAAGCGTGAACCTACGGGCATGATTTGTGACATCACAACTAGTCTGGAGCCAATCGTGGTCCAGTATGCAATTTACACAATTGTGATGTGGAAACTTGAAGCCTCCAGTGCACAAACACTGAGAATTGACTTTACAGTGAACAAGGAGACATCTTGTGTCCAGCAACTTTTGAAATTCATATTTCAATTTCTTGAAATGAGGGAGGAGCAGTAGATGTCATTTTAAAGGATTTTTAACAACCTGGAGATTTTCTGGTAACAAAACATGTCAGACACAATTTATTATTTCAAGCAGATAAATGGTTTTAAAACATGTCTGTTGGGATCTTTAATCTAAACACTGTGAAAGAAGTGTAGCACAGTTAGAAATGTATTAAGAGATCATCTGTAAGTGCAAGAAAAACAACTTTTTCCCAACTTTTATATCAGCTTTAATTTCTCAATCGTTGTCTTTCAGTCCATTAGAACCAGACAGGAGAAGTTTTTCTCTTTTAGTGTAACTGTGTTTGTTTAAAGCTCTTCTCTCTCAGTCTTTAGCTTTGATATAAATAAACTATAAATAACGTGATTTTAAAGTGTACCTTTATTTCAATGCATATTACACAGATATTAGTGGTTTGTACTGACATGAAAATACCTTCTTTTCTTCTGAGTATTGTCCAACATACAACTCTTTGTTTAAATATAAATAAAAGAGCGAGCTGCATCTAATTATTAACACTTGGAGGACAGCTGGTTCCTTAAATACATCTGAAATCCCTTTATTAGTAATAACAGGGTATAGGCAGGAGAATTAACAACATATGGAATCAGATTTAGCTGATAAGCACTTTAACATTCACTTATTTCATGCACAAAAGCCTTTAATAGGTTTTATGGTGTAAAATAAGGGATGCAGTTCCTTGTTCCTTTAGTTTTCTCTGCACAGTTTTGATTAAAACGACCAAATTAAACCAACAAACGTAAAAGTTTCTGATCCTTTCGCACAATAAACATATTTATTATTATCCGGTGGTGTCAGAAAACCTGAAGTTCAAACAATATCCAGTTCCTGCATCACTTTGTGAGCCCATCAGTCTGCTGAGCTGCAGCGGCTGCGGCTCACATGTGACTCAGACATCTTCATTCAGCCGCACGTTTGTCAACAAGCGTTTATTTCTGACAAACTCTGATCCGCCTTACCTTGATATTGTCTATAAATCTGACGTCCACGCAGCTGGCAACTTTGCCGGGGTCCACGCAGAGGGAGAACATGTCATCCAGGGGAGCAGCCATGTTTTTCAGACGACCTTTCCCCTTTCAACCCTGACACTGACGCTTTATCTCCGGGAGACGCAGCGGCGACCTCTAGCGGTGGATATGAGATAATCACTGACACGATATCCCTTCAAATACCAATTACTTCATGATTTACCCCTGGACACATTGATGCAGTGGTTCTCAAACTTTTTCACGTCATGGACCCCTAAACTGACATAAATTAGACCATCTGACCCCCATCTGATGAGATTTTTGCTTTTAGATGTTTTATTACAGAAAGTGTATGAAACCCATGACCAAAACATTCTGTCATTGTATTACTTATAGCTGGATTTATAGTGAAAATAAATTATTCCCCTTTTTTCTGGGGACCCCCTGGAACCCTCTCAAGGATTCCTGGGGGTCCCCGGACCTCACTTTGAGAACCACTGCATTCAGGGTTTTGTTTGGGAGCCAGAGATCCCTTAATTTGTCCATTCATTTGAAACAGCAAAACCCAAACCCCTTAAAACACCTCTATTTACTAATTAGGCACAATTAAGGCGTACATAATCCCTTAATTATCACTTTAATGAGGTATTAAGAGGTTCTTAAAACACAGACAAAACACATTAAACTGAAAACCTCTTAATTATCAATTAATTATGATTTTTTTACCCATTAAAAAACCCTTTAAATGGACGAAAACTCATGAAAACCACCCCAGAATTTCCCCCTTAATTAGAAAATTAAGGCATTTTAAGGTATAAATTAAGGCGTAATTTTCATGGTTTTTGCACCATTTAAAGAGATTTTAACCCCTTAAACAGTGAAAATACCCATTTAAATGCCTTAATGCCGTGAATCTGCTACAAACGGTCCAAAATGCGGCTGCAAGACTGCTAACCAGGTCCAGCAGGATGACTCACATCACTCCTATTTTAAAATCTTTGCACTGGTTGCCCATTCATTTTAGGATTCATTTTAAGGTTCTTACTATTACATATAGAGCCCTGCATGGACAGGCTCCAGAGTACATTATGGAACTTATCCATCCCCTAGGTCACTCAGGTCTTCCAACCAGGACCTACTGGCTGTCCCTCGCTCACGGCTGAAAACCAAAGGTGATGGTGCCTTTGCATTTGTGGCTCCAACCCTATAAAACTCTCTCCCTGTACAAATACGGTCAGCGGACTCTGTTGAAGCTTTTAAAAAACTATTGACCCATCTTTTTAAATTGGCTTTTGTGTCTTCTTGGATTGTTTGTTTGATTGTGTTTTTTATTTTTATTTATTCATTTATTTATTTTATTTTATTTTATTCTAACTTGTGGCACATGTTTTTAAAGTATGTACACTATGTTTTATGGTCTTATTTTCAACTCTTGTTCTTGTGAAGCACTTTGTGAATTTCATTTCTGTGAAAGGTGCTATACTAAATAAATAAATAAAACTTAAAGTATTTTAATTCATTACTTTATGGTTAAATCAATGTATTTTTAATTTATAAAATTAAGGGATTCTGTTTATTGTCTCAGGTGTATAAGAAAATAAAGGTATTTAACTCCATACTATAACACACTGTCAGCACTCTGTTTATAGAGAAAGCAATGTCATCTTTAGACCTTAATGCAACATTTAGACTAAACGGCCTGATAGAACTTTTGATGATTTAAAATACAGCCCTCATAGCTGACTGAAATACTGTATATTATCATTTTCAATATGTTTGATAAATAGTTCTTTAAAATAGGTGTTTTTCAGTCACAGAAATCAAGACAAATAGGAGAACCATCATTATATTTAACTTTTTCCATCAGTGGACACAGTTCTACTAATACAGTTCAGTGCAATACTGGAAAAAAGAACTTAAGAGTAATCCAAAAATGTAATGTACATTAAAATGAGTGAACCCCCATGAGAAAGCTACCTGAGCCCAAGTCTAAAAGAAAAAAACAAATATAGACGATGCACTCCGTTAAACCATTATAACCCTCAGTGAAAGCCCAATGGCAGCTAAAAAAAATCATCCTCTAGTAGCAGCAAACAGCTGAAGTCAAATATACTGAGAGCTTAAAAACATTAAAATATTTGGAAATAAAGTCATCATAAAACAAAGAAAATGGAGAAAGAGTATTTATTATATATTTTCAAATAATATATAATAATAGACAATTGTTTTACATTATTTGATTAGCAAACATTTCATAAATCTTTAGTATCAGTAGAGTTATACAGTACAAAGAATTAAAAACACTACTTCATCATTAGTAGAATAATATTGTGCAAAATAAGTAATTCATTAGAATTACAACAATGGTTTAACAAACAGTCAGAACTGGAGTAAAATGTCCTTCCAACCAGTTAAGAAGGAAAATCAATATATTTGGCTAAGGTAAGAAAAAATACGAAGACAGTAGAACGCTGTATGTTGTTTCACATTATTAGGGTTAAAATACTTGGTGTGTAATCAACTGACATTTACCAATTTTAAAAAGTGTGTAAAGGTAATATACATCTACAGTACAGTCTCCACGTTTTACGCTCAAAACTCATTTGACAAGTATAGTTGTTACATTTTCCCATGTATGTCAGTCCCTCATCAGTGTTTTTCTCACTATATAGAATATATCAGCACTGCAGCCTGGTCACAGTAGAGTTTCCCTGCCCTGTGCAATCACATGATAGGTAGACATGGTCCCGGCAGATTTCTAAGACTAATATATTGGTATTTATTGCAGTGTTTCCCACAGGTCAAAGATATACTTGAGAGGAAGCTTTATCTCAAAGCTCCTTCTGACAAACCGTTTCTTTCACAATAAGACAACAGGCTAGAATCCGACCCATAAATCAAACACACATGTATAACCCAATATTAGATTATTGCAGATATACTGAGTATACATGACGGCCAATGAGTAACAACAGACCTTTGGGCAGGTCTGATGATGCAAAGGATAGAATTAAAGCAGCTATAAACAATATTCTTCAATTAACATTGTATCACATGAGTACTCATATATGTTTTCTCACAGACGATCATCACCAAACGCGGCAGTTGCCATCAGCTCTTATGAGCTTTACAGAATCTTTCAGCTCACAGTTTTTTTTTTCTGGCCCAATACTTAACTCAGCACTCTCATCAGCGTCCTTTGTGGCCGCAGCAGGCAGATGTCTTCAGCAAAAAGACTCTAAAAACCCACTGTGCACTACCCGCCCAGCACCAAACAGACATAATTAGCGACTAGGTGATGAACACAGTGGAGCATTTAGCAGCTAAAGAGGCATAGATTTTTCTTAGGAGTTGTTAAAGACCAAAAAAAGAGGAGAGTGAATATTGGACTGACATTTGCCTGATGGCTAAAAACATGACTCCAATTGAAAGCTAATGTTGCACCGGATCTGCTAGATGTGTAAATAGGCAACTGTTTGCTAACAAGTACATCATATAGACTAAAAAGGTGATGATATGTAAGTGTAATAGCTTGTTTTTCGCTTCCCAGAGTGGCCAAAAAAAATCAGGTATTGCAGGTTTAAACTGTATTAATGAACTTTTGCCATTGTGAAAATGGGTCAAAATATACTTGAACAACCATAACTATACTTGGTTGGTAAAGTATTAAGTATAGCCTTTGTGTGAGAAACACTGTATTGTATATATTAAAATAAATTTAATGCTATAAAACTGATTTTAAATATATCATCATTTCTATATACAGAGCTCCTTCTTGCTCTTGAGCACAGCAAGAAAGGGGAAAAATCTCAGCGATTTTTAAGCTCAGAGGAAACCTTGACTGGACAACTGGTGGGGTATAAAAACAGGTTGAAAAACCCTGTGTTGGTACACAATGATCCAAAACCTGTGGACAGGAGGGACCCTGGGGTTTTCACAATGCAGCCTCCTCTCCTCTCCCACACTACGCCATCCATCATAAACCCTTGTTGTAGGTCACCACCTTGCAATCTGTTGCCATGGCGATCTCCGGCTCAAGGCGAGACACCTCAATCTTCAGAAAAAAAAAAAACAACAAACAAACAATGAAGACTGAAGGTAAAATTTAAGCTCTACATCTCTCTGAGTCTGTCTTTAAGCCTTGAAAATCAGTCTGACTTTTAATTAGACGTGGGAAGAGGTGAAGTCAAGCTTGTGGGCCGGGGCTGTGCATGTCAAGCGGTGTATATGTAATTTGAATTTCTTCCCAGCTGCTCCCTGAGCCATCTGGCCTTGAATCAGCGGCGGAAGCAGTTGAACTGACATTATATACTGTACCTGAGACATCTGGGGGAACAGGCTGATGGCCACAGGCAGGGAGAGGCCGAAGGTAACCAAGCACACGATGCTGTGGATGGGCAGCAACAATCTGCGGTTGCTCTGCAGGAATCGCAGCCTACAGAAGTGAAGATAGTGATAAAAGGAAACATGAGCCTGCTGTGTGGCTCGATCCCAGATGACTACTGCAGAAGCTGGGAGTTATTTTTGGATCTGGAGAAAAACATCATGTACGGATTTGGGGGAGCTATTTCACACAATTAGTGGGTGGGAGATTCGACTGTCTGTGTGAAAGTTCCAGTTCTGTGTATAGTGAGTCAGACTGCCAATATCCTCTTTAATTAGACAGTAAATCCAAAAATTCTCCTTCCTCATCTTCATCAAGTCTTTTTTTGTATTTGAAAAGAAGTTGTGCTAAATTATTACATTTCATTATTACATTTTTTACTTGTTCTCTGGCTGCAATGACCTCCTACTGAATGAATATATGAGAAGCAATTTGGAGCACAACATATGTTGGCTCTTGGCCGAACACACACAGATATTTATAGTATTTATAGACCAGGGTTAGGGTTAGTACACAATAAAAAAGAGGAAAACATGAGAATGAAATGCTTCACTATCCACAACTGCCTTTGAAAATATCAATTTAATTTATTCATATTTACTTAGGAGCAGAATAATGTTTATAATTATTATATTCTGGCATTTTTTGCCAAGATTCTGGTAATAATAGTTATACGCCTACAAGTAATGTGTTTTTTGTTAATCGTGCTAGAAGCTCTAGGGATTTGTCTGTCGTTCAGTCCACCACTTTGGTCTAGACTGAAATATCTAAACAAATACTGGATGGATGCCACCCTCTTCCTCAAGCATTACCAGCAGGTGAAATTTACTTTGGTTTATGATCATATACCTGCAAAACTAACGACATTCCCTTCATCCTCAGCTGTACTTTTAGTTCTGTGCTAATAAGCACATGTTAGCATGGTAAACTAAGATGATGAACATGGTAAACATCTGATTAACATTAACATGTTAAAATTGTCACCTTGAGCATGTTAGCATGCTGACGTTAGCGTTTAGCCACTACCACAGCTGTAGACTCTTGGTCTTGTTTTATATGTTTTCATTCTGATCAGGTTCTAATTGATGGAACATAATAAGTAGCCAAAAACTTTTATAGTTTTAAAATGGAAAACATTTGATTTATTCCATTATGCAACCTGACAAAAAGCCCATAAATTATAAGCCTTTTAGAATAATGTTTTTGATTATCAATTAATTGTTTAAGGAATTTTTCAAGCAAAAATGTCAAAAATTTACTCATTCCACCTTCTCAAATGTGAATATTTCCTGGTTTTCTTAGGATTGTAAACAGAGTATCTTTGGTTGCTCAAACAAAACAATATTACAAGACGTCACCTTGGTCTCTGTGAACTTGTGATGGGCATTTTTCACTATTTTCTGATATTTTATAGACCAAATGACGAATCCATTAATCGAAAAAATAATATGTAGATTAATCAATAATGAAAATAATAAATAATTAGTTGCAGTTATTTGGACAGAATCCCCACAATGTACTGTAACTCTACAAACCTCTCTAGGTAGGACATGATGATGGGGGGCAGGACAAAGATTGGCATCGGGAGGACCACACGTGTGAAGGCGGTCTCCGTGATTGCCTGGGGAAAGAGATGAGAACATTGTGCACACGCTTCATTTCAAATACTGCAATGAGTTGGATTTAATTTTCTCTTTCATGAGATCAGATGGGTGCTGAGTGATAGGAGCTGAGCAGGAAATGATGCATTTTCCCATTATCAGCCACCATCACATTTGCAATTCACTGAAAAACAGCACACGTCTATGGTATAAACAAATTCAGAGCAGTCAAGGAACAAGCACGCTGAGTATGCAAAAAAGCCACTCACATGTCTTGCAGCAATTTTGGAGGAGCCCACCACATTCCCATTGTTGTCCAGCACATCAATACCTTCAGACAGCTCATTGTGTCTCATCAGGCCCACGTTACAAATGTTTGCACTAGCTGAGGATAGAGACAAAAAGGCAGCTTTTAGTTGTTGAGACATTTCCATAAGACAAGAACAGACGTCGAACACAAGTTAGTGATAGTTTAGAGGAGAGAAATTTTCTTTGAAGAGGACTATCATGTACATTTCCAGGTCTATATTTATATTCTGGGGCTGTGCTGGTATATTTTAGGATGATTTCCAGTTAAAAAAAGAACAGAATTTATTTTATACTGGCTCTAAATGCAGCCCCTCACTTCAGCCTCTGTCAGAAACAGGCCGTTTTAGCTCCTGTCTCTTTAAGGCCCCCCTACCGATGAGCCCACTTTGTTCTGATTGGTCATCTCCTGGAAGCTGCCCCTCGGTAGACTTACGGCGACTCAGGAGGCAACGTAACCATATAATAGCAGTAGGATTTCACTTGTTTTTCTCGATCTTCACTCGAAATGTCAACTCCTCAAATACATATGTACATGTTCGAGACAGAATCTCATCTGAAATATGCGAGTGGACAACGTGAATAACCTTAGCAAAGGCTACAGACGGCCGTTTGTGGGCATGTGCAAATGGTCTGACGTCAGTTTGATGGGGAAGTAGAAGTAACTTTGCAAATGGAGCGTTCAGAGCAGGCTGAAACCCCTGGGCTTTTGACTTGAAGGCAAATACATTCACCTCAAGTTTTGGACCTTTGACCGTGTTTAACATAGACCTCTGACATCATAACGGCATATAAATGACAGAAAATCACAAAAAGCATGTTATATCCCCTTTAAAAAAATCCCTTAATTGCAAACCACTTAAAGTAGTCCTTGAAAAATAAGTTGATAAACTACTGCTGGTGTGCAGTTCAGTGCAGTAAAACACTATAAAAACCTGTGTAAAATAACTATTTTCACACAAACATTAAATTATTGTCTTTTGCAGTCAACAAGCTTTGAAAGTTGATATTTATGACATTAATTCTTTGATAGAGAAAATAAAAAGAATGAAATCAGAGATTTCATGTTGTGACTCCAACCACCAGGGGGCTACATAACGACCCCCCATGATTATAACTGTTACACAGGTTCCTTTGAAAACCTACCTACAGCTGGAAATGGGACAAATCTTTGTATTATCATTCTGGTGGCAGGACTCAACTTGTTGGCCTTCTGAATCAACACATTCAATCCCACCTACAAAACAAAACAACACTTTAAGATATTACAAAAATAAATATAACAACTTGGGCAAACCACATCTGCCTTATAAATTAGTTCAGTTTTTTGTTAATTTTTTCTTTTTTGTTTTCAGTAAAAACCCATAAATTTGTTTACTGTGTCACTATTTATTGATTAATTTTCCAGCAAATTACACTGTGTATCACGGTTTCAATACTGCTATGACAAACACGACTGCTACTGTGCAGTGTGCAGATATGAATCAGCTTATGACTAAAGACACAGCTCTCAGTCATAGTCAGGGAACATTCACAAAAAACAAAGTTTAAATCTAATTTCTGTAAACTTAAAGAGGATATTGATGTCACTGAAGAAGAAACACACTCACTGCAATGGACACGGCACTTGACACTGCTCCAACGTAGCCTTGAAGAAACTTGGATGTTGGTGTAGGCTAAAGAGGGACAAAATAAGTGTCATTTCATAGCTTTATACACTTTTAAGACAGAGAGTCAACCTCACGTGTCCCCTCAAATATTTGAGATTGGATGGCTTTAGAAATTGTTTAATTCTATTTTCACAGTAGGTGTTTTAATTAGCCTTAATAGTACAGTATATGAACAAAAGTCACTTTTCTTTATGTGTTTATTCGTATTTAACTCGGCCTGCTACACACGCTCCCCATGCATATTGGTTCCTTCCAGCTATAGAAAACACTACGTAGCAGCAGCAGCGGAGCTGGTAGAGCTGCTCAGCTGCACAGCTGTGGAAGTCATGTAGAGTCGTTGCAAATTGCAGTTGTGTTAATGGCAGTGTGACGTATGAATAACCAATCTCAGCTCACACCATAAAACAGCATGACTTGAATGAAAATGAGTATAAGAATTACTTAGTTTCAGAATTTCCCTATTTCATATAAAGTGACTTTATCATCAGTGGTTACATCTTGGTTTGCTGTGAACATTAACATATGCATTGGGAAACTGTGTCCCCTCAAAAATATCAACTGCATGACGCCCTTGACAGAGATTAAAGTAGTTCCTACCTTTGTGGCGTTGCGGTTGGCATAGTTCACGCAGGCATTGTGACTCTGATTCAGCCACTGTCGGAAAGAAGGAAGGAAATAAAGGAGGGATGAGGCTTATGAACCCAAGCAAGAGGGAAGGAAAGGACAGAGGGCAGCAGGAAAAAGAGAAAAAGAGACAGACAGACAGACAGATAGATAGATAGATAGATAGATAGATAGATAGATAGATAGATAGATAGATAGACAGACCGATAGATAGATAGATAGATAGATAGATAGACAGACAGATAGATAGATAGATAGATAGATAGATAGATAGATAGATAGATAGACAGACCGATAGATAGATAGATAGATAGATAGATAGACAGACAGATAGATAGATAGATAGATAGATAGATAGATAGATAGATAGATAGACAGACAGATAGATAGATAGATAGATAGATAGATAGATAGATAGATAGATAAGAGAGAAGCACCACTTTTTACAATGTGCTTATTCTAGTCTATAACAGGTGGGAAAGCATTGCAAGTACACAATAAAAAGTGCATTTACCAGATGTTCAAAATGGGATAATAAATGGTTTTACGATACATATGTTAATTTACAGTACCTGCCATATAATGGTAGACACCACAGTCTGATTTGGGAGAAGAAGGCCAATGACCTAGATGAAACCAGGGAATAAGAGCTTATTTTTGAGGCAAAATAAGTCCAAAGTTTATTTCATCTATCCCCAAACATGAGCATGTAAATGGATATCTGTGTAGCCGAGTCAGTTTTATGAAACGCTTAATGATTAATGTACGATATTCATATGGAACTTACAATTGGTGTTCCAAATGGTACATAACCTGCACAGTGGAGAAATGGTTTTCAGTGTAAAAACGATGACAGAATGGACCAAATTTAACCACTTAGGCAAAGATCTTCATCTGAGGTCGTACCTGACATTCGAAATGGCATGAAGATCTTCTCTCCTGTGTCAGGATGAATGATGGCCTGCGTGCAGAGAGCATGACATCATCCTCATGCTACCAGGAGCTCAGAGACTTGAATGCATGGAAGTGCAGTTAAACTGATGTAACTTATGACTTGGTGAGTCACTTACCTGCTTGATCTTTTGGGCTTCCCACAGCTGCACAGATACACCGTGCAATTAAAGGAAAAGAAAATCAGGATTACTTTTACACAGCATTACTTACTATGAGACATTCATGAGCTCCCCACTGTTACAACAATTACTTAATAATGTGTACTATGTTTTCTGTATTTGATATTCAATCAGAATTTTGTGTTATAACATTATACTGCAACATACTCTCAACTGTATCACATCAACATCAATAAAAACTCACCTGAAGATCAGAAACTCCAGGTGGAAGCGAGCCATGTTTATAATCATCGAGGAGTTTGATGCAGTCTTTCAGCCGTTTCTATGTGAAAACAAAACATTGCTTATTGGAACATGAATTCAATGGCAAGAATAAAGCTGGGTATCATTTTCTATACTAGTATTGTTACCACACAATGCTTTTCTTGATACCTTACTGTGAAAAATATAAACAAGTTTATCTACAAACCCTTTTTTGTCATTTAATACAAAAAGTCAATGTTCTTTTTAGGACTGCAGATCATTTCATTATTGATTAATCTGCTAAATACTTCCTGGATTTATTCATTCATTGTTTGGTCTTTCAAATGTCAAAAAAAAAAACATCTTAAAGTGTCATAATGACTTTTCATATAAGTCAAACTAAAGCAGGAAACTTTTGAGAAGCTGGAAGCAGCAAACTCTTGGCATTTTTGCTTTAAAATGAACTTTTAATCAGTTATCAAAATTGTTAATAACAATTTTCTGTCAATCAGTTAATCGACTAATCATTTCAGTTCTGCAAATGTTTTATGTTTTCTGAACACAAAAAATTGTCAAAAATGTAATCTAAATAAGGAAATACTTGATTTTTTGTTATGTGACACCTTCCCGTACAACAATACTAATACAGATATTCTGGTTTGATATATAACACCAGACAGCAGTGGCAGCTTGTGTTAATAATCAACATGTATGCAGTATCTACAGGCTTTACCTCGGAAACAAACAGGGTGCTGGGGTCAATGATGTCAACAAAGTGCCTCAGACGGCCGAGGAATGAACCCTAGAAAAGACAAAACATGTGACAAAGTTAATTCTTAATGAGAGCTGACACATGAAGATAGAAAAACATCCTCCCTTATGTGAATGGATAATTTCTACAGAAGTCCCCTGAGCTGATTTATCATTGCTAACTTAAGTTTCTAAAAAAACACTGTTCTCTCTAAAACCCCCTGCAGATATGAAGTAGTAGATATTTATGTATTTAAAATATCCCATGTAAGCACAATTTATCGTTTCATATATTGTTATATATATTCAACAGGGTTGTAGGATACCAGAAATACAAGCACAACCACAACCCCTTAACTGATGTTTGACAAAGCTAAGTACCAAAAACTGATTACCTACTACTTTACATAAATCTCATCACATTATATTCATTAATTTAACAGTCAAATAATATTCTCAGTAAATTTTACCTCTCAACACGATGGTCTAAATGCTGTTTCAAAGAATTCTGCATACTGCCAGGAATATAATACTGGTAACACCAGATCCCTTCATTTTATTATAACTTTTCATCAAAAATAGTCACTTTTAGCAGCAGTAACTCTAAAAAAATCCAAAATAAACTCCTTCTCAGGTCATTTAAATACCCTAATTCCTGAAACAAGACTGAGTACATGAGCTTGGTGTCCTAAATAGCAGCTATGGCCTGATCTCCTCATCTGTCATTGAGGACACTGTGGAAACCGTGAACCATGAGATGCAGTTAAAAGCTCCCAATCATTAATAAGTCAACCTTTGAGCTTCTTCACAATGTACTGTTCCCAAAAGTAAAGAGGAAACATCCATGAAACTGGAATTCTTAACCGTTATATTCTCTGAGGTTAAACATCTGACACTAACTGCACAATTATACAAAACACAGCTGAGATGTTGAAGGAAAACGTTCCCCTTTAGAAGAACTTTAGCGAAAACACCCAGAAAGTTTACATTTACTGAACTCCCTCCTCAAAGTGAAGCTCTGAGCTGCTGGTCCTGTTTTCTGTTCCCCTTCACTGTCTACATCGGCATGCCAATTGCTACGTGTGTGTGCCAACTGTCTGAAAAGGCCCTATAGAGGTTCATGCCAAGAGTCTCTTTGGCAAACCAGATGGACAAAAACATGGCAGCTTCAATCAGATTCCCTCTGAGACGTTTATCAGTTATGAAGGCCGGGCGGCACGGTGGAAAGACAGTGGAACGAACCTTTTCCTACAGTATTTTTAATTATCATTCCAGCATCGGGTGCTAATTGAAAAGACTAGAGAATGAAGATAAACCATCTTATCTCTGTGTTTTCTGCCATGATGCCATTTCTCCATCACATGTCTCCTCCTCTGACAGGCCATATGTGCTGCAGTGCTGTTTTGTAAGAGTCGTGTGGAGAGAGGATCCATGTGAGCTTTAATTATGCATGAGTTTCAGCTCCCCGGAGAGTACACAACAAGGCTAGCAGAGATGGAGCTCTGAGGAGAGCACAGACAAACCGAGCAAGATTTATGCTGATTCAAGGACTGGCCTAATTTTCACTGCTTTGACGCAAGGAAGTGGAATTATTAAAGCACCTTTATCAACCCTGACAGGAACTGCAGGTGCCAGATGGAAAAATAAAGGGGTTCAAGGGGGTCAGATTGAAAAGATTTCCTACCAATAACTATATATAAGCTGATAAACAAGGATGAATTACTCTCTTCCTGTTATTTAGGCTTCCTGTAAATCATATTATATCCTGTGTTAATTGTGGTGTTCTGTCACAGTTTGGCTCTAAACAAAAGACAAGTTGCTTCCCTTTGAGCTCTTTGTGTTTTTACAAATACTTTTATCCATGTTGCATATTCACATCAGCTGAAACCATGACAGATCAAAAAAGTTACTTATTTACTTACACAATCACAATAAATAAGGACTTTGCTCTGTGCACCATCCGGTAAATAATTGTCTATAGACGCTGTTTAATAAATAGCACTGAACGAAGAAGTGTTGGAAATTTAAATGTAGCTTCACTAACGTGAGTCTCTGCAGCCTCTCGGTTAATGTGCCATCCGAGTTGACTATGAAGGTCACATTATCTTTCAGGGCTGACCAATGCAAATGAATTTCTGAAGACGGAAAATTGAGTAATGGGCTTCAGATAAGGACGGACAGCCCCATTAATCTCGATCACAGGTCTGAGGGGGGGAAAAAACACTTTAGGCTGTTACTTTAAAGTGTGATTTGCACTGGATTCATGTGCAAAATGATGCGCAAATAGAGAGATGTCTTATCATTAATATGTGAGAGCTGCGACTTTACAGACAAAAAGAAAAAGAACAGAGGAAAAAAACAAACATAATAAGATATTTATGGTGATAAACTGACTTATAAATGACAACTGCGTTCAAATTGAAGCGAAAGATCCAAATGTGTGATATAATGTTGCGCGGAGCGGCGCCGAGGCAAAGGCTGTGAAATCTGTCAGTGTGGAGATGATAAACAGCGATAAGACACCGCCTACTGATCATTACTCCCACTAATAAACCATTAATAGCCTCGAAACTGACCCAATTACGCGCAGAAGTTCATTAACAGTTGGAAGTTGTTGCAGTTTTATAACAGCCAACAAAGAAACGGATCGCTGATCAAACGCAACTTTCGCTACAAAGTGGTAGCATCCAGAGCAGAGCAGAGGAGAGGGGAGGATGGGGCTGTTTTTCACCCGAAAAGCTTAAGAACAAAATGTCATGAATGCATGCTTAACGGGGGATAATGAATACTCACCTGGTCGTATCGGGGTCTCCCGAGCTGGAAAGCAGGACACTCTGCAGATTCCGCCATGACACCGAACTATTTATTTATTAATGAACTGAATCATGACCGGATTTCCAAGTAGAGCGAACTACATTCAATGTGTAACTATAGTGAAGCAATGAGCCGCTACGTCTGTTGGGATATGTAGTCTTCTCGTTTGCGTTAACACTGGCAAAGTTGAAGCGCATGACTACACATCCCAAATAATCGATAAGGTGAAAGCTATTGCATAACTGTTCCGATTGATCTTGGGAGAGATAACACAGTTAATGATATGTGAAGATGTGTGGCCTGAGGAAAGATGATCATCCCTGGACTGATTTCAGGTGCACACATGTGTGAATTGATGATTTTTTCTTAAAAGAAAAAAACATCCAGGAGCAAGAAAATGTGATTATCTTTTCATTACACCGGAGACTTCCATCACGCGCCCGTCATACAGCAGCCACGAGCTTTTCAAATCGACTAAAGTCTGTTATAAGTCTGTAATTCACATTATTATAAACCCTAGACATATACTAGCACTTTTTTTATCCATGACATCCACCTAAAAGTGCATCAAAAAGCACAAAGATGAAACACAGTAAAAGTGCAGCATAAAAACGTCAGTAATATTTAATTACACAAAGAGGCCAACTCATAAAAGTGTATTCCAGCTTCATTTTTAAAACTATGTACATTCTTAGCAAGAGGCTTTACACACTTACAGACCTGTTGGAGGGATGAAAAATGGAGAGACAACTTTTCTGTTTTTACATCTTTACCACTAACCTTGTTTTATTTTCTGAAAATATACAGACTGACTGAAAGGGGAGTTTGCAAAAATCTTCAGGGTCTTAAAACAAAAGGAGTCTGGTGCTTTTTATTTATTGTTGCACTTCCTTAAAGTTGGGGATATACAAGGGACATATTATTTAAGAAAATAGTCAAACTCATTCAACAGAAGCAAAGATATAATAAAAAAAATATATATATATGTTTATTTGTAGCACCTTTCAAAGCCAGTGTTATTAATTGCATTACACACAACAAACAATAAAAAACAGAAATACAGGAATAAAATCAAAGGGAAGACATCAGTAAAAACAAACATTCAAAGTAATTTACATGAACATAAGATAATTATCTTAACCGCATAAAAGTTTATAAAACATAGAAGAATGTCATGCATAAAAAACATCAAAATTAGTTATAGGTTAACCAATAAAACTGAGTTTTAATAAGTAATAGAAAGATGAAAGATAGTGTTCAGTGAGTCTGATTAGATGGGTCAAGCTCCAAATAGCTGGATCCTACAATTCCCATAATACACCAAAAGTCATCTTTCATTAGAGCTTCTCTGCCTGGTGAGTTCCCACATCTTTCAAACTCTACTCGCAGGCTTTCTATCACAAATTTGAAGTCTCAAAGCTCAAATTGAGTTCCTCCAGAGCCACAGAGGAAATAGTAGTATATCCAGTGACGTGTAAACTGATCTTTATGTGTATAGTTTTGAGAAGGCAGGGTTAAGTAGTATAGCAGTACACAGGCAATATGTTTACTTAATTTACAACAACATTAATTCTAATAAATGAAACCACAGAGGCCACAGATCTGGATATCTGGTGCATCTGCAAATTCAAACTGTGCAAGGAGAGGACGGGATCCATGCTGAAGGAGTGCTCTCTAGTGGAGAGAAATGAGTGTTGCTACAGCAGATATTCAGCGTGCAGGACGTTATGCATTAGTTATAGTCTTACGGAGGTCTACTCAATGACAAGTCACAAACTTTCTTTAGTTCATGTGCACTTTATTTTATTACAGTACAGTTCTGCGGTCATGTAAAGCATTGCAAGTAGCTACAGTGGTACTAGTGAAGTGGCATTAGAGAATATATTATCATGACAAAAGTATTTTATAGAAATAACTTATTATAGTCTTATTTACTGCATCAGGGCTTTATTCCTACAGTAGCAGGTTGCTATTTCAACAAAACATTGCATAACGGACAACAAAACATAAAAATATACTAAAACATTCTCATTGGCTTAGCCTGCAATCAGAAGAGAGCATTTAATGAACGCAGTATTTTGTAAAATAAAAAATAAAAACAAAACAGAAAAGAAAAGAAAAATGCAAACAGTAAGTCTTCATCCTCTTAAATCTTTTCTGGCAGAGACATGAATATTGTTCTTTTGCTTATCATCCAGCAACATTAATGCAGAAATGTCTTCTTTTTATAGATTTCACATTGCACAGCAGCATTTTAGGACGTGTTGCTATATTTTGTAGCATTTCTTAAACACTTTTTCAAAATAGCTCAAGTTAACCTTTGTGCACTTGACATTTCATGGAGCTGTTTGAGATAAACCGTTTGAAAATATTGTGAAAAAATGTTGGTTTGTTACACTTCAACAGCTCTAATTCCAATGTTGCATTTTAAAGGTTACTTGAGATCTTATTTCTCATTTCGATCTTATATCTTCCTCTGTTCTTCCCAAAAAAGTGTTTTCTCTAGCCTCTATTTTATTTTATGCATTTTATGTAAAAAGCAATGAGTTTAAATTTTAAATTGACAGCAGCTGACTATCTTAAATTATTCTAGTAAGCACAGCTAAAATAATCATTTGCATCTGCTTTGATGAAAGCTTCTCTCTTTGTACTTCTTGTTGTTTTTCATTCGTGCCAAATTGGGACCAGCATGCATGTTGGGTAAATTTGTGTATACATCAACAGGGCAGTATTAGCAGTGAGAAGACCTGGATAGTTGTGAGATCCAGTTTTGTGGAGCACTTGTTTGACTTTATTGCACCTGCCTCTAGAGTGATTCCCAATCTTAAATAATTACCCTGTTTATCACCTACGCTCACATTTACAACTAATCGAGGAAACACTATACTAGAGGTCACTGATCATACATCATGTGCAGTACGCCGTACACACCCTGGTACTGTTGTCACTTATGTCTAGAGCGCACTTGAAGCAGCGTGGGTGTCTGCTCCATGATCCGCAGCAAAAGATTATCAATGTAGTCCTCTAGGTCTCGAACTTGCGCCTTGACCTTTTTCAGCTCGGCTTCACATTTCCCCAGCTGTGCCCCCTGCTGCTCGGAGGCCGCCTGCTGCTTCTGCATGTCCATCTCCTGCTGCAGCAGCAGGGAGATCAGCTCCATGTTGGTCAGGTGCTGGTACTGGGCAGAGTGGTCCACTGTCACCTCCTGCAGCAGAGAGGATAGCAACAGTGTCGATATGCAGGAAACCCTATGTAGGTGTGTGAAACTGGCCTGTAAATGTCACAATTAAATTACGCTTATTCACTTTCTTGCAGAGTTACAGTGGACACCGCTCTCATATTTGTCCCCTCAATATGGAGCTGGCAGCTAGTTAGCTTAAAGATCCCCTCCAGACATGTATAAAAATACTCTGCTTGGAACAATAATGTGTGTGATATGGTTTTTCCACAAAAAAGTATAATTAGCACATTAACACACTTAAAAAATGACATCTACTCCTTCCCTCTCATTACAAATTCTAGAAGCTATGAATATGCTAATATATTTCATTTCAGAAGTTTTCTTGCTGGAGACAAGATGTTTCCTACTTCACTGTAAAGTCCATTTTATGTGTTTGTGCGCGGAAGGGTTCATGTTTCCAACTCTCACTTGTGTAAATTGAATACTGGACTACGATTCCCGCACCTTAAAATCAGATTTTCAATGAGCTCAAAGAAACTTTCCCACTTTCCGCAGATGAATATGAAACAAGCCCTCTAGTGTCAAACTCTGCACATGCATCATTCTGTAAAGTGAAGCTCAAACATCCAATTGTAGAAACAAGAAGATAAACATATTTTTGAGACTTTAAGTTAGCATAAAGGCTAAAAGCAGGGAGAAACAGCTAGCCTGGCTCTGTCCAAAAATACACTGCGGATTTAGTACGGATTGAACAAGACATAACATCAGGCTAGTCAGGCTAGCTAGATGCTTTAACCATCACTTCATTAAACATCTCACCAAAGGACTGCAGTTGAAAATTGGCCAGCTGGCTAACACTGGCACATGTAGAGAAATGTTAATTAATGTGCATTGTCCTTATGAATAAATAAGCTAAACTATCCCTCACCTGGCTGTGACTTCATATTTAATTTAATGGGAAAATAAAAACAAACAAATAGTGGTATAAATCTCCTCATCCAACTAATCTAATTTCCTAAATATGATTAAAATGTCGAGCTTACTCGGATATTAAATGGCTTACTATGACACCCTGAAGAAAAAAAAACAATTTTCAGTTGCAGGTGGTAAAATTAAAGTGAGTCACAGGCAACAATGAAGTCATCACAACATTCACGCTCCTGCAGTGCATTTATTACAGTAACACCATGTGCACAGCTGCTGTTAATAAATGCTCATGGAAGCATTAAATAGTCTGCAGACCTAATGGCTTTCTGTGATTTAGTATGACATGGTGGTAATAGAGATTGATTGTGATTTTTTCAATCCTGTTTTCCGATAGGTGACTTACTAATGGTAGCCTGCAGACCAACTCTAATCTACCCCAGTTTTATTTAACCATGAAGAGACAATTTTTCAGTCATGGCTGATTTTGGTGTTAAAACTTCAAACACAGAGCTATAAAACAACCAATATCATTTAGTCTCTTTTGCAACATTGTTAGCACATAGACTGATCCAACTAAACTGAAAACAGACAAACCCATTTAGCCCAGTTTTGAAGGATGTGATGCAGCAAATTTTCACTGGCAATATGAATAAGTTTTAATTGATTTGGCAACCTTTTAAAGACTATTTGAAAAAGCAAGCTCATGATCTGTTGATGAAAGCACAACATTTCAGGACATCCTATTACATCCTTTTTTTAGCAATGATTGAGTGTTTTAGTTTGCTCTCTTAATATTATCATATCTATTTTCTTCCTTTCATCTATCTATTAATCTATTTATCTACTTTTTGTCTGTCTAAAATAGGTTTAATTACTCTTTTATGTGAACATATTTATGTGCATGAAAAAAAAACACATTTTGATTCCCCGCTGGATCTTTGTCAGGTGCAAATGTTGTCTTGATTCATAAAATCCAGAAATGCTTGGATTGCTAAGTATTTCCTCCCCATCACATTTACAACCACTGTAGAAATGTGTAATAGAAAAAAAAGTCCACATAATTGTTAGACGTATCAAAAAAGGCAATAACACTTCACGTCTGTTCATTTTCAGGTTCGACTGACGATGGCGCAACCTAGAAACCCTTATTCAGGCCAAAGAATTATGTCACACTTGAGAGGAGTAATGGGATCAGTATTTCTCTCGTCAGTGTTGGAAGTAACCTCAGTCTAACAGAGAGCTGGTAGGTACAGTAGCAGCTGCACACTGTCACTGTTTTTTCTGGTGGACTCTCTCCCCATGGTGGTGATATGATTACTGTGACAACTTAACTTAAACAGAAGAAACATGAAAATACATCACTTTATTGTATGTCATAGTTTTAGCTCCTGAAGGTTCTGTAATGAATAAACAAACTGTCATGTCCCAGTGAAGTAAAAAGGTTATTTATACTGTGTATGGAAGGTTATAAAGGCTTCATAAAGGACTATTAGTTTTGTTTTTGTTGCACAGTACCTGACTTTTCTCAGGTTCAGCTACAGCCTGGTGGGCGATGCGTCCAGGGTGGATGGTAGACTTGAGTTTCTCCAGAACTGAACGACCCTCCTTCTTTTCTGATTGGCTTGAGGTTAATGGCTTCACTGGATGGGGTCTGCAAAGTAAAGAGGTCAGCACTAGCACTTCAACACGGATATACTCTATGTTTACTATACAGTAAGTGCAAAACTGTTGCCTACCAACTGAAACACACTGCATCCTAGATGGTGAAATGATAGCTGGTTACTGTATTTCACTTCATTCAGCAGATATTAATGACCTCCACACATACTTCCCAAAAAACTCTCAGAATATCAAAGCATGAAAAAAATCTGACCTGCCACTCCATAAAGAAAGAGAGAAGAAAATTTGTCATTTAAATTGTATTAGGGCTGCAACTAATGATTATTTTTGATTAATCAATCAATCATATAGTCTATTGTCAGAAAATAGTGAAAAATGCCTGTTATAATCTCCCACAACTCAAGGAGATGTAGTCAAATGTCTTGTTTTGTCCAACCAACAGTCCAAAACACAAAAATATTCAGTTTACTGTCATACTTGACAAAGAAAAGCAGAAAATCTTCACATTTGAGAAACTGGAACCAGATAAGTTTTGTAATTTTTGCTTGAAAAATGACTAAAATTATGTGTCATTTATCAAAATATTTGCACCTTGATTTTCTGTCGATGGACTAATCGATTCATTGACTAATTGTTGCAGCTCTAGTAGTATCTACTGTTAATTGAAGCCATATAGGAAATGCAAATTGAGTGACACTTTGCTCCAGGGGGATGTGATACTGTTGAGGGGGAACACATACTCAACAACAACAGGGGGGAAATGCTTAGAAACAGAAAAACCAGAATTCAAATTAACGCTACTCTGTGATCACAGCAGAAGGACAAGCTGAGTTCCTGACAAAACACTTTGCATTGTTTTCTTGTAGATGTTATTATTAGCACGTTCTAAAAATGGGAGATTTAAATGGCTGAGCAGCAGTGACTCTATGATCCTCCTGTCTGTTTGATTGTTTGTTTCTGAACTAACAAATGTTTGACAGCATGTTTCTGAATATGAACCTGCATCTCTCCTGTACATGTACAAACATCATAGTAACAAATAGTTGGTGGATACCTGAACATATACATTTATAATTTACTTTCTGTGATGCACACTAAAAATCAATGGGTTAAATTTACCCAGTTTGGGTCATTATAGCACCAATACAACATTTACCCAGTAGAAATCTGTTATTTTGACCCAGTGTTACACACAACAAGATTTAGCTAAAAACAGTCACAAACTTACTGTTTCTCATACAAAACAATGTGCATATGACATTCAAAAGATACACAAGTTATTAACAATCAATAACAAACTGTGATATGTAAGTTTAAAAAGAGTAGAGTAGATTATAACAAGCTTTATTTGGGTAAATAACCTTACAGTAAAATAAAAATAAAAAATAACCCAAAAACAACCACTTGTCTTGAGTGGCTTTCAGGATATTGTGTTGGTTCTATATTGACCCAAACTGGGTAAAATTTTAACCCAGTCATTTTTAGTGTGTGAAACTTAGGTGCACCACTAGAAATTTTAGGTCTCCTGAACAGCTCTGACACAATAAATATCTATAATTCCTGGCATGTTCTCTACTTTTTCCTAAGTATATATCATATGTAGGGGTGTCGACCTTTATTGCCCTTGTTTCTTGGGATTCTTGGGAAGCCATAAGTGTAAAATTACAATTACAGTGACTTAGACGTAACCTCTGACCAAGATTGCTGTCTCATGATCTGAAAAAAAAAAAAAATCACATTTTCTAGTAGTATAATAAACCCCTATGGGAGAAATGGCTGTTAGCTTTCACTTATTATTTCTAGATATCAGACTGTCTGGACATGATGTAGCAGGTGGTCAAAGCAGCCGCGAAAGAGGCAGAACGAAGTGGACGAAAAATAAAGTAGCCACCGAGGAACTGAAACATGAGATGAATAACATAAATGTGACAAGAACAGTGCACAGCAAGAATCATCCAACTTCCTTGGATGTAAAGACAGAACCTATGATGGCATGAACGCATTCAGCACAAAACAAGCCAGGCCAACAGTAAAAAAGGTATCAGAGCAACCAAAACAACAACAAAAAATACCATTTGCATGTTTTGCAGTGTATGTAGAAATCTGTTTTTACAGATTGTAAGTACCTACATATGTCTAAAGAGGAGTTTAGTGCGTATCCTAGTGCGAGGGTTCTCACCTGCTCTCCTGATGGGGCAGGTTGCTAGCTGGCTGTGTCTCCTCAGGCAAAAGTGAGTGCCGTGCATCGACCAGGGGCTGGTCAGTGGTGGAGGTGGTAGAGTAGGAGGAAGAGGAGGAGGTGTAGGGGGCCACGGCCAGAGAAGTACTGGCTCCAGCACTGGGCGGCCCCATGCTTGAGGGATGTATGGAGGGGCAACAGACAGGGGTAGGGTGGAGCTTAGCCTGTGCATCAGCTGACGGGGGCAGTGCAGAGGGGATGGGAGAAGAGGGTTCAGGCTCTTGCAAAGATTGCCCAATCTTTGACTTTGAAGGGGTTCTCAGGTTCGGGGCTACTTTTGCATGAAGGTCTTCAAAACTGATCGCAGAGGGTTTTCCTTCCGCTAGAAGTAACGATGTGTCATCTTTTGAACATATTTGTGATATTGTATTCAGCTCATTGTGATAGTTTTGATCTTTGTCTGTGCTGTCTACAAGAGAATCTGCCTGTTTATCTAATGCCAGTAAGGAAGAAAGAGCTGATTTAGTGGGCTGATAAGTCAATGGTCCTTCACTGGCTTCTGAAATATTTTGAACAAGGGACAACAACTGTTCAAACTCTCTGTCTCCACTTTTGTTTTGGCTTGTGAGACTGCCGCTGCTGTTTGCTCTGGACACTCCTTTTGGTCTAAAACGTGCACTAACCACCCCTGAAAATGACTCTGCCTGGTTAAGTGTGGCTAACTTAGCTTGTGGGTTTCCGTTATCATCGCAGTCATTTTTTGTCTTTTTAAAATCATCAAAATTTCTTGTTTTATCTTCAGGTGGATTAGATGTTTGATTTTGTGATGACAAAGCAGCAATCTCGCTGCTGCTTACCCTGGAGTTACCATTCGATGCCAGCTCACATCGACAATCCTGGCAATTGTTTTGGCAAACTGGAGAGACTTTGCACAGTTTATTAGACGATGCAGTTATTTCAAAGGAAGAGTTCATCTCTGGTATGTAGGTGTCCTTTAAAGTGAAAATATCCTCGGGTGAGGTCACCATCTCCTGGTGGGAAACGGCTATCTGTGAATCTTGTGTCACTAAGCTGTTGAGGCCTTTGAGAGTATCAGTTACCTCTGATGGAGTGGATCCATCAGAATCAATGAAACCAAAATCGGAATGATTCACATTCATGTTCAGATCTCCTAAGGTCAGTGAGAAAGACACGTTATTGTTTATGCATGTGGTTTCAGCTGGATTAATGGTAGAGGAATCTTTCTCCTCTACTGGAATGGAGGTAATACCTGACTGAGCGGGAGTAGCAGATATCTTCAAAAGGTCAGCAACAGTCATCTCACTATCAAGAAGCATTTTTGGTACTGAGTTCTGACATGCGGTCTTATTCCCAGCAGTCTCCTCAGCGTTCAATGATAAATGATGATTGTTTACTTTGGGCTGTCCATAGTTTCCTCTGCATATACGCCCATATAAGTCTTGTTCAAACAGCATCCCTCCCCAGCAGTCAGTCTCATCTTCCAGAGGTTCATACTTGAACTTTTTCAGTTTTTCTTCGGACAAACAACTCGGTGAAGTAACGTTTGTGTATGGTTGAGACTGAGCACTGAGGGAATCAGAGGTCTCGCTGCCATTGTGAGGGTCTGGTGATACACTCGGTGTGTTTCTTTTGCATTCTCCTTCTCTTCCACGTAATGACGCCGCACCGGTCTGTGAGAGGAGGCAGGCTTCTTTATGGACAGCTAGCTCTTGACCTCTATGCAGCCAACCATCAGAGTATATCTCATTCACTGAAGTCCTTAAAAGTCTCCTTGGAGGCAAAGGTGGAGGCTCCTCTTCACATGTTCGCAGCTCTTGTGCGTGATTACTGGTGTTGTTGTTAACTGGAAGACAACCGTGTCTATGGGGGGACGTTGGGCTGGTTCTCTGTTGCCTCTGAGAAAGTCTTCCTTTAGGTGAGTTGAGTCTGCTAGAGGCAAAAGCATCAAAGGAGTCCTCCCATTCGCCTGCACTCTCCGACATGGAGGGAGGGGCAGAGTGGTTGGGGGAGTTATGTGGTGCCTCTTTGGGTAATAACACAGGGAGGGATATCTGCCTAGCTACTGGCCTGGGGCGCTCCCGCTTTATGGAAGCCATATTCGTAGCATTAACATTGTGAGCAGGGCTGGGAGTGCAGTGCTGCGAGGGCAGAGTAGTGTAATGAAACGGGGATGAGCCAGAAGAGGAGCAAGGCGCAAAAGGAGGCGACCTCTGCGACTCTTCAGCTATGAGCTCCTCAAAAAAGGGGTTTCGCTGCAAACGTGGGAGGAAAGGGTTGGAGGGGGAGATGGGTGTTGAGGAGGGAGAGGAAGAGGGCGTGATGGGATTAGTGTGATTCCCGTCATTGGGTGAGACATGACCGGTGGAGGCAGAAGGAGAGGAACACTGAGGGGGTACAGGGGAGCGAGGAGGGAGGGGAGGGGATACATCTGAGCTGCTTTCTACCTTAGGAGAAACTTCCAGCCTGTGGAGGAAAATAGGGCACAATAGTCCTCTTAGTTAATGGCGTGCCAGGTTACCAAACGGGGAACATCTTTCTTACACAAACAGAAAAGACAACCAAAATATTAGTTGATATTCCACAACAAAGTGGGACATTTCTGCTTGCCTAACGTCAGTCTTTAAACATCAGTAGATATAAAATTGGCCAAATGAGAGAATTATGGAAACAGTAACACAAATTAAATCAAAAAAGCAAAGCACATTTGCAAAATAATCAAGCAGAAAATAAATAATGCATTGTAGCCATTCAAGACCATCTGCAGTTATTCTGTTGGGTGAGCTCATATCAACATGGAATGATTCTCATCACATCCTTTAGCACTTAAAACATTTTTTCTACACCACAGTGACATTGCATCTTTAATAGGAAAAACAGACACACTGAAAAATAAAATTGGAATGTGGAAGTGCTATTTGAGGAAAACATAGTATGAGATGATGATACGGCATGGTTGTAAAATGGAGAAAAGTATGAGTTAAATCAATTCCATTTTCAAATGAGCAGGGAGCAGAGCAAACACTGAACTCAGGACACCCAACTGAATACAGGCCTCCCATGTGCCTGTTGTTGTGCCTGGATAGGAGGTTCATTCATCAAACACTGTGGAGCCCGGAGGCCAGCCTGTAAATGATCCTGACTCACCTTGGTTTGTTCTGGGAGTCACCGGAGCCAAACCAGCCTCTGAGCCTTCCTTCAGATGTCGTACCAGCCTGGTTGAGGTCCGACTTAGCCGGGAGAGAATCACTCCTCCCTCCAGAGAATAACGTCTTTCTTAGCTTCCTCCCTTTGTCAGATGAATCGGCAGCAGAGGAGAGGATCGGCATCGCTGCCTGCACAGGGTGACCCCCTGTCTGACCTTCCTGAATTGGGGAAGATGACACCTGAGCTTCCTTTTCCTCCTCCTTTTCATCTTTCTTCATCTTGTCAAAGGACCAGCGTCGACCCTCTGCGAAGGAAGCTTTCTCTTCACTTCGCTTGGTGAGGTTCTGCAGAGAACGAGAGAGCGGGGAGCATTTCTCCAGCAGGACCAGCTTGGACGGGAGGGTGCTTGAGCTCCTTGGAGTTGATGGCTCGGAGTCATAGACGTGACTTCCATTTATACACAAGGAAGACTTGGACTGAGTCATGGTCTGACCCTTAAGAGACTCCACTGTAATATTTGCTCGAGGGAAGGCTGTTGTGATCTTGCTAGCTTCATCGCTGAAGGCTCGCTTGTGTGTAAGAACCTTTGTGGTGTGCTGGCTGGTGAGCACTGTTGGAGGGAAGAAATGGGTTATGAAGAACAAGATAACACACTGCATGTTTATATTCTGAACACAGGTAAATCTGAGAAAAGGTATTAAATCTATACACTGTTTGAGGAGGACGACACTCAATACCTTGCAGTTTTCTTTCAAACTTCTGCCTTAAAACATCTTGTTCACCAACTTGCTGATACATGCATGGCTTATATTATCAACCAATTTTAGCTTCTTGCACATTTACTGGTATTGCCATATATGTTGACAGATAAGTAACATATTGCAGTACAGAAATGCCAAAGATATGTTCACGGTAGACACATTTTTGTGTTCATGTAGATTCCCATCACTCACAGTAAGAAGCTGATTGAGTAAATATTTTTTCAAGGCCTTTAATTATGAAATTTAATGGATCCTTATCAAAAATGTTTTTTATGTGTTTACATTAAAAAGCAAATGTGCCAACTAATATACTGTTAGCATAACTCAAACACTGATATTAATATCAACCCCCATAGTCTTGGTTGGGTTCTCATCTGTGCTGACTACAGAGGGAACGATAACATTTCGTCAGGGTTTCCTAATCTCGTCTCGTGATCAATTTCGATCTAGATAAGAGTGTAAAGAGCAGCCACACTCATTAAAAATATGGAATTTGATGTGTGAAAAAGTACTTCTGCTTATATACTGTACCCCAAAGGTTAATTCTTTAATTCTAATTTTAATTTTTATGGAGGAGGTGAGATTTATTTCCAGCGAGGAGACCCATCTCCACTGTAGAACACTGTGGTAAAACTTGACTTATCAACAGTCACCAGCTTCCATGTTCATGCACTTGAATGATTTCAACGCCTACCTTTTTTAGCCAAATCTGCCTCTCCATAGTGGGTGTCCACTCTCACTTTGCTTGTGTAGATGGGGGAGCTAGGAGGATCTGATAGCAGACTGGGTGGAGGGCCGGGGTTATCACTGGCAATGGAGGAGACACTGCTCTCTGAAGCCAGCGATGAGCATGACCTGGTGTCAGACGACTTGCGTAGCCTTCCTTTGAAAAAATCTTTCACCTTACTCTTCTTCTCCTCTGCTATCTCCACATCTCGTGACTCTACCACCCCTGTGCTCTCCTCTCCAAACGGCTGCCCGAGGGATCCCGACAGGGCGGCATAGCGACCGGGCACAATGGCAGAGGAAGACTCCAAATCCCCCCTCTTCCTCCCTGTGACACGATCCTTGAGCTTGCCAAAAGCAGAGCGTGGTTTGTCCTTCATGGTGAGGTCGAACATACTGGCTGTCATGTTGTTGCGTGTGAACTGGACGGTCACCTGAAGTTCACCACGTTCCTTTTCCTTTCTTCCTGCTTTAGAGTTTAGCTTGAACCATCTAGAACAATAAAAGAAAAGGGACAGTTAACATCCACACGGTGACAATTAATCTTATAGTACAGCCTGAAATAAATACAGTAACATACAAACATGACTTTATCAGAATATCTTATGTGTAATGCTATCTGTTTAACGCTTACAGCAAAAGTTACATGTGTTATCAGGCCATTCGCTGGGACAAAATGAACAACAAAAAACATTGATTTCCTTTTGGCAATGCTTTCCACATATTACATAATCTGGAACTACTGCTCGGGGGGTTGTGTTCAAAATTGGACCACTGTCTTTGACAACAAACTGTTTTACAAGTCCCAGAGCAGGAAATCACAACACAAATTCCTGGAGGTCCACCCACATACACCTGGCGTTTGTAGGACATGGACAATATGAGGAGTCAACCAATGAAATCCTCCGTCTGTTCCTGCCACCTAAGTCTTTGGAGTCGACTGGAGAAAATGTTGTTGAGCCAAAACTAACAGCAGGAATTCAGTGTGAGTTTCACTGAGCGTAGAGAGAGGAGAGAGGGCGGAGAGGCCACAATTAAAGCCAGATGTGCCATATTGCTTTACTCTATTCTGCTCATGGTGGAAATGTCTCGCATATTATTGGTGAGCTGTTACATCACCTGTGGCATACGGTCACTGAGTGCTTCAAAGTCTCATGATCAGGCAAATTAGATAACAGTCGAAGCCAGATTTTCAAGATGCCCTGTCCAACTTATTCTTATAGTATGTAGCTCAGTCACAACTAGAGATCCTGAGTTTGACTGTTTCATGAGTTGCATCCATTCAGTTTGCTAAATAAAACACATGTAATGACTAATCTGAACGCTTGTGTTTTAGTTTGTTGTACAAATGACAACTTGTCAACTTATAACAGCTGGGTCAGTCAGAGTTAATGATAATAACACGAATAAGTGAGCAGTTTCACTGAATAATGTTGCACCTTTGGCCAAATATATCAACAACTATATAGTGTAGAGGTCCAAAAATAGCTATTGACACTTTCTACCTTGTCTCTTTCCTCTTTCACTTGGCTTCAGTTTATCATTCCTTTACCAGAACCACTGTGGTTCTTTCATTTTTAGTGACTTATGTTCAGCTGTGCCAGCAGGGTAAAGTTGGGGAACTTTTATAGAGAAACCATAACTCAAATGTACTGTATAGGAAAGGTGGTGAACTCTGTCTGTCCAGTGTCTAACTCAATGTAGGACTTCAATTCCCACAATCCAACTCTTTGTCTTATATCACTGCTAACTAGACTGTGTGAGGTGAAGACTTTTTGTATTGCGTCAATTTTACCTCTGAATCACTTTGTATATGTGTGTTTGTGTGTAGCAGTCACATTCTTACTTACTATGGCAAACCTAAACCACACAGTAAACACTAAACTACACATTTTCAGTCACGGTTCATCAGTGGTGCAACTACCACACTATAGTGCACTGGCTCACCATCCATTACAATAATTGCATGAGTTACTAGAAATGTGTGTTTTTATTTTGATAAATTCTGGCCTTGGGTGACCAACACTTATTTTGTTATTTTTTTTACCTCCCTGCAATTTTCAAAAGTGGAGTTAATGGACCACATCCAATGCAATATTTATATCTGAGCATGGAAGTAGAGGTTTCTATTTCAATTTGGCAGATATACACGTTTCTAAAAGCCACCACTGGATACTAGATTGACCACAAGATGGATAAAGAATGACACAATGTCCTGTTGTTTCATCCATGTTCTATAAGCAAACATCAAATAAACACACAATTAGGTCAGTGCTAAGAGGCCAAGAGTGTGTTATATAGTGAGTATTTCAAAATATAAAAAAGTATTTGAGGAGAATGTGCATTGTGCATAAGGACTAAGGTTTTTTTTTAGCTAAAAATCATTAGCCTACTTGTCCCACAGTTGAAACTGCATCTCATCTTGTTGCTCTGCAGTGCATTGTGGGATGTGCTGCTGAAGTAACCTACTAATGGATATCTACTCAGAGGGCCAGAATTTTATGACCCCATATGCATTTAGAGTTCAAGTAGTGGCAGTTTTATAAACCCTGTGTCATCCTGCAAAACAGAACAACAGCTGATGTCACTGATCAACTCTGATCTGTCCGTCCTCTTGTTGGGGTTGATCTGCTGATCAGTGAGATCAGCTGTTGGTGTTTTGGAGTGGAGATAGCTACAGCACATGGTTGAGAGTCAGGGGGAAGTGTCAAAACAAAGCCAGGTGCATGAGATAGAAAAGGTGAGAAAACTATCCCCAAAATATTCAATGAATTTACATTATTTAGATTAAGAACAACTGCTGGAAAAGTTAATTACCCTTCTCCAGTAGGCTACTGTTCATGACTTAACCAAAGTCTGACATAAAGGATGACACATTACTTCTCATATGTGATCACTTCCCTTCATATACTGTCATGTGTCATGCAGGCTGCGTAAAAAAAAAAAAACTCCAAACACAACCTACTCGTCTCTTGGACACATTCCGTCATGAAATATCTTATCAAGAGGGATGATGGTTTGACCGAGAAACACGTCAAGTCCTATGAGCACCCGGTGCATAACCGTAAGGACCAGATCTCCGCTCCCCGGGGGATGGGCGCTCCGGCCGCCGTCCTCCAGGATGCCGGGGAGCAGCTCGAAGCAGCACTCCTCGTTCCACTCCGGCACCGCCGCCTTCTCCACCAGCCCGGTGGTGTACTTCTCCTTCCCCACCTGGATGATGGTGTAGAGGTAGCGGCTGCCGTGCTTGCCCTTGGTTCGCAGTCCTCTCGCGCGGAGGACGGTGACATTGACGTGAGTGGGCACCCATCGCTGATCATCGTCCAGATCTATCAGTGACATCATCTTGCACCGCGAGACGGGGGCGCAGTAGTTATCTGTGTGTCCCTTAATAATCGTGGCTTCACTCAGTCGCGTGTCTCATCAGTTGATTGGAGAGGGGGGGGGGATCATCCCCTTCACGTTGCGCCAGACTCCCCGCGCTGCGCAAAAAAAAATACCTCTGCAGAATATCTCCAAAGTCCGCCGAGCCTCTGAGGGGTTTACCCGAGGTCAGTTTCCAGGCAGCACACCGGGCCTATGTTGAACTTGAAGCTCTGCATGCCATTCCCAAATCCAATCAATGCAAACCAAGTTAGGCCAGCTGCGTGCAGAAATCATCCCAAGTCCATCCTGCGCATACGTCGCATCAGTAGTTTACAGTCCGAAATGTGCTCATTGTGCTCACGGCCCGCCCTCCTCCACAGCACCAGGCCCGCATACAGCGAGAGAGATGCCGCAGAATTAAAGAGAAACACCCAACAAACAGATCAGACGGTCTATTTTACCGACACGCACGCCGCTGAAAGGCTGAACTGAACACAGACACGAAGAAAAGCACAACTCGTCTTTGTCTGAACAGAGGAAGATGCGGTTAGAGAAGTTTCTGGGCGTTACCCTCCGTGAAAAGTAAATATTTACCAAGTCATCCTAAAATTCTTTGATTTAATTAACTGCAGTGTTTTCAGCCATCTGTAATTCTTAAAGCATTTCAACGTGCAGTGATGGTTAAAGAAAAAATGTAAAGAAACCATTTGAAATAATGGCAAGGACAAATTAGGCAAATTAATTGAACTATATTAACGTTAATTGAAAAATGAAAAATGCAAGAAGATAATTGAATTTGAATGGTTAATTGGCTCTTAAGGATGACCACTCAAGAGTTTTATTCATGAACATATGAGTGTATTACACTTTTTTGTGGGCAGGCTTGTGCATAACAGCTCAGATTTACAGTACAGTCGTTTATTTTTATTGATATTGTCTTGAAATGAGCTTCTACGGATGGACTACAGTAAACTACTGTCATCCTTGCAAGTGCGACGCCATCTAGTGGAATTCAGCAGAAATTCAGTATGATGGAAATCTGCACAAAACAGAGCAAAACAACAAACTGTATGACAAACAAATATTGAAGACTCCCAGATGTTTATTTCAGAAAGCAGGTTTCACAGACTCTGAGCCTAAACTCTTAACTCTGAGTTTTCTGTTTCAGAAAAGCTGATCAGAGTTTGTTCAATCAACTCTGAGTATGATCACTCTGAGTGAAGCCATTGACTGTACGTGGTGAATGAGAACAGCCATCGTCAATGGAGCTCCGATAGTACGGGTCACCATGGCAACAGGTAAATAAAAGGCAGATCCTCCATTTGAATCCAGTGGACGTAGAGATATTAATGCATGTGTGTTAACAGTGCACATTTATCTTTATCAGAGCAAAGAAAAGTGTAAGTTAACACAGTTAAGTTGAAAAATATAGTTGAAGATTTAAAAAGTATATAGATCAAAGACAGAGAGACACAGTCTGTAAGGGTAAAATACAGTAGATTTTAAAGTATTTGTACAGCATTCAGTGACTTTATTTCAGCTATTTCAACAAATGTAGTAAATTTAAACATTGTCACTGTTAAAACCTGTTAAGACTATGCACCCTATTTTAAAAATTCAGTTTCAAACTACATTCTGCAGCCGCATCACGATCCTGCTCAGTCAGAAATATTAACATATATTAACATATAATCTCCAATATTATAAGAATTATTCAAACAAGAAAGGTGATCCAGGCACTCAAAATTTAAAACAACATACATTTGACTTAGAAATTACCTATAAACCCATTTATGGGCACTTTCCATTTATGATGTACATCCATATATTTCTATGTAATCTTATCTTGTGTTTTTTCATCTTTTCATTATTTTCAATTTGTCATGTTATTCTCTGGGTCATGTGATTGCTTCCCATTGGCTGTTGCTACTATATATGCCTAGGTGATGCCACACCAGCATTGTCTGTTTTAAAGCCCTGATGAAGACCTGCAGTGGTCGAAACATGTTGGTTTTTTAATGATTTAACCACTACAATAAAGGCTTTTTAGTATTTCCTTCCTCGCTGTTACATTTTCCTATATTTGGAGTACCTGGATTGCCTTTCTTGATTGAAGCACTCTGTTTTTTTTCCACCTGACACATTTTGATCTACATTTGATTGTACAGAGCAACCAGTCATCTCTTTTCTCATTATAGGAATTATGTTCCATCAGTGCGACCAATCCCATCATGAGTGATCGAGACAATTATTCAATGATCCTACGTGTCTAAAGCTTCATACCAGTGTTTTAAATTTAAACTGAGATTACACATTATGTGCAATAAACGCTTCGGTGCAGGAGCTGCTCTAACAAACTGACAGCTGTCTTGTGTGCACAGAGTCACAGTGTTATAAAAGAACATGCAAAGGTTTTATTCTGAGCTGAGGGTGAATTCACGCTGTTAATGTAATATTTGAATGCAGCAAAAACCCGCTGTTCAAAGAAATGATTGATGTGCATAAAAGCAGTAACTTTAGAAAGTCCTGAGTAACAAACTAATATCCAACCAGGATTTTGATTCTGACATACAGTTAACCTCCGTTAATGAATGCGCTAAGATAGGCGCTTTGATTTGGACTGACTAAAGGTATAGTATGCAGGATTCATGGGTTGTGTGAATGCAGAGCTTCATCCTGTCTACCGTGGCCTCTCTGCTCTGTGTGTGTGTGTGTGTGTGTGTGTGTGTGTAGCTTAGCCCCGCCCTCAGTCAAGCAGACACACAGACCTGCAGCTCTTTATACATCCATGACACAGAGACAGAGCAGAGAGGATCAGAGGAGAGACACGGAGACAGCGACGAGTCCCGACCTCACACCCTGCACACTGTTATTGGCTGGAGGCTACACAGGCACTGTCCAAAGCCTGACGCCCAGAAGCAAAAGAAAGAAAATAAGAAAGTAAAGGCAGAAGACATACAAATACCTCCACACACTTCTAGTGGGTCATGGGGAGTGGGATTATGTTTGTATGAGTCTATACATTTTTTTTAGGGAAATCCTGCATAGTATACCTTTAAGTTAACTATTTCTGAAACTGAAAACTTAGAGTTTCTCTCATCTCAGGATTCAGAGTTTTCACTAAACCTGCTTTCTGGGATACACCCATCCTGTTATTCCATCAGCCACCAGCTGATTCCCATGTCTGCTGTCTTGGTTTAACATGGAGGCAGCCACAGTGGTGAAATTTGAAAGTGGTGAAAATTTTGGTAGTTTCACGTCTTAAAGGGGCACTCCAACAATTGTACATGTCACAGTCAAGCTACTAGTCATATAATGTCTTTTGTGTCTCTGTGGAGTCCTGTCAGGTCTGAGAAAATTACTCAAGCGCCGTCACTTGCATAATCTTAGGTTGGAAACCACCAATTTCTAACAGAAAGCCTGCATTACAAAGGAGTTTGAAAGCCATGGATATTTAGCAGAGTCTGTCAAGTTGCATTATGGGAAGTGTAGGATCCAACATTAAGAGATTTCAACACATATTTGGGACTGAGAGTCAGAATATATCGGTAGCTACTTGAGTCCCCCAACTGTATGTGCAATACTATGTGATCAGAGTAACCTTTTAATTATGACCTAGTCTTTAGTTTACACTAAAGCTGCAACTAATGATTATTTTCATTATTGATTGATCTGACAATTATTTTCTCGATTAATCATTTTATCCGTAAAAAGTCTGAAAATAGTGACAATGCCTGTCAGGTGATGTCTTCAAATGTCATGTTTTGTCCAAAATCCAAAGATATTCAGTAAACTATCATGTATGACAAAAAAGCTTAAAATCTCACATTTGTGAAGCTGCAACCAGCAAATGTTACCTTAGAAAATGATCAAAAATGCTTATTCTATTATCAAATTAGTTGCTGACTCATTTTCTGTCAATCTACCATCGCTACAGCTTACACAGCAATTTACACAATAAATTATAATGTTATTAATGCAGGAAGAAATAAAACAATTTGATTTATGATAATCTTACTGTAATAGGTATTTGTTGAAGGGAGGGGTCACTCTCTGTCTGATAAAGACCTTCCTCATGGTCTTTAGGACAGAAATTTAGTTTTTATGCAGCATCACCGGAGTTTGTGAGATGCTATGCATATTTAGAATAACTATGGATCAGATCCAGCGGTGGAAGTTTTAAGGTACTTTACTTGAGTGCTTCCCTTTTGTGCAACGTTATACTTCTACTTCACCCCTCTTAAGTAGGAATTATTGTATCTTTCTACATTACTACACTTATCTTCTTAATACTTTGCAGATGAACAGGAAAATCATGACTAATTTATGTAATGTCAATTAATAATTAAGACAGATTTAAAATGGGTTGCTATTTAAATTAGTTATAGATCTAGTCAGAGCAGTGTAAGTAAAGGCATCATTATGTGGAGACTATTTTTATATGACAAAAAGAAAATGCAAACTTCACCTCCCTTTATTCTGCTGATTCTTACCTCTTTAAAACAGCTAAAACAATGAAATAATGTCATGTGAGAACACATATTTAGAATAGATAGATTCAGATTCAGCTTCAGTGCTTTACTTTATTATAAATTAAAAAAACAACAGAAACTATTAGATTTGTAAAAATCCGACTGATGTTTCACAGTGTTGATAACAGCCATTTTGAGGGTAAAGGAGTAAATACAAATAAACGCTCACACTCATAACAGTACACAACGACAGAATCCGACTGCTTAAGGTTTCTGTGGCACTTTTCTACTTGGCTTCTTAAGAGAGACGCGGTATTTCAAGAACACCTCACACAATACTGTACTTTATATTACACATTTACACAGCACTGTTGACGTGGCAACTGACCTAAAAAATCTGGTACATTCAAACGTAGAAAACAGTGTCATGAAGTGGTTTTTTTTAAGTGCCAAGTGAAATAAATACAAAGTCATCAAATAAAAATGGATGAATGATGTTCTCACTGAAGGACTGCTTCGTCCACAATGAGACATTTAAAAGTGCACGTAAGAAAGAAAGAAGTTCTTCCAGTTGGTACTTATTTTCTAGAAGTGGATGTTTTCTGTAAATATGGGGAAAAAAACTTCAGCTTTGTAACTTGAGGTTGAGACAAAAAACAACCCGCATTGTGGTAACATGACTTCTAACACACAACACTTCTAACACTTTACACTGTGGAGGTCTTCAGTCAAATTTAAGGCATTATTATATGGCAGCTGCCTTAAATGTCCATCCATCCCGAGTCAAAAAGTCTTCTCAGAGTCCTGCAACGATAGCCCCACTGAGTTTGTAAAATACAGTAAATTCAGCTAGATAGACAGAGATTGCAGTTTTATTCCAACAAGACTTTTTGCTTAGGATGAATGAAATCTATGACAAGGCAAAAAGCTGATTTTATAAAAGAAAAGGCAGACATTAAGATAAAACAGTCTATTTGTTTGTTAGTGTTCCTGTTTTTTCTCCAAATCTGTGTTCTACTATGAGAATATAGAACCTTCATTATATGGAACAAATCACATTCATATTTAAATCAAATTTAGGAGACCTCATGTAACGTTTGCAGATTTGAAGATTTTTTTTGAAGGTTAATTATCAAACTGTGAAAATCTAAAATAGAAGTATCAGAGAGAAAAAAAAAACCTTTGGTTGAAATTGCACCAGAAAGCAAATAAGTAATTTTAAGATGTTGTTAATATAACATTAAGGATGTCAGTGTGCCATATTTTACGCATATTCTGCAATATGACACACAGTTTTTGTGCTGTAAGAGGTTCAAAACAAGATGGACGGATCAGCATTGACCAAAACGTTCAACCTGATGAGTTTTACAGGGAAGCGCAGTTGCTACACGCTGGAAAGACTTGTTTTTAAAATGCACTTATCTTTCTGAGAGATGAAACTCATCAAAATTGGTTCAAATGAAGTAAAAACAGGGATGCAAAAGTGCAAGACTACAGATAACAAAACATGACTCGTTTGCTCTACAAACCTTTCTCAGAGGCACTCCTGTAGAGGGCGACAATTAAAGGTGCTTCGTCATAATCGCCAGTGATGCAAAAATATAAATGCCACTTTCTATGATGGAGGTGATGGTGGGTGTAACGTCAACGATGGATATACAGTAAGTCTCTGCTACGGAAATGTTGTTTTAACCTGGGCTACATTAACACAAAGAGCTTCCTGATGACACATAACTTCTCTATAATGACTCGATTCTAAAAAAACCCAAAACAAAACAAACAAAAAACATTAAACTATAGAAAAAGTAGCAAATGGAAGACTCAAATTTTGTGTAAAATTGAAAACACCCTTTAAGAGTCAAATTTTGACTAAATAAAATTGTAGGTATATAAAAATGGCAAAAAGGCTAAAAAACTATTGGAAAAGAGGACTGTATTTATAATCTGTGATAAACCTCTTCTGGAATGTTTTTCTTCACTGTGTAAAGTGACAGGATAAGGTCAGTGTTTTGGGATATGTTGTTGTACAGCTACATTTCAGGCATTTGACTCCAGCTTCTGCTTTAACTTCAATCCGATTGGCCGTTCTGACAGCCTTTTAAATACAGTTCGTCCTGTGACAGGTGTCCATCAAATCCGTCCATATAGAGGCTGCTGGTGCTGCTGCCGCTGCCGCTGCTGCCCAGGAAAGTACCGACCGCTCGGCCCTGGCGAGCGTGACCGACGGCGTCGCTGAAAACTTTGTTGATCTGCTCCTCTGAGGGCATCCACCAGTCTGGGTTTGAGGCACAGTGCATCCGGATGAACTCTGACCAAAAGATTGTAATTTTAAAAAAAACATTAAGAATATAATATTGTTATTATTGGAAACAAAAGCAAACCTTGATTAGTATCAGGTTTCCACCAGAATTAGTTCTGAGGTTGATAACAGCTATTTTTTCAAAGTGAATACACTGATAGATGATATTCTGTGTTAATATTTAATATCTTTAAACTTGAGGATATCAGAGACAAAAATTACAAACACATTTCTGCTGGAATTTGATTTTTTTTTTCTATCTTGTCAAGAATAAAACAGCATTTTAAAATCCTCATGTTATGCTGAAATTCAAAATTCTGGTTGCAACTTTGTAATCAACCATGTAATGACTGAAAAACAATCAAATTATAAACTCTAAAACTAAAATCCTGCATAGATTTCCTTTTATTATGACTGGTGCAATAAAACCGCCTCGACTTGGTAACCAGCTGAATGATATCTGGAGTAGCAGAAGTTTATCTTAGAAAAAAAAAAGATCAAATGATACATCTAAAATTTATCTGCAGAGCTGGAGTAATTAAAAACATACAAGAACTACAAAGCGCAATTAATTGCTGCAGAGATTGAAATAAAATGGGTGAAATTATGGGGGTGCTGCTAAACAAAAGGCATGTGAGCTGCCTTATGTCCTGTTACACTCACTACGACATGTATTCAAATACAAAATACTGACATTAATCCGCATTATTTTTCTATATTACCATATTTTCTTTTTAGAATAAATATGGATGAAACTCATATAGTTGTACATATCACGAAGCAGTGGTTCCAACCTTAATATCTAGAATTGGCTGGTGAGAATGCAGGTCATATGTGTGTATAAGTGGTGAGACACAATAACGTCTAGAAAATCTTCATTATTATGTAAAATTACCATACACAGCGAGACGCTGAATATGTAATTAGATCATATTTCACAGTGTTTCATAATGCTGTTCTCAAGGCCTTAAAGGATAGGAAGGGTTCACAATCTTTCATGTCTGTCTTAAAACAATAGTCAGACGCCCAAATGAACATTGAAACAGGTTTTGCTTGCTGGAATAATTCCTGCAATACGTTTTTCTGCACAGAAGAAGAGTTGTGGGTCTTGTCCCCCATCAGTTACATTGTAAGTGCATTGTGAAGGGATCTTGATTGCAGCAAGCAAAACTTGTTTCAGTGTTAATATGGGCACCTGACTATTGCTTTAAGACAGAATATAAAAAATTGCTTACCTATCCTTTAAGCCCTATCATGAAGTTTTCCCTTCAGCCTGTTTTTGCACATGTGATCCAACTGAGGTGTCATGAAAAACTGAACTAGACTTGAACTGAATAAGAAAGCTACAGCGAAAACTTTAGGACGGTTGAGAACAGGACTGACAAACACCGATATCCACAGACTAGATTGGGTTCAAAATAATAAGACAGTGCAGTGAGAATGTACTGGGATATCAATTTTTGTTGTTTTGGCTCTGTACTCGTAGCACACTGAACCTTAACGAGGCACTACAGGGATTTAGTTTCGCACTTACATAAAATCTGGGGACTTGCGAGATACAGACTTTAAAAAACGGCCATAATTGAAGCATCAAAAGCCGAGATATCAGCTCTTTAAATGCTGATTCCTACACTTCAACTGCAACTCAGTTTCTGTTTTGTCAGTCCTGGTAAAAGCCCAAACTACACAAACCCTGATGGGATCATCCTGATTATTTTTTCAGACTTGTCAAAGCTCCTCCAGAGCCACAGAAGACATTATTCAACAGTCAATACAGGTAATAGATTATGTAATACACCTGCACTTCACCACCAGCTGAATCAAGGACTGAGGTGGTATTTTGAAGCAGTGAGACATTCTCTTAATCAACAGACTTTCTCACAGTCGTACCTCTGAGGCAGCTGACTTTGACGGGGTTGAGCGGTCGTCTCTCCAGGCCCGGGTCTCCTGAGTGGACTGAACGCTTCCTTTTGCCCAAACCACAGGAGAACTTAAGCTCATCTGTGGCGAAGACATAGCGAATCAGGTACCGTAGCAGCCGCCTGCCATCTTTCTTAGAGGAGTTGACAGCCTCATCCCACTGCTTATTAGTGATGAAGAGAGGATAGTTCTCCAGGAGCTGCTTACTACCCTGCGAGGATGAGGAAAACATCGTAAGTAACGCTCGGTGGGAGTTCAAATTGTCCAAAGACATAAACATGGTTCAACTGCTTGTTTTTTCCAGGTTTTACTGCATTATATTAAGTTTCTTCAGCTTTAAATTCGGGCATTTAATCTTTTAGATGTAGCATATTCTAACAAAGTGCAATGCATGACTGTTGTTTCAGGATGCACATCATCTAAAGCAAATTTAGCTAATGTGCCACCACTTCCTGTTTGTGTCACAGGCAGAAATTATGTATATATGCCCTAAAATGCTTTATTATGCTTTAAAAACACCAACCTCAAAGACTGTTTGCTGTTCTTCTTCCTGTAAAGAAAGAGATTTCTTTAACTTTTCACATTTTCACACTACTTTCACACTACTTGTAGATTTAACACAATGAACAAGTATCTAATGCAGGATGGATCGGATTTCGTGGCATCGCACCTCAACATATGCTACTTAAAACACATGCTTAAAATAACTATGGATAATATAAAGGAGCCTGCAAGTGTTATGTAATGAACTGTCTCCGCACCTCTGTGAGCTGCTCCTCTGGCATCGGCTGGACCAGCTGGTTGTGAAACTCAAGAACAGTCTTGAAGTAGTCCAGAACATTTTGACAGGGAACTGTACAGAAACACAGGCTAAAGTGACCAGTAACACAAACACATCACATCACAATTTCCCTTCGAGCAAAGAGACGACCTATCTAGTTTGTAATTAAACAGTAACTTCCTCCTTCCCTCCTTAAAACACAACTTTGATCTTAATGTCTTGTAAATTTTGAGACCGAGCTGAGATGCTTCACTGTATATTTAACATGCAAATTAGGTTAAGGTGACACTGGGGAGCTCTGAATGCTTTGGGGAAAACAGAAAGGTTAACAAAAATAGATGCTATTAAGAATGTTTCCCCAAACTCTGTGATGGATTTAGATAGAAAACGATGACACACAAAAACCTTGAAGAATGAGGCTAGTGGTGTTCTATAATTTTCTTATTGTCAAAAAAATCCCCATGAAAACACAATTCCCTGTGTAGCCAAAGTCTGATATAGTGTATTCCTGCCCCCAAAAACTATTAAAAACACATCAATGAGCTACACAGTCGCAGTGGGTGACATGTTTTTTTTTAATTATGATGAACATGGGCTCTGTAGTTTATGTTGATTTAATCCCACATGAACTCTCCTGCTGCCGAAAATACTCACAAGATCACCAAATCTGCGACTGTAAATCGTCCCCAACTAAAACCTTTTACTCCTGTTTGAGTAACGTTTGCTAAAATAAAAACTACATTCCTCTTCTTCTTCTTCTTTATGAAATTTCTGTGCCTTTTTTAAAAATATGAAACTATATATTTGTGTCCAGTTTCTAAAGATTTATAAATACGCTGAGCACAACAGACAGGATAGTGAGATCACAAGGAACTTCTGACAATAATAAAAATATAGAATATCGTCAGCCTTTAACATAAGTTATCCTGGTCTAATGATGGTTATGATGACAAGCTACATAAATGCATAATGCTGGTGTGTAAGCTCAGTGTGTGTTTTTGTGTAGGTTTAGTATTGAGATGTGTTGCAGTTCTTTTTCAAGAAATCATGTGAACATTTTAGGAAAACTCATAACCCAGATAAGATAAGAGATGTTTACTGTCATCATATTTGCATATAACCAGATTTAAATGGGCTGATGAGCATAAACACCGGTGTACATATTTAATCATCAACCTGTTTGAAACTGTGACACTTTTCAGCTCAATTAGTTTTTTTTCCTCAGACATACAGACAGGCGACAAATGAAAGGAAGAACCTGAATAAATGAGCAGAGAAGCATAATGAGCGGTGAATACAGGGCACGAGAGGTCAACGAATGGTTTAATGAGAATGATGTGAATCATATTTGAATGACATGTGAGACAGTGCTCTCCACCAAAATCATCAAAACACCAAATGAGGGAATATCTTTCGGAGAGCCTCTCCTCCAAAGAAAAAACGACATTATAGACGTAAAGTCGTAAATTCAGTAACGACAAATAGTTATGTGTGAGTGACAGATGCCATCAAGCAGCCATAATAATTATGACACAGCTCAGATGACGGCAAAAAGTGGACTTAGCTGCAGGAACCCCTGTCAACCTTTGTTTGCTTTCAACCGCAAGTCAGGACATTTTTTTTAGCTGTAACGTGGTGTTTACTTTCAGGAAGTACTAACCACGTTTCAAGTGATCATTTTCACCCAAACCATGATCTTTCCTTAACCCCTAACCAAGTGGTTTTTGTGCCTAAAACTAACTAGACGTTAACCACAGCGTTGTCACACCAGAAAACATCATTATTTTTTAACAGCAATTTGTAACAGTTTTGAAAAGCAGCATATTACGCTCCTATCGGTCATTCCGAAAACAGTCCTATGTTTTCAGACACTCTGGAGTGCAGGTACAAATGACCTATGTGGTGTTTTAATTTGGAGGACTTGTTGCTTGTGGAGGAATGGAATCAGAGACTTGCCCAACACCTTACTGAGACATTTTATGTTGTTTTTTTCCTTTAATTTGTTACCCATCTGTATCAACACTTAGTATAAACTGCCAAACGCCTGGGAGATCCTGGCTTTCATAAATGCACCTGGGTTATTCTCCAGTTTGTTGCGGAGCTCCTCGTTCTCTTGCTGCAGAGATAGCACCTCCTGCTCCAGCTCCAGGCAGCGTGGACAGCAGCTTTCCTCCTCCTCTTCCTCCTCAGGCAGCGTGGACGACGGGTGGCCGTACGACTCTGACGGAGTCGGAGAGCCCCAGCCTCCCAGGTTGGGTCTCGGAGGAGACATCCCTGAACCGGGCTCCGCGGACAGACACTGCTCATCCTCCAGGCCCAGAGCCAGATGTTGCTGCTGCTGCTGCTGCTGCTGCTGCTGCTGAGGCCCTGAGAGGAGATAGCTCTGGAGAGAGTCTGTAAAGATGCGGAGAACGGCAGAGGTCTGTTGTTGGTTCAAATGGCTTTGTTGGGCCTCCTCTTCTGGGTCTGTGGTGGAAGAACTCTCTTCAGGTTTAGACTTCCCCAACGAGGAGCAGTGAAGCCCCTGAATTTCACCTTCCAGCTTGATGTTTGAGGTAAGGGTGGAGGAGGGCTCCAGAAGCCGGCCGTTGTTGAGGAGGCTGAGGACTCGGCTGCACTGCTGGGCAAAGGCGTCCAAGATGAGACGGTTCTCTACGGCAGAGAGGAAAAAGCAAGAAGTCAGATGAACTTCCGGGGAGGCATTTCAACTAAAGGTCAGTCATCATTGTAGAATCACAGGAGCCTGTTGTGCTCTTAGACGTTTACTATTTTTGAGTTTCAAAAAAACAACAGCAGTTGTCAAAACAATTTCATCTCAAGGTCCATTGAGTAGCTGTTTTGGAGCTTTTTGACTGTATCACATGACCTTCATCAGCAGATTGAGTTTGCTTAGATGCAGATGTTCAAACTTCAAAGTCAACATGGATGAGAAGTCCTTGAGATGCTCAGAATCATCAAAAGTTTAAACATTCACACTTTGATGACTGTTGAGCAAACTCAATCTGCTGATGAGGACCATGTGATATGGTCAAAAGCTCCAGGACGACTACTAAATGGACATTAAGGTGAGATCATTTTTGTCAACAGATGATATTTTCTTTGTTGGATATTGTCTGGCTTTAATAGACTGTAGATTATTCATTAACACAACATATATTGTTAATACTGATGCATTAATATATAAACAGCATTTTACTATTGAAGCTGGTTGATATTTAGCTAGTTGTTTTTTTTACTTGTGTGTTGTGGGGTTGTAAGATGATAAATGTATGAAAGAGGGAAAAAAAACTCTTCTTTGCTACATAAAATATGTATTTTTTATGAGATGCTCCTCTCTAATCTTTGCTGTTTTTGTGAAATACTGGTCTCTCTCTAGACCTCAAACAGTTATTTAGATGAAAGATTCTGAGAAGTTTTAAGGGGAAATGTCTCTTTGATGGAACTGATAACAACTCATAGACATCTAAAATGTGACAATGAGCCCCAAGTGAACACTGTTTTTTTGGAAAGGATCACAAGCCAAAAAGCTCAGGAGCCACTGATTTCATCTTTAGTAATGTGCTGTGTTTAATCAGCTTATTATGTGTGTTTTTTTTTTTTTTGTGTAAAATCAAAATATGAAAAGGAACCAGTAACTCCAGCTGTCAAAGAAATGTAGTAAAGTAGAAGTATAAAGTTATATAAAATGGAAATACTCAAATAAAGTGAAAATACCTCAAAATTTTATTTAAGAAAAGTGAATTAACTTAGTTACTTTCCATCACCGCTGAAGTAGAAAAGCAGAAAATTAATGCGTGAAAACAACATGAATATTTTGTTTCTTTCTGCCTCATGTTTCCTTGTGGCAAAGCTTCCCATTACAACATACAGTATAGTCTCCTGTGTTCATAGAAATGTCGGCTCGATTATGCTGATTTATTCAGATGTCAATAAACTTATAAGTCACAGTGTATCTGCAGTGACCAAACCCAGCCGAGCAAAGAAAATCAGCACAAAGCTATTGTCCAGAACAAGCCTCAGTGTGTCCTTTCCCTGGTAGTCTAGGCACGTCTCAATGAATGAGATGATCTCACACATACCTCCATGTAATGATTATGAGTCCACTGGCCTCACAATCACTCACAAACACACACACACAAAAACACAAACGCAAAATGAGTTCTAGGCGGCCACTGCTGCGTTGCCACTCGCTCAGACGTGTCTATCAGCCCGGTGCAGATGTGTCGCATTTATTAATATGCGTCCTGTCTCTGTTTACCCGTCGAGATGTATCTGATATCATTCGCCATCACCCTGCCTCCCCTCCTCCGCCTCCTCCTCCTCCTCCTCCTCCCCCCCTTCTCTTCTCTCACCAGTTCTGTGGCACTGTAAGCTGAGAGCCTCATAAAATTTCATTAAAAACAATATACGCTCAGCAGAGGCAAATTTATGAGCCCCATTTGTTTTAATCACAACTCTTCGGGAAGGCTTTTCAATGTAATTTGTGTTATTGTGTGCTGAACTGATTGCTGAGTCCAGGGGTCTCCAGCGCTTCTCTTCATGAAGAGGACATCAAGTTTTGTGGGTTTTTTGGGGGTTTTTTTTCAGTCATGAGAGGGACATTAAGTTGCTGCCATTGTGCAGATAAAAGCACTTTGATTTGTCATTATCTGTGAGAATACGTGGCACATGTAACTTGGACTGGATGGTACATCTTTTGAAATATGAGCAGATTCACTGGATTCGTGTGATTATTTCACAAGTGGTTTGAGGACCGTTTGCACACCAGAATAGATGCAAACAATAGGTCATCATCACTGAAAACTGGGTTTTATACTTCTAAAGAATCACTGAAGGAATAAAATGGATTGAAATGTAATGCTTGTCTTTACACTGTACTTGTAGTCTTAATACTTCATGCAATTCACATGTAGGTTAGGCCAATACAGTGCAACCTGAGCTCCCACTGAACATTGTCTGTAAAGCAGCCAGAAGCAAATTGAGCCTGAGCAGCCAGCAGTGATAAAGAGATTAATATCTGATTAGAGGATGAGATGTCTAATGTTTAATTTCGTAACTGCCTGAATTAGGTTCATTGCTTTCATCTTAATGTTGGTTCCCATGGACCCGCCCTCCACACGGGAACACATTTCTTCCTGAGCACAGCCCTCTAATGAACAGCAGCTGAGGAGGAAAAAATGAGCAGGAACAATGTGTTTCAACAGGAGATTGTGAGGGCCGTTGTGCACACACACACACACACACACACACACACACACACACACACAGACACACAGACACACACACACACACACACACACACACACACACACGGACAGACAATTACCCAATGTAATTTTTAGCACATGCACACTGGAGATTCAATCATGACTGCTCTCATTACAGCAGCAAATCAATCACTGCTGACAGGAAGAAAAAAAAAGGGGGGAACAAACGGGAACAAAAACATGAAGCTCAGAGGAGCAAACAAAAGAGATGCTGGATTTTAATGACATACATGTATTGTTTTGTCTTCTGTTCAAGTTTATTGACTGTGTAGAGTATTGATGCTCATATGTCTGAGCAGCAAAACCCCCCAAAAATGTACACACACAAGTACCTGGACAATCTGAGGACATGTGGATCGGAAAAAGTCTAAATAATTGAGGGGAAAACATACCACGACAGATGAAGCAGACCTCTGGCGATGTGTGGGGGTCACTCATGTTAAAGACACTTCACTCTGAACAAGTTTGAAAACCCACCTGAGCTGATGCCGTAGGTGCAGTCTGGAGCTTCTTGGTTCAGACCGGTTCGTCCGGGGGAGAATCTGGGCTCCGCTGTGCCGCCGCTGACGCGCCGCTGCTGGGTACCAAGAGATGCTGCCGCCGCTACGCTGCCCGCTGCCGCTGAGGTGGATGTCGGGACCCTGCTGCTGGGCCTGTTCTCACATGGGAAACGATGCTGCTGCTGTTGCTGCTGTTGCTGCTGCTGCTGCTGCTGCTGCTGAGGAGTCGGGTGTTGGTGATGCTGCTGGCTGCTGCTGATAGTTTGCTGGAGCTGCAGACGCTGGTGGTGATGGTGCGGCTGGAAAGGATGAGGCTGCCCGGGGTGAAAAGTGAAGTGATGTCCGCCGCCGTCACCGCCAAACAGAGGCACCTCGACCACAGCGGACCTGTCAAAGCGCGACTTGCCCGCCGAGCGCTTGCTCTGGAAGGTTTTCAGGGTGCTGTACGGACCGCGTTGTTGTCGGCACATCTTCGGGGCGCAGGGCCCTTCATCTGCGGGCTGCATCTCTCCCTCCATCCCTGCCAGGTGTCACAGCGCGGCGGATGGCCCCGGGTAGGTATATTGTGGCGTGCTGGTGTGACAGGCAGCTGATGACTGGGAGATTTCGGATTTGTCTGGCTCGGTTTTCCTCATACACACTGTGGAAGGGTGGGCTAATTTACTGACAAGCCACCGCTCCAATCCCCAGACTGGAGCGCCGACACTGAGACTCTTCCAGAGGGAAATACAGGCGGGACTTGTGCGCTGCTGCTGCCTGCCTGCCTCCTTTGTAGCCCACAACCACACAGAGAACAACGGGGCGCTGTAGCAGATTTACAGCCTGAAAATGAAACATGTGCAGAACGAAATCCAACAAATGAAAAGGCAGAGGCCATTTTGGTACAGAGCTCAAAGCATCAATAGCGTCAAATGAGCGCAAATGAGAGAGAAGTCTTTCATCTAAACCCGATTAGAGGAAACAGTCCAAAAGAAAAATATCTGTTATAATGCATAGATTATTTCTTAAACATTTTAGTTTTTATTGAATGAATAATATTGACCATAAAATAGAAGAAATAAACATTTGACACTGACTTTTCAGCTTTCCTTGGCTAATCTGAAGGTTAAATCATATTTATAATTCATTTAATTAGTTTTAAAAATTCACTAATTTTATTCATAATTCATCGCAGGTCTGAAATCGTCAGGAAAGGCCTGAAGCAGATGTCCAGCAGCCTGCAGGCCTAAAAGTTTGCATCGCCACATGGGGGCGCCACATCAATAGGTTAGACCTACAAACAAGATGTTTAATGAATGAAGGAGTGGAAAGACCTGCTGCTGATTTACATCAATGTTTTCTCCCTCAACAACAGGCCCGTAGTTCTTGCTTCTGTGTTTTATCAAAACACATGCAAATGATGAGTCAATATTATGTGTAGACACCAAACTGAAGATGGCTGTGAGCCAATAATGGAATATGCTTATCCTATGTGAATGGTCTAACTAAAAGATTGATCAAAATATTTTAATAATATTATATATATTAATTTAATAGTAATTGGCTATCATAAACCACCAAATCAGCTGTATTTTCAGAAAATGATGGAGCGTTTGAATGCAACGTCAGCAAATAGACTGGTGAATTACTCTGCAAACTAAAAACTGATCAGTTTAGCAAAGTCTTAAAGAATGAGCTCACAGTTTTTCAAGTCTGTCTTAAAACAACAGTCAGGAGCCCAAATGACCATTGAAATAGTTTTTTCATGTCATAATGATTCCTCCTGTTTGTACTGACCATTAGAAGATCCCTTCATGACGCACTTACAATTTAAGTGATGACAGTCCTCCTTCTGTACAAAAATGTAATTAAAAGTTTATCTGAAGCTGATATGAAGCTGCAGCCGTCCAAATGAATCAAATCAAGTAAATATCTTTCAATGTTACAGTCTTTTTAGTGCCAAAGTCCCTCTTTTGTTACTATACTTCCACCACAGCTCAACAGGGAAACACTGTCTGAGGAAACACAAAGAGGGAATTTGATGCTAAAAAGACTGTAAATGTGGCAGATATCCACTTGATGTGACTAACTCAGACTGCTGAAGCTTCATATAAGCTTCAGATAAACTTTTAAATGCATTTTTGCACAAAATCACTGTGTGGACACACTGGATTTTGGCCCCCGTCACTTACATTAAAAGCGCATATGAAGGGGATCTTTTAATGTCCAGTATGAACAGAAGGAATGATTACAGCGAGAAAAAACCTCTTTCAGTGTCCATATGGGCTCCTGAGTGTTGTTTTAAGAAAGACTTGAAAAATTGTGAGACTATTCTTTAATGTCCTCTTCATACTTGAATTATATAAATCTTACATAGGTTACATTAAAAGCAGTCTTATAGCCTCGGCGCCATTTGTTAAACACAAGAATTGCAGGAAAATCACTGTTTGGATTTATTTGTTTAGAGAATATTCTCAGCGGAAAAAATTAATGAGTCTGAGTTCAGAGGCTTTGTTTTCCATTCTGACTCAGAGAAACTCATGCATGAATTTGTCATGAGGAGGCTGGATTATCGCAATTCTCTGTTTATAGGTCCTCCAAACAAAACAATCCATAGATTACAACTCATCCAGAACTCAGCCGCACGATTTCTAACCAGGACAAAAAAAAAAATCAGACCACTTAACTGCAATCCTCTGAAACCTTCACTGGTTACCTATTGTCTTCAGAATACAATTCAAAATCCTCCTGTTGGTCTACCAAGCACTTGGTGGTCCGGCTCCACAGTACACTTCAGACATGCTGTCAGTTTACAATCCCAGCAGTTCGCTCCGGTCACAGGGTGGAAATCTCCTCCATGTGCTAGATCACTTTTAACGTCTAGTGAGATGATATTCACCATTTAATGCACCTAAAGAGTGGAACAGTTTGTCTGCTGATCGTAGACTTACTCTGACACTGTGTTCTTTTAAAACCAAACTAAAAACCTCCTATTCAGTCGAACATTTTCTTAAATGAACAGTACAGTATGCATGTGTGTGTGTGTGTTTGTGCGTGTGTGTGTGTGTGTGTATAAATGTGTATGCATGAATGGATGTTTCTGTTTGTCAGCACATTTTTGCTATTTGATGCTTTTGTATGAGATGTTGCTATAGAAATACAATTTGAATTTAATTGAGTTGGTTTATGAGGCAAATTTTCTTCAACTTTTCATATCAACACCCCAAAAATAATAGCATAAAAATTCCCAAAAATGCAATGTAACTATGTGTATTAGTGTAACAGTAACACAAGTAGAGATTAAGAGACATAAATTCAACAAATTGACTCAGTAAAGTCGATTTTACAGCAATATGCTGTGTGTAAAGTTTTCTAACATTAGTGAATTATGAATTAAACTTTTCATGACAGGAAAACTCTGTTTTGTGTTGTGTTACTTGAAATGTGAATATTGCACCTTGTAGTTTTTTGTTTTTCCTCTGAATTTGCCCCCAAGAGATGATGCCTCATGTTTATACATTAGAGATATTTGCTTTGAAAAGTCTCAAGATAAAAAAACATTGCAGTAGAGACACAAACTAAAGCTGGATTTTTATTCACGAGTCTATAAATGTCGCACTGTGGGTATTCTAGCATGCAGAATTAAGATAATTTATGCGTGTTATTTGGGCACCTTCGCGGCTTTGGGAGTCATTTGCATCACCGCAGCAGCTCCGCGTCCCACGTGAATGCGCACGTCTGGTTAATAGGGGGGGTTACGTGCGCGCGTACAAAAAGTCGACTCACAAAAGCAACAAACCTCCAGTGAGGTGGGCGCACAACTTCTGCACGGACATCAACAAGCGATCACAGGAGCGAGTCGATGAAGAGGGAGAACAGAGAGAAATCCGGAGCAAGACTGTGTGGCTGCGCTCTGCTGAACACTCTCACATGTTTGGATCAGAAGAAAACTGGTTGATAACAGTTTAAAAAGTGACGCAAAGACGTCATTTATTTCAGCAAATCCGGAGAACGTTCAATTAAGGATTTTTTTTTTCACATTGGGTTTTTTGGCTGCGTTTGGCTCAAAGCGGTTTGGATGGTGGAAAGATGACATAACTTCACATCTGCAGCAGCTTCTCTTTAGTGAATAACTCTAAATGAAGAGTCTCTGACTCGGACTGACACTCGGTGGCCGGGAGCTGCAGCCCACAGGACGCAGGGAACCGTGAACCGCAGCGGCTTGCCGGGATGGTGCGCCTGCTGAACTGCCTGCTGCTGGGATATCTGACCTGGAATCTGCGGATATCGGACGCACAGGGGGAGTACTGCCACGGCTGGCTGGACGCTAATGGGAATTATCATGATGGCTTCCAGTGTCCGGAGGACTTTGACACCACGGACGCCACCGTGTGCTGCGGCTCCTGCTCGCTGCGCTACTGCTGCGCGGCCGTGGACGCACGGCTGGACCAGGGCAGCTGCACCAACGACCGGGAGGTGGACAACACCGAGTTTGCAGCACGTAAGTTTCATTTTTCTCTTCCTAAAAGCGCTTTTCTCAAGTCTTTCCCAAGTGCACTGTTTGAGCAAAACTTCCCATGAAAGTCCAATTAAGCTCAGAGTTTAATTAGGCTGTGAAAAACACAACAAAATACATAAATTGTTGCCGTTTAACATTTATGTAATTAAAATACCGGTAAGACAGTAAGATGCAATCACATTTAGTCGAATTTGTTGCTTATATGTATATATATGTATATACAGTCTGGTTGATCTTTAGGGACGTTAAACGGGGAGGTCAGAGGTCAGCTATCAAGATCTATCAAGACAAAATCCAGCAGGTTGTGTTTCAGTGCTTTGCTCAAAAACACTTCAGCAGTTCAAGGAGAGAGTCTGCAACCACTAAACCACCATGCTGTCTATGAAATGATGAGAATTTAAACACCATGGCTACTAAATATTCGGTACAAACTGTACAAACAGATCAAATATTGATGTTATTAATGTGTGTTGTGTTAAAAAAAAAAGTGGCAGGAATGTGAGCATCTAAAGCAGTCAATGATGTACTGAACATTAAGATTTAGTATTCTCAGTTTATCTATTTCAGTTGACATACATTTAATATTCTTTGAATTACTGCTGTTTAAAAAAAAATCTATTTCTTTCCAACATGAATCAACCAAAGCATCCAGTTTCCAGCACCTGCTTTTCTCTCCACTCCTGTGGCTTCATTTGACCTCAGCTCACTGCAGGTTGTTATTATCATGAAAAAAAGTAGATTTTTTTGGATGAAGCAGCCCCCATCGCCAATAAAAAAAAAATGCTGAGTGAAATAAATTCAGAACATATCAGTAAAACGAGACAGATCATATTTTCCAGACAGTGTTCTCACACAACTAAACCCACTGTGCTGCCAAATATAAAGATCATTCACCTCAACCTGCTCACTAATAAATAGAAGTAATCACAACATCATGAGAGAGCAGGTCATATCTTTGGCTTCTTTAAAACACTTAAAAGGCGTCACAGTGTTACATTAACCCACTGTTGGTTGTGAAAATATTAACAATAGGTCACTTTAACCCAGAGGTTTTATCAGCTTTCTTTCAATTTCCCGAACGGATAGCTGTAGGCCTGTAACTGAACTGACTGTGTGCTCACAATTTCCTATTTTATTTTCTTTCAAAACAAACATTGATGATTTCCTCCCAGAGTGCAAAGGCTCCATGAAGTGTAATCTGAGCTGTTTGTGTTGTCCAGCAAGAATGTGTCTGTTAATAACGCTATGAGGGATTCAAAAGAAACTATATGATTAAATGTTTAGTATCACAGTTTTAGACACCATAAATAGCTCAAAGTTTTTATTAACTGACAAAGTTAGATAGTTTCTGCTCAAAACATTGGATTTGTGCTGATTTTTAATGCATTTCAACATTTTTCTATCTTAAAATTTGTCATTTTCTCTCTAAAGAGCAATAAAAATAGAAAAACAGTTGGATGCTCACGCGCATGAAGACATTTTAATTAGCTTTCTGTCTCATGAAGGCGCCTCCTCACTATCAATCTTAACCTGCCTGTGTCTTCCTCCGCCCACAGAGCCTGTCTACGTGCCCTTCTTGATGGTGGGCAGCATCTTCATCGCCTTCGTGGTGGTCGGTTCCCTGGTGGCCGTCTACTGCTGCACCTGCCTGCGGCCCAAGCAGCCAACCCAGCAGCCTATTCGCTTCTCCCTGCGCAGCTGCCAGGGCGAGACCATCCCCATGATCCTCACCACCGCGCCCCCGAGCCTCCGTGCCCCGTCTCGACAGTCCAGCACAGCCACTACCAGCTCAAGTTCGGCCGGAGGCGGCAGCTCCATGCGGAGGTTTTCTCTGGGAGGTCAGGGGCAGCAGCAGCAGCATGGCTGCCTGGTGTCTGCCACCATCTCCTCGTCAGCCTCCACCCCCACCCAGACCCCTCAGACTCTGCCTCCGCCTCCACCTCCCCCTTACACATCCCCGCCAGCGCCCATATCAGGAGGCATTCAGCATCCTCTGCCCTCCAGCCACACCCACACTCACACCCAGCTGCAGCTCCACCAGCCCTCAATGGCCTCTCACCCCTCGCAGGGCGCCGGGTTTCTTCTGCCACAGCAGTACTTCTTCCCCCTGCAGCCTGACGCCTTCACAGCGGCCAAAGGCTTCGCCGACTTTGGACAGAGCTGACAGGGATCTCAGCGGGGGAAATAGAGGGATTACAAGATTTAGAGATGGTGGGATGTCCGTATGGACACTGCAACACAGCTGGTGGTGTTTGGGTGGAAGGCCGGGTCCGGCTGAACGGACACAGCGCGAGCGACAGGAGGACGGGGGATAAAGCACAACAAAGCTGTCGTGGTTCAGTGATGTGGCCTGAGGCGTTTCCCCCACTGCAACACAACAGTTCAACAGACGTGTCAGGGGCAGTAACAGTTTTGAATCTTATGCACTTTTCATCATATTGTAAACAGAATTATCTGGACTATATTTTATTTTTTTACACATGCTGCTTTTTTTTTTTTTTTTTTTTTTTTTTAAGGTGGCAGTTGACAGTAGAGACTAAAATCTTGCCAATTTATCACAGACTTTCCTTAAAAACAAATACAGGCAGATAGGTCCATTACTGTACTGTGTATTGCAACATTATGATATTAGAGATAGATGTTGGAATCCAGGGAATTATGTTTTTTGACAATCGCAAGGACCTCTGACAGAGGCGAGGACCTGGTTCACAAAGGACATTGTATTGTGGAGGAAATGTGGACTTTTGAGATGTTGTACAGGCATTTATACCCAGAGCAGGGTTGTCATTATGATTCCCTAATTTACAGCTAATAAAACTTTCTTCTACAGTACATTCTACGTGTAAAGCAAAAATCTGTTAAATAACTTTTTTTTTTTTTTTTATCACTTACACACAAAAAAAGCATTTGTCCTGAAAGAAGCTTCATCATCGCTCGGACTAAAACGAAACCGGAGCGGTCGGGGCCGCACAGCAGCTCCCTACCTGTCGCTCATTCTTGCGCCAGACTTCACAGCAGGAATGCAGCGCTGAGATCACTCATTGTCAGTGTTCAATGAGCATGGCACGGTTGCAGTGTTAAAAACAATTCACCCCCAGAAATAGAGGTTTAGGTTGCACCAACAGGTATGGCAAAATCTTGACAAAGACTGTTCTGTTCTGTTCTCCCCAGTTATCTGACTGTGAAATAGACCTGGCAACCAGTGTCTCCAGAAACCTGCAAACTGTTCAGTCCGAGGATGTTTACGGCTACATTCAGGACTCCTTAAAGTCTGTGTGTTGCTATATCACTTCACTTATCGCAAAATTCAACTTCAACTATCAGTATTTGACAGATTCGTGTATCAACATTGTCAGGTCTTGTTTATACTTGGCGTCTGTCAGTTTGGACTTCTGTATCACATTCTACACGCTGCTTATAGAGAGTAAATACCAGTTGTTAACAATCTTTGGGATAGGTGTATCTTTGCCAGGCCTTGAAAAAAAAGTTTCCAATTTCTTTTCTAGGTTATCCAAAAAGATGCTCCTCACAGTGAAGGCTGTTTGTCTATTTTGTCAGACTGGTTTCATTATTATTCACAATTTTGCTTCTTTTCTGGGTCCTGAACTTCTGAAAACTCTCTTCTCATAACAAATTCTGAAACTAACAGTTATTTTCTCGGATTAATTGACTCTCAATTAATCATTTGGTCTGTAAAATATCAGAAAATAGTGATGTGTCCATTGCAAACTCCGAACGCTCCAGGTGTCAAACAGTCCAAAACCCCCCAAAATATTCAGTTTAAGCAACATTTAAAAGGTAAACAAATGAACTTTTGTGTTTTTCTTGATAAATGACTTAAACAATGTATAAATTATCAAAATATGTAGTTGTAAGTTTTCCATCAATTTACTTTTTGATGAATCATTTCAGCTCTTGATTTACGTATTACAAGTTTGTAATTGAAACACTAAACAAAACAAAAAATCTCCTCCCTAACATATTTGGTAAACAAAACATCACAAACATTAAAGTGACGTCTACTTGGGTCACTTTTAACCAACTCAAACTATTGCAGCAGTAGATTTCTGTCTATGTGGGATCAGAGTCAGTCTCCATACCATACATGGAAGGTCAGCTTAACATCGTCATCATAACAAATAAGAACTCTATTGATATAATTTGTTTGTCCTGCATGCAGACTTATGTTTTTTCCTGCCTTTTCCTGTTTACTTTCTCACCGCACAGTATGTCCTGTTTGTCACCACACACAGGCACAAGATCGTACAGTGATTGCAAATCTGGAAATACACAGAAGAATTAGCAAAGATGTTCACATTGTTCCTCCATGAGTGTAAAGTTTATTTCAGTAGTCCTTCATGGCAGTAAAAGACAACACTTATACGTTTGCAGTCCCAACATGCAAAACAATCATTGAACAAAAATGACAGAAAAGAAACAAATATTTAAAAAAAAAAAAAAAAAAAAGTTAAAGGTGCATTTTTTTTCTTTTGTAAAGTGATCAACACTTGAGGGAGAATCAAAGTAGTACAGTTAATACTTCAGAGAAGTTTTGTGTTATCCATTCATGCAGCCCACGACTTTCACAAACAACAACGTGTTTTATTTTTTTCTGGAAAAAGAAAGCAACAGTCCAAGCCTTCCACGACGACGACGACATCCACATTCAGCGGTTTGTAAATTTTTAACAAGATGACAACCGATTAAGTTTCAACAATTAAGACTAGCGTAGAAAAAAAACAAAACCCAAAAATCATAAACCCTCACTGAACTGAGAAACACAGAAGAGCTGTCTCGTAAAGCAACAAGTTACGAACATGTACACTCAGAGAAATCATAAACAGAAATACCAGATATCCACTACTGGAAAAGGTACATCGAGTGCATTGTGCAACATCTCCTGTCGAAGCAAGCTGAGCATCAGAAACTCCCACAGTCGAGGCAGAGAGTTTGAACACACACACACACACACACACACACGCCACTCACACTTTCCCCATACCGGCCATGCATCAGCACACAGTAGTACACCATAGTTATACCTGGAGTCGTGCAGACAGACAACTGGAGCGAATGTCACCACACACGCACGCACGCACTCATTCACAATATAAGAAACACACCAGGAGACACCAGTAACTCCCAGTCTCACATTGAAGGACACAGACATGCAATGCATACATAGAAGTTATCCACAGTAGAGGTGACACACACACACACTCACACACGCACGCACACACGCTCACGCTCACAGCACATGCACATGCAGGCAATACACAAACACGCACACACTGTCAGAAATCTGATCTCCCATAGGGAGAAGAAAGCAATCACACAGACATTAAGTAGTCAATTATAAATAAATCAAGCCGTAACAATATTAATATTATAATAACAAGACATTTAAGAAAGCTCCTCATTCGATCTAATCTATCCTGCCAGTTTATCAGAGGAAGAGAAACAAAGAGTTACAGACAGTTCATTACAAAGCCGGTCAATGCAAAATTCATACATCTCCAATATAAAAATACAAATCCACAAAATAACTATAGAGACAAAGTAGTTTTGATACTGTCGTGGAGTTTCCTGGCTAATATTTCTCTCTCCCTTAAGCTAATGGCACTTATGTTAGAAGGATAAAATCTCCATTTTAAGGGAAACACTATAACCACTGTAAGCTTAAACAAGACCATCATAGAGCCTCCCGTTCAACTCTGCAGGAACAAATCTCGCTCTGTGCCAAAGGGCACTGTAATTTTCACATTGTACAAGTGCAATACTGTAGCGGGGGGGAGACAGCGATTTGTCTTCAGTAGGTGTGTGAAGCACTGTTCTAAGCTAGCTGGCTAAACTATTCTTTGCTATCTTTTTCTTCTAAGAGGGAAAAGGTCTACGTAGGCACCGTTGTGATTGTTGAGACAGGAGTGATGTGTGGAATGCAATTATTTGTCAGGAGCAATACCTCTGCTGTATAAATGGTAGAAGCCGGACTACGGTGTGTTGCAGAGGCAACGGTTAAAAAAAAAGAGAAACATAAATAAAACCAGGCACAATATCTACATACTTTAAAAACGAAACTAAAAAAGAGAAGAAAAAAAAGAAAAGAAAAAGTGTATTTTAAAAGAGGATGAAGGCATGAGCAAATGTAAGGCTTTACACAAGAGATGCTTCCTTAAGTGCAAAAAGTAAATTAAAAATTACAAATGTCTGCTCTGAAGTGGTCCATGTAGTGCTGGAATACACTCAGAAGTGTGATTACATTTGGTTTGAGGTTTTTTTTTTTTCCGAATTCACCAGTAATTAGAAGATTGTATATACGACTGCTCTTTGGCAATCTGACACAAGTTCAAATCTTCAAAAAAAACGAATCATCGTCTAGTGTTTAACTTTTACAATAAGTGATTAGGAGTTTGATTTCAATTTACTACAATGATTTTAGACTTTTTTTGGCTCAGTGCTAAAAACTGTCTTTCCTTAAATCAATAGAAAGCAGACTTTTCACTCTGACAAACTGAGTGAGAACAGTGAAGAACTTCAGACCACAGACTGCTAAGAAAGCACAGTGCTCATCAACTCTGCTGGACACACAACTACAGCTGAGAGTGAACACTATTTGTTTTGCTCCTTGTTTTTTTCCCCCCTTTTTCAAAGATTACACATTGTCACTCTCCTCTATTCGTTTCATATTCATGTCCAAAAATCCCCTCAGTGCAGGAGGCACACGCTCGCGTCACGGCTTCTCCTCAAATATCGCCATGAGAAATGGCTGCTGTGGCTCCGGATAGGCCGGCCAGGAAGGAGAAGGCCGGTGCTCACCACTCGTTGGTCCTCTGTTTGGTGGTGTCATACGCTCTGATGACCTCAGACTGTGACACCACTCCGTTCTCGTCTTGAGAAAAGGCGTAGCCATCTGCGAAACCGGATAGAAGAAGTTAAAACTGACATCAGGCAGATGAGTGATTAATATAATAAAAAATACTAAAAACTTATATAAAAACACACTGAAAAGAACTGAATTAAAAATATAAACAATTAACAAAAACACAATATGTAAACCAGTTGTTCGACACTTTGGGAAATACGCGTATTTGCTTTCTTGCTGAGAGTTAGATGAGAAGATCAATACTGCTTTCATGTCTGTATACTAAATATGAAGCTACAAGAAGCCGGTTAGCTTAGCTTAGCATAAAGAATGGAAACAGAGGGAAACTGCTAGCCTGGCTCTGTCCAGAGCCATAAAGATATACACGTAAAGCTGACACAAATACTTCATATCTTGTTTATTTAATCAGGAGGTTACGTGCAAGACTATTTTTTGGCGTAGTGACTTCCAAGAGTTTCCGCTGGTTGCCTGGCAACCTCATGTTTATGACAAGATTGCAGGAAGTCATGGCTCCCAGCTGAGAAATAGTTCCATACTTAAACACGTGCAAAACCACAAACCTGTCGTTTTTACACTTTAATTTTTGTCTGGATTAAATAAATAAGATATAACATGAATTAGTGAACTTTAAAAAGGTGCTCATAGGTGGATTTTGTTACCTTTGGACAAAGCCAGGCTAGCTGTTTCCAATCTGCATGCTAAGCTACGCTAACAAGCTGCTGGCTGTAGCTTCATATTTTGCATACACACACACGAGTGGTATCAAACTTCTCATCTAACTCTTGGCAACAAAGCGCACTTCTCAAAATATCGAACTATTCGTTTGAAATATATCATGTAATGAAAATAACACACAAAAAGTTAAATAATAAAAAAAATAATATAATAATAATCATAAAAAATAAATCACAGTTGCACCAAGAGTTTTATATGTAGCCTAAAATCATCCCTATAATCTAACCTAAACTTCCTACAGGGTTCCTCTCTGACCTTTGACCCCTGACTCACCTTCAGGTGTCAAATGACTCGGTCAGTACCTGGAGGCCAGCGGGCAAGTTCAAAGGACCCCGCTGAGACGAGTGCATTGTGGGGGAATAACAGCGCAACATTTCATCATTTCATCGTTATCTGGCTCTACTGAGCTCAACTCAGGACAAACCAGGCACACGAGGGGAAGGACAGGAAGTCAACAACGAGAAAAGGACAGGAGGAGAGGTGTCTATCGAGGAGCTACAGGGGGCTGGAACCTTTACGGGTGAGGTTTGAATAATGAAATTTTAAAAAAAGGTATCACACAACAATGGTCTCATCCCCACCTATGAGACAAACAAAAAACAAACTGATCAGACAAAGGACAGAACAGAACTGAGAAAAATAAACAGAAAACCAAACCAAACCCCTGCCTGGAGTATCACTGGAAAGTCTTTTAAACCAGTGTGACACCTGAGTTTTGGTACTGACACGAACGCTACTTTTTCAATACCTTACTACAGTACAAGACTTGCTAGTCAAAAGTTAATCTTAAGCCCCATTTGAAAGGGATTTATTTCTCCAAGTGAGGTGGTTTTAAAATCACCTGCATATGTCTGTGATTTTTCACCCTCCCCCCCACTAACAATTACATCCCTAATTACCCACTGTTCTTTGGCTAAGAGACACTTTGCATTTTAAGTGTATCTCTTGAGTTTTTGTAAATAGAGCTGTGATTTCCGTTACAGAGTTTCATCAGCTCAGCGCACAGTGTGACAAGGATTTTATTAACCTGATAGATTGTTCAGTAACATCAGCCAACTCATACAATAAAGGAAAAAGTAAAGACAGACATTACAAAAGAAGGACCTGCAAGCTCATCAGATTTGCTGTTGTTGTAACGTTTCAGGTGATTCTGTCTTTGCTGTTTAACCTTTGAATAGCTGAACTGATTTTATGTGTAGATAATCTCTTTTTTTACTGTAAAAGCAGCCTAATTCACATTCAGAAAGAGACATTAAAGTCGCAACTATCTGGGTCAATAATTAAATGATAGCTATATAATTAACAGAAAATAATACTAACATGAAAAATAACACTAATCCTGTCAGTGGACCAGCTCCTGTAATTTGCCAGAAGCTATAACAACGACTCAGAACGACAACAAGGAGGAGGAGAAATATGTTATTAATCCTGTCCAAATGGGGCTTCAGACATTTTAGTGGTTAATGTTGTTTTACCCTAAACAACCATAAAAGAAGACAAATAAAAAACTAAAAGATAACATAAAATACAGTAGAAAAATAACAGAATTGTGACTTAAATCAGGCATAAATTGATCAAAGAATACAGGACTAAGATTCAGACAAAACCTTCACTGTCAACTTTACTTAACAGTTGATTATAAAGTGACTGACATTCGATACTCGTCCGATGCTTCACATAAGCGGACAGTTTGTTAGGCAGGTAGAGTGATGTTTTCCAGGTGTCAGGATACAGGGAAACTATGGGGCTGTTTGCAGACAGTATGTGTGTTTCCTGTATCTGGTTAACGCAGGGTATTTCTGAAGAGCAGCGGGATGAGCAGAGTGTTACTGCCTCCCCAGCAGGATGAAGGGCGAGCCGCTCCGGAGATACAGTATGTGTCAGAGGAGGAATAATGACGCTTGCTCTGTTCCCCTGACAAACTGAAGATTTGTAAGCAGATAAATCTAACGTCTTTTTTTGTCTTCGGGGTGAAATTTAACGGCCTGATCCGTCTGCCTTGAGGCAACGTTTAGAGAGAAAAAAAGTTAGGATAAAAAGAGAGAGAGAGAGAGAAAAAAAGAAAGAAATCTGATGTAACTTACGGAGCAGGTTCTGCTGCATGGAGTCAGACCGGTATAGACTGACTGTACTCTTCTTGAAGACGTTCTTCAGGAGCTGGGCCCTCTCCGTCAAACTACACACACACACACACACACACACACACACACACACACACACACACACACACACACACACACACACAGAGTCAGTATGTTAGCAGCATGCTGAGCACCACAGGTAGATTTAATGACCCATACATCAAGCCCGTGTCCAAGCACCTCCAGAGTGGATGGACCTGCCAACTGCGCTACATGCTGGTACAAACACCATGTAGGGAGACAGACTCTGGAGACGCAGTGGGAAAACAAAGTGTGTGTGTGTGTGTGTGTGTGTGTGTGTGTGTTTTTGTGAGTGAATATCTGAAACAGCATGTTGGCCAAAAGGAATGCATGTAAAGCTAACAAATGTGTGTACTATAGATGCTCATACCACATGTTTTGTTTTGTTTTATTTGTTTCACAAACACATAAAGACAAAACACAGGAAGGAAATATAAAAGTACGTGTGAGGTTGTGGTAGAAACCTGTAATGGTTTATATGAAAACCACACCCTAAAGACATACAAAAGGTAAAGAACAAACATACAAAATCACCAATACATTTTAAATATTAGTGTTCAAACATTGCACTGTAAAATAAAATACACAACTTTGTGTGCATACATGTGTCCTCCTACGTGCATATATGCAAAAACATCCATGTATCTGTGTGTTTGTATCTTTACATGTGGTTGTTTCTGTAGATGTGTGTGTGTATTAGTGTGTGTGTGTGTGTGTGTGTGTGTATGTGCCAGGAGCAGGCCTGCAGCCCGCTGAGTCCGGGACAGTGGCCAGGCAGGGGGATCACTTTCAGCCAGCAGGAGATCTCACACTGATCTGCTCCATACTAATACCTGCTGCAGGGCTCAGACCCCAGAGTCACTGATACATTTTTATAATATATGGCTTTAATATAGGAGGACTCTTAAATAAGACATTCAGTATGTTGGGGGGAAAAAAAGGGACATCTACTCTTATGACATGATTACTGACATTACAGTCAAACTCCAGCAATTTAACAGCAATTTTAAGATTTCTACCCTCCACATAGTGATATTGTTGGCATGTGTATTTGTGAAATTTTAGGCTTATAGATGATTCTTCCTCCAAGTTTCTTTAGGGAATTTGGTCAAAAAAAAAAGTCTTATGTTGCATATAGAAAGAATAATGGCCAAGGCATGAACTATGTGATCCTGAGAGGTAGGATGTGCAATATGATGACTTATACTGTGAGACGATATAAATTTGTCAACCGTCTGAGATTTTGCCATAAAGTTTATAGTGAGGTATCTATCCCTTTGATATCTCTGGTTGTATTAGGCCAGCGCTGCAAATCAATGAGAAGGACTGCTTTACTGCAGTATTGGATTTTTTAAGATGATGAAGTACTGTGATTTGTCGGGTATTTCATTCGCTGAAGTGGCAAAAAACACATTCTTGTTGGCTTTCTTAGTCAGTTTCAGAATTGATTTTCCGAAAATATTTACTATATCAGCACATATAGCATCACACATACCAGGATAGGATAGGATTTTGCTTTTTAACCACTCATAGTGTAGAGGACTGAATAAATTGTGGCACAAAACAAAGTTTGTCTGTGTTTATTTTCTGTGGGACACAAACAGTTGAAAGTTTTAACTTAATGATAATGAAATATTCTTACAAGCCAAGTGGTGATTTGCCAAGAAACTAGTGCAAATTATGGCAAACAGGGACCAAATAGACCAAAACTTATATTTTATAGAAAACTAAGATTTTAATTATAGACCATGTCTTATCATTTTATCTTATGAGTTAATTTCCATAAGGACAATGAACTTTCTACTACTTTTTATCAAACACAATGCGTTTTTGGTCCATGTAGAGACAATAAAATTCTGTAAATCTAAAATTGCACACAAACAAGAGTGAAATAGTGTGTTACTGTACCTCTTTCCATGCACCACTGCTCCTGGGTCTTTGGATAAAGCCTCCAGCTCCTGCACCTCATCCACCAGGGTCTTGAAACACACCTTCTTCACCCTGTAAATTAAACAATATATTAAAAAAAAATGTGATATTAAAATACACCAACAACTACTTCAAACTTCTTTGAATACATCAGGAAGCTGATGGGAGTTTTGCAAAGTGCTCCTGACACCTTAGGTCTGCTGTGGGCTGATGTCAAACAGACAGTGGACAGAAACAAACATTTCCCACGGAGCGTTCACAGAGTGGAAACACTAGACTTTCTTGGAAGTCTGAACAAAACACATGGGAAGGAATTTCTCCAGGAGATAGGAGAGATTCTGGAGGAATTTCCTGTATCGGATGTGTATTGGAGTGATGATTAGCGAGGAGAGCTGAGAGAAGACTCACACTTTGTAGGCCACGTCAAAGACCAGCGAGGTGATGGGGATGAAGACCAGGCCTGTCCAGAAGACCCCCGAATTGAACATCATCGCCGCCTGGCACAAACACACACACACACATACACTTATTTTCAGGTCACTGTAGACAATGTAGAGTTCAACAACTGAACAGATAAAAAGAAGAGCTCTTAAAAGGTAGAAACACCTGATAAAGAACAACCTTCATCATCATCTTTACTGCCACATAATAAAACACCATACATGACAAAGGCAGCCCAAAACAAACAGGTATATTATGGAAATAGAGAGGAGATGGGCCCAAATAACCAGCTCAATATAGGTTAATCCAGCATGACTAAATGACACCATGTTTTTGTTTGGATCCCTCCACCTCTTTGCCCTTCAGGGCGGAAAGAAGTACCTGTGAAGTATTTAGACAGTGATATCTCTTTCACAGGAAAACAGCTCCACTGTGTGCTGTGCTGAGAGCTCCTGTCGATACATCACAGAAGACCAGGACCAGGATCTGAGGTGCTTTTAATGATACGTTCAATACAACAGCTACCCAGTTTAAGAGGGTGCCGATGCAGCGCCACAGCTATAAATAAAGTCTTTAAGCTTAATACTTAGAGGATCCACTTCAAATGGTTCATGTTTGTAGAGAATATTTACATTCAATGAGCTACAGATGCAGAATTCTCTAAAACCAGAGACGAGTCATTTTAAAAGTCTGTCAGTAGCTTTACACGGGATACAGAAAGCTAAAAAAAAGAGAGAGAAATTCATCAATTTGACTTAATTCGTTTTTTTGGATTCTTTTTGGCTAAATTATGCAACTACGGTTCAGTGTTTTGTTCATTGTTGCAATGGAAAACTATTCTGAATATTGTTTATTTTACATTTTGGAACATTTACAACCAATGATTATTAGAGTTGAAATGATAAATCGATTAATTTATTAGTTGGTCAGCACAAAAATAAATTGGCAATGGTTTTGATGATCGATTAATCATTTCGGTAATTTTTCAAGCAAAAATTTAAAATATTCTCTGGTTCAAGCTTCTCAAATTCTTCGTCTAATGTGAAAAAAAATGAATTTCTAAGTTTTGAAAGTGTTGGTTGAAAAAAAAAAAAACTCAAGCCGTTTGATTACATCACTTTAGGCTTTGGGACTGGCATTTAACCAAATGATAAATCAAAAAAAATATTAGCAGATTAATCAACAATGATAATATGTGTTAGTTGTAGCCCTCAAGATTATTGTTTGAAAAATGGAACCAAAAGTTCAACAATCATTAAATCAAATGGGCACCTCAACTCCAAAAATACTAATTTATTATTGTTCATTATATTTTTTTCTTTTTCAGTCTGCAACATATCATTAGTGTCAGCTAAGTTGACTAAGAGTTCACAGACAGAGATGATTTTCATTGCTGCCACATAATTCCCCAGAATTAAACAATGAGCTAATGTTTTATTTTCGACACTGTGTGACAAATGCTGACATCGAGTTTATGAGCAAAATAAATCTACAAATGAGACAGCTGTGATCCTTGCTCGAGCCTCATTTATCAAGCTGGAAGAAAAACACGTTTGGATATGATCCAATTCGTCAGGCATCTCGAGAAACAGCTTCTTCTCTGTTGGAAAAATACGATCCATTAGTAGAACAGTCACAGCCGCCTGTAATGACTTTAAATAAAACAACAAAGCGATGGTCGTGTCAAGAGGTTGTTTTTTGGTCCAGAGTGATGGGGAAACAGTGGAGGCGAAACCTTTCAGCTTTCTGTGTGAGGACGATGTTTGCTTTGGCCTGCTGCATTGAAACTATCTGTCATTACATGTCAAAGTGCAAAACTCACTCTCCCTGAATTGTAATGTGCCAGTTGTTTAAACTGCTGGGGCCCCTCGACAGTGTCCTTCCTGTAATGTGACACAGGCAGGGCCCTTAGGATGCACGCACACACAAATCAGTGTCAAAAGTATCAAAGTGCTCAGGTTTTCTCAAATTAGCTAATCTGTTCGCCATTACCTGCAAATTGACTTTGATGTCTGACAAAACACTGGGGGAAGAGGAAATCCCAAATGACAGGAAATCAAAACGGCTTTTTCCTACAGTTTGCGATGGGATGCGAATGAATGGAGCTTTTCTGTGTCTCCCAGAGACTGAGAATGTATGAGATGAAGGAAAATTGCATCGAAGCACGGGATATTTTCACATCAATTTTGAAATTATGCAGCTCTGGTGGAAACATTTACTGTTTTTTTTTTTTGTCTTAAGTCAGTTTAATTATTTTCGTTTTCATCCAGTGTATCATGCATTTTAATGGGGGCATTTAAGCTGTCTGAGAGTCTTTTGAAAATAAACCAGAGATGTATAGTCAGCATACTAAATCAAAGTCTAAAGAGCTTGAAAAATAAACCATCTTAGTATTTTACAAGTTCAATCTATGAACAATATTTATGTAATATATGTCCGTACATAGGCTAACTCAGCGCCACAATGTATGTACAAACACATGCTGTATATGCAATACTTAACAAATCTCAAGTTTATCGTAAAATTAAATAACCCTGGTGATAATATTTGGTACAATCATTTATAACAACATCACCAAGAAAAAACCCACAAGACACTAACAGAGTAAAACTTCAACTTCCCAAATCAACTACATTATTTTTATCTTAAATATTAGTCTGTCAATTTGACATCAATGTTTCAAAATGCAAACAAAGCCAACCAATTACAATCAACACGTGTTTGTCTTCAGGCATCTGGACAGGCTCCATAACTACGAGTGGGGCAAGCAGTGTTGGTGGATGCTAGCGATGTCTCATACCAGGGGGCCCCTGGGAGCTGGCCGGGGTGAGAGAGGTCCAGGGAGCGGGGCTGTATTTTTAGGACAAACTAATAAACTTGTCTGGCTGGACAGACAGTAGTGTCCGCTGGCATGGAGTGGTGTGTTTTGACAAGCCACCGACCCCCTCATTGCCACATACACACACACACAAACACACACATACACACACACACACACACACATAGACTAGACGCAAGACTAAACAGACAGAAGCAATGATACGTGCACAGAAAATGTCTACCAACTCGTACATGATGCTGCAAGATATATGTTTCTTAGTATTTCTACTCATTTCCTAAACAGTAATAATTTGTGGATGTCGTGGTGCTCAAAAGGTTAGAGAAGTGGGTTACTGGGGCATCCTGATATCTTAAGGATTAAGTTGAATACCATAAAACTACATCATCTCCAGCTGGATTCCAGCCAGGAGCCTCCTTCCTCACGTTTCTTATATCTACACTGTCAAACTATCAAACAAAGGCAAAAATGCCAAAAGATAATCTTAAAAAAAAGAGTAAGCGTTCATTAGCAGCACTTAACTCCACCAGTGAGGCTGTGCAGTGGCCAACATACCAGACTGTGGTTGTACTGGGCAGCTTCAAGGTATCTGTGTGAGTTTGGAGGCGGGTGTTTCTGGAAAACAACATTCACGCTCAGCGGATCTGCCCTGGTTAATTAAAGCTTTAAACTAGAAATAACGTCTTGCGGTTGTATGCCTCCGCCAACCAGTCAAGTTGCAGTTTACATCCATGACTTTGACCTTTGACCACAAAATTCTGATCAGTTCATTCTTGAGTCCAAGTGGACGTTTGTGCCAAATTTGAAAAAATTCCCTCAAGGCGTTCCTGAGATATCGCGTTAACAAGAATGGGATGGACAGATGGCCACAGCTGTCGATAAGATAAAGATATAAATCCTGAAAATATGTGGAAGAATGTCAAGAGAACCAGACCTATAAACTTGAAGTGTTTTATGCTTATTTCAAAAAGGATGTGATCAAGGGAATCTTGCACCTGGCTGATCATGCCTAAAAAAGGCCACAGGAGCTTGAATTATGTTAATGTCTGTCATTGTAATGTTTAATGTGAGCAGAGGTAATCCACTACTTCACTATTCACCCCACAGGCCTACAGTTGCTCTGAATTCAGAAAACAAGACTGAAAGACTGAGAAAAGCCAACTTCATAACACTCTACCAGCTGTGTGACATTCAGAGATGCTAATATTCAGACACTAGCTGCTTGAATGCACAGAACTCCTTTGTGCAACACTTTTTTTATTAAGTAGAATACAGTCTCATGCAGCACTTTTATCTGTATCTGTCTTTGTTGGTTTTCCAGTTGGGCTGAATTCAGCTGACTTAACCAGACAACAAAGTCCGAGTCACCTTCAAGGAGAGGCGGGAAATTGAAGGTGAAAGTATACATTTGGCAAAATGTGGCTTAAATCTTCAACAGCCTCTGCTCTGAGTAAAAAGTCTGTACATTTAAAGCATGTTGATGATAAATAGACCGCAGACTGAGCATGATGGAAAAGAGGTGGCTCGCTTAAAGCCCCAAAAAATATATAGTTGAGAAAGCAACGGAAAATACCAAAAAGACAGCCTCTAGGACAATGCAAATCTACAAATTCCCAAAATGTCATCTGCAGAGACAAATCAGCCAATAACCACCCCAAAAAAGGTCAACTTGGAAAACAAACAAAGACTTTCTCAGTTGGGTCCTTCTTCCACTCCATTCTCTCTGTGTGTCGCCTAACAAAGACAGCAAGACATCTACTAGAAAAACAGAGAAAAAAAAAATTACATAAACACATATAAATCAGCAGTCTCACAGCCCCTGACTGTGCCCATGTGATTTACAATGTGTTTGGAGCAGATTAAAATGGTTCTTCTCACTCATACAGTACGCCATGGTCTGTTATTGTAGTTCATGTGTGTTGTGGTGAATCATTAACTCAAGGAGGAACAACAGACCTGGGTACAATAGTTCAACGAAACCTCCCTTATGAGATTCATGAGTCTTGAAGAAGAACCATAAGGATTCCCAAAATACTGGGACAGACAAAGTCAACACCAGCAGTGAACCAGTGACGAAACAATAATTCAATTTCAAAAGTAGAATTATCAAAAATATTTCTGATCTCTTTGGTAAAACAGGATCTGTTTCAGTCCAAACCAGAAGAATGAGTTTCCCCGGGTCTTAAAAGAAGATTAGTCACAGGTCTCAGCAATCATACAAACACAGAAACATACAAAAATGCCGACAGACTGCACAACACATCTGTTTTTCAGGTTTCCTTGTGTGTCTACTGATGTAAATCAGTGTGGATTTGTACTGAGAAGAATAGTTCTGCATGCAAGCCGCAAAAGTGGCAAAAATTTGATATTATACCAGTTTTTACTACATTATAAAATACAGCAAAAACAGATGCATCTGTCACTGTCAGTTTTTTCAACATGAAAGCTAAAATCTTGCGTGTTGGAACACATTAATTCATCACTCGTTTTCAAACCAACCTGCCTTTTCAAGTATGTTGCAATCAACAATAATCAAACTTGAAACAAACTGAAAACTACAGATTAATGAATGATCACTTTGATGGATTACTTCTTTTACTCAAGTTTCAAGTTTCTCTATAATTTCATACCATGTTGAAGTGAGTGGGAACCAGTGAGCGGCTGGGAAAAAAAAAAAAAAAAAGCATAAAAACCAAGCGGCAACCCCAAGGGCTGAAAAATGATGCCAACGCAAAGTGCCAAAAACCGCAGTTCCTCAAATGGCCACTTGAGGCCGGCTCCAAAAACGAGTCAATCCCCCTAGACCTCCATATTAAAATGCTCAACTTTACAGCAGAAGTAAACATGTTTACAGCCTTGTACAAAAAACGGTTTTGTTCTCTGTAGCTAATTTCCCTGTTCATGTACGCAACTGTACGTGGGTGAATTTTATACAACTTACCCATTTCAATTTTATTAAGGCTTAAAGTTATGCATAATTAAGGGTGTGGCCCAGATTCACAGAGTATAGGTGTAGTGGTAGCCGTCGCCATCTCAGCGAGTTTTCGATTCATGAGAGTTAATTTTAAGATTTTGGTCACCTAGAAAAGTCTTGTTCAGCATTTGGTTGCAATAAAAGACCCTCTTAGGAGTCAGGCGTTCAGTTTTTCTGTTAAGTACATTTTGTTTTAATGGTTTTAAGCCGTTTTTTTGCTAGCAAAAATTAGCATTAGCATTATCACAGTTAACCATAGACTGTAAATGCACTGTGCTAACCAAGCTAGCAGCTAGCAGCTAGCAGCTAGTGTTAGGGCCAGCTTCATCCTCTTGTACAAATATGGTCACTTCTGGTTCCAAAAATCCAAGATGGCGATGGTCAAAATGCTGAACTCAAGGCTTCAAAATGAGAGTCCACAACCCAATGGGTGACATCATGTTGGCTACGTCCCTTATCTTTTTTTACAGTCTATGATAAAAACGCACACCAAAAAACAAACAAGCTAAAACAAACAAACAAAAAAAAAAAACCTATGGTGTATTTTTGAAAAACAGCCATTAAATAGAATATGCAAAAACACAGGAATTATCTTCATGGACGCTGTAGAATGACATAACATCACCTTTTACAAAATGTATGGCCTCGTGAGTTCGAATTACAGAAACAAGGGACTGATTGGACATGTGGGAATAAGACATTTATGCAATTGTTACAAATTACAGAGGGTCCCCGGGTCATACTAGTCCTGTGTGACTGAGGATATGGACGCAAATAAAGCCTCTTGCACTGAATCAGTCAAAGACGAGAACAGAGGCTCATTGATAAGTAAAGAAAGAAGGGGTTTATTTTAAAAGGACGCTCATAATGATCAGCATTCCTGTTTGTTTCTTTCTGAAGAAAGTCACTTCTGTTGTATAACTAAACGAAAGTGAATCTGTCCTTCAATATGAACCATTCTTCAGAATGCCTGTACAGAAAATAAAGACTAATAATTTGATCTTTTTCTCTAAAAAAGTTTTCATTCCTTGTTTAATTCTCATCAATATTTCACACACTGGCACAGATAGCCCCTGAGTGTATTCGTGGCATGCTACACATCAACAAACTTCCTGGAAAAATTATTTCTCTCTGAGAAAACGTTTCTTATCACTAAACAGAAGAGTTTGATGCACGCTGGCCGAGTGTAAAATCCGTGTGCTGACGACAACCACTTGAGTCTGAGTGAGAGTGAGAGGTGCTCCTCTGCAGCTCGCAGCAGAAATTGGAAAATAGCAAAGGTGTGTATGAAAAGCGAGGAGACAGAGGGATAAACTGTACTAGAGACGGCTGTATTGATAGCAGAGGAAAAGTCAGCAGGCGGCAGGTCAGTGTGACAGAGCCTACATGAGACATCTCCTGAGGTGCAGCTAAGCCGCTTAGTGTGGCAGATTACACTCCTTGAACAGAATAATCTGACATTTTCTTTTGATATCTCTGTCAGACTTTTTGTGAGGTGAACACAGGATGAGATATGTGGTTTGGGATGAAGCCAGTTTGGGAGTATCTGTGAAAAGCATACTAGCTGTTTGTTTTTTTGTGAATGGCTCCTGCACCTGTCTTGTCAATCGTCCAAAGAATATTTTGTCTGACATTGATGAATGTGTTCATATGAAGTCGAGCGCTGCTTAACGTCTCTTGTTAAAGGCAGCAAGCTGGGTAGTGAGTGAGAGCAGAAACAGGAGGAGAGGGGAGTTCTGGTGTCTGTTATGCTTTTGGCCCTCGGGCAGTTTTTCGAGTGGCAGAGAAGAGGGGGGGTGAACAAAAAGAGAACAAAGAGGAAAACGCTGATGCAACAAGTAAGAGAGAAGTAGTAAAAGAAAATAGATGGAAGAACAGAGAGCACAAAAATATTTGAAGTACACATCGGGGAGGCCTCGGTGAAATATGTAGGGCTGCATCAGGGTTGAGTATAATCCTGCTCTTCAGAGGCTACAAGGGTCTTGGAAGTGGAGATTGTGTCTCTGATGCCGTCTCAGGTTTCGGAGAGATGTGTCCCTGTTTGATGATGTACTGGCATCCCTGAGTTGGGGCAGGGGCATAGGGTTACCAACTACCCACAGGACACCATTACTGTCTTCAGTCAAGTGCTGCAGGGCGTGGATGAAAGCACCGGGCTTCACGGACAGAGAATAGAGTGAAGATAACATACCCATCACTTCTGTGTTTGTGTGTGCATGTGTGTAGCATGAGTGAGCAAGAAGTTGAGTGTTTATTGTGTCGTGCGCGCACAGAGACTTGTGCGACACACAAGAACATAACTTACTGTACAACTTGCACTTAAAGCAGGAAATTTTGTCTTCTGTCCTGAAATCTCTACAAATAAAATCTGCCGTAGAAAAGGTTCCCTTCCTAAAACACAACTCAAGTTATATTTTAAACTCAACTAGAAGGAGTCATCAGAAGTGAAGGACATTTTACTAAAAAGTGTAGTCTTTAAATCATCATATAATGAACAGTTAAATATGAAATGGACTTCGGTCTCACCTGAACTCTAATCACATAACAAACAAAGCCTTTTCTCCTCAGAGAGACCATTACACCTGAATGTATCTATAGGTAATGATAATGTACCTGTGCACATAGAGATCTTCAATTTTTGGTTAAATTCTGCTTCACATTAAGCTCTATGCTGTACTTGTTTTTCATGAGACAATATGTTTGTAATTTAGGTTTGTACCAAGTTCCCATCCAATATCACAACTGATGGCCAAATCGGGTGTAAACTTATGAATTCCCAGAAACGACTGAATAGCTTTGTAATGAGTGTTACAATTAAGTTGTTCACTGGATCCCCAAATGCCAAAAGCATAATCTGAAACAGGACGCACACAAGACTTATTGTTGTGTATAAGTAAGGAATCCCAGATACTTACATAGGTTGTGACTAGTGAGAAAAACTACTGTCTCCAGGGTCTTTTTGGAACCTTGATCTTTCTGAGTGTTTTGATCACTTTTCAGTGGCAATTACAGTATATTGACTTATAAAGTGATGTGTTTGCAAACCATGCTTGCACATAAACACACAACATCAACTGTAAGTGGTAGTTATTTTCTTCTTCTGCTGGCTGCACAGTGCCAGCCTTTTCTTTTTTGGCTGGACGGACCACGGACCAGCCCTATAACCGCGGCTGAGTGAGTGAGCGAATGAGTGAGTGAGTGAGTGAGTGAGTGAGTGAGTGAGTGAGTAAGTGAGTGAGTGAGTGAGTCAGTGAGTGAGTGAGTCAGTGAGTGAGTGAGTCAGTGAGTGAGTCAGTGAGTCAGTGAGTGAATCAGTGAGTCAGTGAGTGAATCAGTGAGTGAGTCAGTCAGTGAGTGATGAAGTTTCACCATTGGTCGGCTGACCAAGTGTTGGAGTTTCTCCATTGGCTGTTGCTATTTCAAAATGAATCCAGCAGGAGAGACGCTCTGCAATGCGTTTGGATTGTATAACTGAACTAATACCAGGACGCAAGCTTTTCATTTCTCTTATGTTTGCACATCACAAACGATGATCAACGGCATTAAAACATGAGTCTTGCAGGTAAAACATGTGACTCATGTAGGTAGCTGTTATATCAGTTTAGTGTGGGGCGGCTGCTCTGAAGGTGCACTTAATTGTATTATAACTGCAGTAACTGGGCGGAGATAAGCCTCTTGAATTGGCACCCAAAATGCTGTCAAAACATTTGTTTATAAGATGTGCTACTTCAGTACACTTTACCAGCAAATTACTACTACTATTACTGGGACCACTACAGAAAATTGCAGATGCATTTAATATCCAGGAATTCAGATTATAGACACTACCACTGACTACCCCTGTAACAAACTGGGCCACAGTTTCACACATTAACCAAACACGTTCCAGCCATATACTAGGTTTAGACCTAGTCTTGTTAATCTCTTCATGCTGTGTTTTTCTTTTCTAATGAAAAGATGCTCCATTTTCTACCCCAGAATGCACCAGGAAATGTAATTTGTGGCTAATAGGTTTCCATTGACCACCTGTGGTGACGCAGAGAGACTGTAGTTACATTCGCATGTAAATAACAACCCCAAAGAGAAAAAGAGTGTAAAATCAGTGACCTATCATCAGCGTTAGATCAACTTGAAAGGGCATTTTCACACCAAGAACTCAATTTCTGACACTGCTGATTGGACAGATACAAACAGCTCCAGAGTCAGCTGCTCTCTAGGACATCGGTGTGTAAACCAGACACACCCTCACCTCTCTTTGTTTAGCTTCCAGACTGCTTCACTGTTTCAATGTCACCTGTGGATACTCAGAGCCGAGGGAGGCCAGTGTAACACAAACACTGGGCTAATTGGCCCAATTAAGTCATTATGCAACACAAGCCAGAGGTCTGACAGTTTACACTCCTCTGGCTCTCCTTACAAAGACCTGTGTCAAGTTTTACTCTGAAATTTCCCACCAGCATCTGTCTATAGCAGAAAATGAATTATGAGGCACTCCAGGTCTGTCAGTGATAGACATCAGCAGTTTCTTTTGGTACTAGAGGAAGCATCCGATATGGGACAGGGAGCATGTGTAGATGTGGGTGTGAGTACATGCTAGTATGCGTGCGCGTACCTCTCCTGACATGTCGGGGGCCAGAGGGATGAGGGGCCACAGGGAGGAGTAGATAATGAAAAACACCACCCACAGGCCGATGCTTCCCCAGATGGCGATGTGACTGAACTGTTAGAAGGAAAAGAAAGGTTAACAGATACTTTTTTGGCTTTTCATTTACTGTAACTTTGAGTTATACTAATATAAACAAACATGTGAACTTTTTATACTTTGTACTGTCTTGTCATGGTGCAATTTTCATATTTTAGTTTTGACCATTTTAGTAAAAGTTTACATTGATTGGCTTTTAGTTGCTTGAAGGAGTTACCATATTGTCATTTCACTGGGTTTACAGTTAAAAGCCTAGTGGGGAACAAACTGTAAAGAGATTCTGAGATAAGAGGAGGATGTAAATATATCATAAGTATCGGTGGTCCCATAAAATAGAGGAACTGGAAAGAGATAACGCAACCTTAACGAGAGAGGAGGGAGCCATCAACTTACCATGGTCCAGGATGAGGTCTCGAGGCCAGCTTTAAGACAAACTGTGATGACCACAAACTGTCGAGACACAAATCACGTTGATGTTAAGAAGACTGTCCTCCTATTCTAAACTAAAATCAGTCATGGAAAGTGCATTATACAAATCTGAATTTACAGTAAGTACATAATTTTGTTTTACATCCGATATAAAATTAGAAAAGATGATCAGGTATATCTGATGTTTATTCACTGATGTTGGATGACACTTGGCTCAGACACCTGACACTTCAACACAGCAGAAACGCTGCCTGTCAAGAAAATTGGTGCACTTACTGTGTAAACCATGTTGCCTAATAGGAGATAGTCTGGAGTTCGTCCGTTGCCAAAAACTGTATCTATGAAGGAAATCAACAACAGAAGCTTTCAGACCAAATCTGTCTCTTTTCAGTTCTTGAGTTTCATGCAGAGTTCCATTAGGTGATCCAAATCATAAACAACTGGAAAGTCCATAGGATATTATTTAAACTACATCTCAGTGTGAACTTTGGTGTAAAATGCACTGTTGGAGACTCGGAAATAAAAGCGGACATGGGAACATGAAGTGAAAACCACAGTCAAATGTTGCTTCCATTACTGCCTTTAGAGAGGAGGCAGGAATGTTAATTCTGTTTTTCGCCACTATTAGGAAGGAGTGTTTTTATGAAAAGCCATCAGTGAGACTGAAAAGCCCAAGTGGTGTGCATTAATCATGGTCAAAAATTAAATGATCTGACTAATTCACCGCTGAAATAGAAAGAACAGTTTTTTTTCTGACAAAACAATTATTTATTCTGCCATTAAAAAGGAATCCAACATCTTGAAAACACTTTTCCTAAAATATTGGCAAGAGGAACTTCTTAAATTAATAAACTAGAAATTAAATGCAAATCTCAGAGACATATTGCTCCAAACTGCACACGTGGGCTGAGGCTAAAATATCAGCAGTGTGCGACTGCCAGAAAAGAAAGAAAGAGGGGCTCCCTTTCCCTTTACTTCCGGCTGGTCACATGTCTTGTGTGCGCTGAGGCTTTGCTGACAGCCTGTCAGTCAGAGTGAAGGGGCTTGGCGCCTTTGTTTGGAGAGCAGGCCCAAGCTTGTGTGGTCCTCAGCTCTGGCCAGCCAAGACTTACCGGCTCAAAGATCCCTATTCTCTCCGCACACAAACAAAAACCTTGCATCTCAATGTGCACAAACATGCAGATATATACACACATGCACAGTCATGCACAATTACCCTCATACTGTATGGATAAATCTGAAATCAGTGAAAATTAAATTGTACATACACAGACTGAGAGGTGTCTATTTCGGGTAAAAGGCTTCATTGTCTGCGTGGTGTGTTTACAAAAAATGAAGGAAGTGCAAACGAGTGTGTGCAAAAGCATTTCAGCATTTCATTTTGTGCGCACATGAACTGGTGCAAACATGAACATACGCTTGTTAGTGTGTGTCGCTCTGGCCGGAGCACACACATGTTTGCAATTCATGACTGGACGGTTGAAGAGAGAACTAATTAAGACAAAGTATGTGTGTTTGACTGTCCTCCCTCTTCATCCCGAGTCCGCCGAGAGCCGCGGAGGAGTCTCTGGGAGCTGCTTACCATGCTGGAAGGCTTTAAGGGGGAACCAGAAGAGGATGACGGAGTGGAAGAGGCCGTTCAGACAATGGGCCCAGAAGACCTGCAAAAAAAAAAAAAGGGGAAGAAGGATGGAGGGGAAGGAGGCAAGAGGAGGAGGAGAGGGGTGGGGGGTTGGAGGCGGCAGGAGATTCCAAGAAGAGAGAGAGAGAGAGAGACAGAGAGGGAGACACAAAAAGGGGGGAAAAAAAGCATGAGAAAAGGGTGTGGGGAGCTCCAGCCTACCAAATGACCCCTGACCTGGGCCCTTTGTGCCATCCCAGCGCTAGGCTAAGTGGAGGTTTTGTCGGGGCCTCCATGCTCAATGGCCACCCCGCTGACAGACACGTTGTATATCCTCTGTGTGTGTTATGGGGGAGAGAGAGGCTGCTGAGTGTGTGTACGAGCAGTGAAAGGCAAGTGGACAATGTCAGTGTGCAGATTTTAACTTCTAGGGGTTTTTTTTTTTTAGATAACAACACAGAAATTCAAATGAAAAAAAAGCAGTGAGAATAGGAGAGTGCAAAATACATGTCCTCACCTCAAAAATAAGAACATTATACAACATTAATATATGTGCTGCCAGTGTGAGAGTTTCCTCTCATTACATTTCATTAGGCTTCGGCCCTTTCATGTGAGAATTTTTAACGGGTGTAGAAATAAATGACAGGAGAGTTTAAACAAGCAGAAATCAGTCTAGAAACACACACAGGGAGACTGACAGGCCTGACAGAGATTAAACTGTTTTCATGGTAATTATTAAGGGCCTGGAAAATCGTGGTGTGGACCGCAGCCTGCGTGCGTGTCTGCGTATGTGCGTGTAAGCAAGCATGCAGACTTTGGATGAGCCTTTTAAATCAATACTCCCCTCCAAAACCACCTTGTTTCAAATTTACATTATGCAACGCCAGAGCCAAACAAAACACTAATGGGCGATGTAGCATGAAACAGCCGTGAAATCTATTCTGCCAAAAACCGCTTCACATTTGTGCCCTCTCTTCCTCCCCTGTGCTGTGCTGACCCAGACGTTGGTGTTAATTCTGGGAGCTGAAAATTCTTAGAGTAAACGGCTGACGGAGGTAAAATACAAACAAAAAAAAACTTTTTAATCATCAGTTTCTGGCAGACTAGAAGTTGGAGGCTTGCTTTCTTAAAAGTACCCTTTTCAACAACTTCAGCAAACCTGTCAGTACAACATAAAACATAACTTATTCCAGACAAATAGGACACCCTCAAAACTGAAAATTTCTTGAGATTTCCACAAGTTTGAGTCATTTTAAAATAACACCACCTCTACTTAAAATTGTAGGGTTATTCCAAAAATTGTGCCAGGAAAAGGTATGAAAATGAAGGAAGAGGAGAAGAGAGTAAGACAGACTATGTTACAGTGAAGGGAAAAGTCTTGTTCTAGACTATGAGCCTTTATAATATACCTTGGCCTCGGTGGCACGACCTTCTCACCTTTCCTATCGACCAAACAAAGTCCCATAGCAGCCACCCCCACCCAGGATTACCTCACCCTCCCACTGTGTACACAAAACCCAATACGCTCAGCAAGGAGTGGCTGAAAGCAACCCCCCACTCCTCTATCTCTGTGGTCAAATGCGAACTAAATGATCACTAATGTTACAATCACATGTTTATGCCAATTAGCCTCCCACTGACAGGCTCAGCTCTTCATCAGCCTCCTCTATCTTATTCCGTTCCCAACACCGTGGGGGTGCAAACAAGCCCCGGTTTCCTCTCCAAATAATGAATGCTAATGAAATCAATAAATGTTCATAATCATTTGTCACAGTGGGATCCTCCCTTTCACCCCTCCAGCCACCCTGCTCTCTTTCTTTCCCTTGTATCCCTGGCAAGTTGCTAAGGATCCCCTCCGAATGAATGCCCTGTCTGTCCTGTAAAGATTCGGCTCTTTGAAGAACTCCTAATTGCCAAAAAAAAAAAAAAAAAAAAAAAAAAGCATGAAAGCCAGTAATTAATATTGAGCCAAAAATTTCCAAAGCTGCTCACCCCTTCCCTTTTATTTTTGAACGGCTGGGGTAAGAAGGGAAAGAGGGAGAAAGAAATAAAGAATATAAGACATGGAAAGGTGCTTTATAAGAGGTGATAGTTGCTGGTAAACTTCTATAATCACTACGACTACAGAAAGACTAGTGTGGTTTATTAGAGTGACTTAAGTGTCTGGAATAAGTAATTAAAAGTGAACAGGCGACACAGTTGAGGCCAAGCCTTGAGTTTCTAACACCCCCGGTCACTCCCTTCTCTCACCTCAACACAAACAGCTTTAATTCACAAAGACAGTATCTGTTGTGTACAAAAGAGCCAGGCGTGCAGAAAGACAGGCTTCGAGGGGCCAAATTCCTGCTGGATTTTCTCGCCTCGCCTCAGGCCAGCTGCAAGGAAAATATCTCGGGAAAAGAGTGGACAAGCCAGCAAAAACAACCTGCTGACCTGGCCGAGTCATCATTTACGGGTCTTGGAAAACGTGGCCCAAACAAAATTGAGGTTCATTTGCTTCTAACTATCAGACACATACTTTTGTGACCCTTTTTTGGCACAAGTAAGTTAATGAAGTCCTCAAAAAAAAAAGTTAATGAAAGGAAAATCCACCCTACAGCAGAATTCAATCAAAATTCTGGACTATTAAATCAGCAGTTGTGAGGATAAATATCTCTCTAATCTACAGTATAATTAATGGAATAAAGATGATGTCTAATGCTGTCAGAACCTGTTAACAACTTCATTCATCTACAGAGAACTAATAACACTTATTTTATGTATGGCATGTCTGTTTTGCTACAAAGTTATTTTCTTCAGCTTCCTTTAATTATGAAACTACAGTGTGTCCTTAAATGAGTTCTCAGGTGTGAGTTTACAATCTCAGATGTTTTGTAGTTTTTGCTTTAATAGCTCTGGGACATGTGGGACTGGTTCATACACATTATTTTTACATTAAATAAAATAGACATGAAATTGGGGTCAGATGAATATGATCCCAATTAATTTTGTTTTGAAAGAATAGATGAATTTGACTTGATTTTGACAAATGTAAATGGGCAACGGTCTTATGGTGACAAATATATCTCTTTCTACTTTATTTAATCAAACTTCTGGAGATTCACATGGTGTAACCTGTTACTTTAGCTTTAGAAGTAAATAGTTGTTGCTCAGTTAAATTGAACAAGGAAACTCCACTGTCATTTAGTACATCTAGTCTGGTCATGGGTAGGTTAAACTCAATCTGACAGCCCTGCTCTGAGAACAAACAGGGACTCACTTAAACAAATTGCATAATTTTCCGCAACAAATGCCGTCACACAATGACAGCACACTCTCTCTATTCCTTCCTTTGCACAATTCTTTCTGCTGCATCCCCCTACCCATCTGACCTTCCCTGCCCCTGACCGCCATGGCCAATCTGTCTTTAATCCACCTCCATGCAGCGCTAACCAGGTCATCACGCCTGTGAGGAGGGTCCAGGAGTCTCTGGCTCAGCATGGAGAAAGGAGGAGACATCTTTATTACCAGCGGGGGAAAGCTAACGGACAGCCCCCACAGACAGACAGAATAGGTCAAGCCAGGCCAAGCCAGGCTACAACTGGAGACCTCCTGACTACAGCTGCCGGGTCATTGTGACAGGAAAGGCATCAGTCCCAGGCGACGACATGACAGGAACATCTCGTGCCATTAATGTGATGTTAATTGGTTGTAAGAACTGGAACATTTGACCTTTCAATTTTGTTCACAGTACAAATATTTCTTAATTTTAGCTGTGTTTTAGTGCATACTAGCATTTAAAGATAGACTCATCTTTCATTTATGATGATAAACTATTATTTACTAAGTAAATTAGGCCTATTTGATCTACTCTTCCAACAACAGATGTTGAAAACTAACAAATATTGACGAGTACTGGTTCAGCATCCATGGAACATTTGCCTGAAATGCTGTATTAGACAAAGTCTTTCTCGTGAGTTTACTATAGCAAATAAATGGGCACAGTCAAGTACTTATTAAAGGGAAAGTACGCATGCTAATACAACAAATAAATGCAATGAAAATATGATGAAGATAATAACGAAAAAGTAGTGAGAGTTCTTGACCTTGAAAAAAGTAGTTTGACGAGAACAATCTTAACTCAAGGTGTATATATACATATATATATATATATATATATATATATATATATATTTGAACTTGTTATCACATGACTGAAGTTCTATACAGTCTGTGAGATGTGGTTGGAAGCTCTGGAAAAAAAATTAAAATTGGACCTTAAGATATTTTTTTGTGTGTATGTGTCAATGCCAAAGTACTGTATGGAGAAAATATGCATATACGTAAAGAACATATGATAGAGAGTAACGTTACCTTGGTATTAAAACCCATAGCATTCTGGGAGGTTTTGTAGAGTTCTGGGTACTTCAACATGTTCTCTTTCCTGCAGGAGCGCTCAAATATTCCCAGAGTGAGAGGAGGCAGAGCAGTGAAGATCTGGACAAAAAATAACCACATGCACAGAAAGATCAATGATAAAGCTGATATAAAGTCCAATCATTTTAGGTTTTCACAATAATATCTCAATTTCTACCCAATAAAACTAACTAAGCTCATCTTTAGAACTTAATAATAGAAATAGAATAGAAAATAGAAATAGAAAAATAAAATAACTATCTTCTAGGGCAAGGCATTGTTAATTATTTGGCTAAATGTGTGGTAAATATAGGACTGCATTACTCGCATTTGACCAAATATCTATAAAAGGACTTATCAAATTGACAAAACAATGTTGACAATAAATCCTTTTTTGTGACCACTAATTTTGCATTTTGTATTTCAGTTTCATTATATAAACAAACTGCTAAGTATTAAAGAAAAATATTTATGCAACTTTAATGCAAAATTCACTTATAAAACTACTGTATGTACAGAGAGAATAATCAAATCAAATGTCTTATTACTCAAAATGTATGGTATACATGTGTCTTTATTATTGCCATATGTTACATTTGTAGTGCATTTTGCGTCATTCTTTTCTCCACTTGCCCCATTCTTTATTTTACATCATTGAAGACCATTGACCTTAAAACCCTTTAGGGTTTCTTATTTTGATTTGTCATGCTTCAGGTCTGTTCATATGCAAAACCCATCTCCAATGAACATCTGCGATGCTCTTGACTAAGAAGCAGGTATTTAAGCCTGGCTGAAGTGTAATTTCTTAGTGGTGCTGTAATGTTGTTCTGTATAGCAGCTGCTGAGAGAGGAGTGGTGGTATTGTGTGGCTGGGGGGCTCAGCGGGTCAGTTGGTGTGAGTTCCCTCTTGGCCCATCTGGAGTGGGAGTCTGCACGCCTCAGACTGCAGGACCAGCGGGCCACAGGACATGCTCCACTGGGCTCCTTTCTTATTCAGAGCTAGGCCCAGGAAGATCTCCATTGAGGGGCGGATTCAGCTCACTGCCTCCGACAGACTCCCACTGAGCCGGAGGAATTCCCTCTATTTTTTCGGATAAAGTCAAAGACTGAACCCTCCTCCCACCCCCCAATACAGTACTGGTTCTAAGGTGGTGGTTTATTATGAAATGAATGCAAGAGGCAGGGCTGTGAAAATGTCCTTCTCACTTGACAGTTTGTCCCTCCCATAAATTACTTCCATTTGAGGCCGATCAGGAGTGTGGGGAAGTTTCACTTCACACTTCTCTCATTCACTTTTGTTTATTGAATTGAGTTCATTTTAATAAACAGTCTAAAGTTACATATCAACTCCTTGTGGGCTTAATGGCATGGTATTAAAGATCAGAGTTGCAGATGCACATTTTTTCTTCTACTAAATTCATGACAGATATGAAATATGAGTTCATTAGGAGTGGTCCCATTATAGAGCCCTGTGGGACTCCCTACATCAGCAGCTAGCTCAATTTCTTCGCCTTTCTTCCTCTTCTTTTTATCATTCAAACGTAGCTGCCCTTGCTAACTACACTCTTTGGGGCAAGCAAAGCTGTTGTTCTTTCACATTCAGTACATAGTTTAGGGCACAGGGGAAATATGGACTTGACAACAGGTCATAAATAAAGGAGAATGTTTTCAGGATGTTAATGACATAGTCATGCAATAAAGGGATCACTTTTAGGGCACCTCGGGAAATCAGTTCTTTGTCAGAAAGCACCATGGTTAAAGGAGTAAAGTGGGCTCTTATTATATTAACACTCACCACATTGTACAAGCCGATGCACCAGCGTTCAAACAGAATCTGACCCGAGAAACCATTGACAAATGCAAACCAGATCTAAGGGAGACAAAATCACATGAAGAAAGAGTAAGAACAGCGAAACAAGCACAGGCAAGCAATGTATGTGTGTCTTTGGAGCAGTAAATTAAGTAATACAGTTTGCATGTAAGTGTAAATCAATTTAAATGACAGTCCAAGATGGCAGGGATGGTGTCAGGTCTAAAATACTGACTTCTCCCTCTTCCATTACTCTCATTTTAATCATTTCAATCATGTATTAATTAATGAATTTCATACTCAAAAGATATGATAAATACACTCATAAATCTCTGCAGTCTTTCGAATGGTACTTTGAGTATATACTTTCTATTAGCCTAGTGATTGTAAGGGTGAGTGTTTACAATTATCAAATTTGAAACAGGCTTATTGTGTCTACCGACTAACAAATTTTTCCATCACACTACATTCTTCACTCGTATGACAACAGAGACTTCAGGTATATATATCTGTAAAATTATTACAAGGGTGATGAATCTTGTAACAGTGGTTGTTTTGGAAGGAAAAAATGAATGTTTCCTGTCAATATGAAAAAATAACTTAATTATCCTAAAGCTAATGTAAGTTTGTTTGAAGTGTTGACCTGTGATCAACAGGGTCATTAGTCTAACTTAGCAAAGTTTCAAACTCAGGAAAGGCAGAGGGGTCAAAACTGGCTGATTTAGAAAAAATGAGTGATGGCAGAAAAGCAAAGACCTCCAGGTGCCACCACCATGATGCAAATTGCTCCCTGGATTCATCACGGGATTACCTACAAACATATATCAGCCCACTGTTTCCCTTCTTGATCTACCTGAAGACATGTGGGTTACAGACGAGGTTAGTTATGGGGGCAGAGTCAGGGCTGGGTGGACTCTGAATGATGGAGACTTTGATATATTGTGTCAGGAGAGGGAGACAGAGGTAATATAAACCATATGCTGCTTGGAGATGAGGCTTATCACAGTATTTTGATTAGTCATAGTTATTTGAACCAAACAATTCCTCTACGGTCAGAGCAGAAGTCAGGTATTCTGAGTGAATAAGTTTAAGATTCAAGTATAGCAGCAGATAAATAAGTACGAGTACGAAATGTAAAAAAGGCATATGACTGAACATATCTTTACTGTTGTATTTATCTGGTATACTGGAGACAGGCTACATGTACCATCTGAATACTGCTTGCATAATAAAAGCAAATCAGAAACTGTTCCTCACAGTGTTAACAGTTTGACACTTCATCGTCCAGAACTGGCTCTTGCTGTTGCTCACGCCAAAACTGTCGAGGGAACATCAGGGGTTCTGTGTTTTGGCCATGGCCAACCAAGCATTTCCTCGCTTCATTTAACTTCATTATGAAGGCATGAACTGCTACAAATTCTCAGATTGGGACAAAGCCTATTTGAGGGCCCCAGCCGCCACTGCCACTCTCTACACGACCAATACCAATCTGCCACTGGCCCGTCCCATTTAATCGTGAAAGCGTATGCATGAAAACAAATGTCTGTCACCCACTCACCCCCCTTCATTCCCTTGGTCGAGGGGGAGAGGCCAGGCGCGTAAAGACGAGGACTGTGTTTATGTGTGTGCCTCCCAGACCCTGTCCCTCACCTCCCCTCTCTGCCACACCCACCCATCACAGATCCCACCCTCCCCTCCATCAGGTGCACTCTACCATGATGTTGTTTCTTTTATATAAGGGGGCCTTTTTTTCAAACTCACGTGGGATGTTCAACCAAATCTGGGACCATGTGACTCTGTAACCATGAGAATCACAAGGTGTACAGTACATCTACTGGCAGGGTGAGAATAGTTTTGGGCGTTTTGGGTCTTGGCTTGCTGAGAAATACATTCAGATGCCGTTGCTATGGGTTATGTGTAGATGAAGCCCAAGCCATGAGGCAGGTTCAACCATTAGCATGGCTCGAGCAATGTTAACGAGAGGCTAGCGGGTAGGTCAAACTGCTGAATTAATTACAGCTCTGCTCAATGAGAGGCTCTGGGCTGATATATTGTTGTGCTAAGTTAAAAAAGGCTCCTATTCATAGCATGTGGTAACTGCTTCTGTGTGAGTGTTTTGGCCTGGTCCTTGGGGTCCCAATAGCTTCTCTCTCTTTCTCTTTTTCCCTCTCCCATCTCTTGAGGGACAGATGCATTGATTTGCTCATTAGGGGAAGTACCAGGCAGGATTTTTCTTCCCCTTTTCTTCTCCTCATTGAGTGCCACTCAGCGGAGGGGTGTGGCTGGCCTCTCTCCCCCACTGCACATCATGAAAAACAGTGATGGAGGGAAGTGGGAGCTGAGAAAAGGGGGATTGGGCAGCGGCTAGCCGATAAGAAGACTCCTTGCATATTCATCAGCAAATCAAAAATCATTGATTCCACAGCTCTGCAGGCCTTGTCTAGAAGTGGCTGGGGTCTAGAAGGGGTGGGGGAAGCATGACATTTGTCCCCAACAATGTGAGTCCTGATACTCTTAAGCTTAGTATTGCAGAATTGCTAATGGAATTCATACACAAAGCAACCAAGGAATAAAGAGGAACATAAAGAAAGAGCTGATAAATATGCTGAAAATATGTGGTGCTACAATCACAAGTTGTTTTACAATGCCAGGCACGGCCTCTGTGGTTTCATTCAGCGTGCTGGTCGGCAAGCTTTGCTCTGCAACTCTCACTACACTGAGCTCCGCTGAATGAGCTTTCATGTAATTGCCTCATAAATGCCACTTGTCCATCAGCCCCCTCTGTAGCACCCTAGCAATGTGTCAATCAAACATGAGTGGCCAGCTGGATCGGCCATTTGAATTAAGTTGCTATGGCTTCCTTTGGAAAGGTCTCTTAGCTTGAATGTGACTGAATTCAATCCTTTTCAATCCTGTTCTTTAGTTAACAGTGTAATTTGTAACAAAGTGGGAGTTATGAATTCTGCTTAAAGTTCGTTAATCACTGGGCCACATTGTTTAAAAAATGTTTGGGTAATTATAACCGCCTTTTTCTACCACAGAGAAAGTCACACATTACATGTGATCAAGCTTGAACTGTTCTCTAACTTATTAGAAACAGGACTGTAAAACATAATCAACAACATCAGCAAAGCCAAGAGAAACAACTATTCTGTGAAGCGGCTCCAGCTGTCAGTCAATCATCCTTTAGAGTGACAGTCTTACTTTCTGACTCACAATTAACCCTCAGTGAGTCAGAGAAAATCCTGAATTATCACAAAACTGTTGCAAGAGCCTCGGACCAAGTTATGCTTTACATTCAGGCATTCCACAATAGCCACAGAATCCTTCACCCTCCTACTCTATGTCTCTTAAAAGGAACCAAAGACCCAGTGGAGAGAGAGGTAGACGAAAAGAGGCTTAAACATAGACTCCCAGTCCTGGTATTCAAATTGTAACACACACTGTATCAGACAATAGTGCTGCAAACAAAAAAGTTAAAATTCCCATCAACATCTTTGATTCTCTCCTTGCACGGTAGCCTGGGAGTCGACGAGAAAAACATGCATGCACAAAGGTAAACCTATTAGTGCTACAAATGCAGCTTTTACCCATAGCCTGAGGTTGCTGGTGTGCTCCATGTCAGGGCCTTACAAAACAGGAACATTTGAAATATTGAAGCAGCCAAACAGTGAAGAAATCTCCCATTATCTACTTGAATCCCCTGAAGGAGTGTAGCACAGGGGCAGGGGGAGTTATGTTTTCAGAGAGCAACAAAAGGTGTGCTAGAAAGAAGCTCGCCCTGCAGACAGAACTATAGATGTTATGTTCCAATTGTAAAAAAGACCTGCTTTGAAAAGGGACCTGGTATGCTTCAAAGAGGAGCTCAAGTTGAACACAGAAAGAACGGATAAGCAATGTTGAGAGGAATTCTGACCATTTTTTGATGTGATAGTGGTGCTCAGGTCCATTTAAAATTCACAATAAAGGGCAGAGAGTAAAATTAGCATGATGGACAGGGATTTGTATGGTCTTAAATGTAGACTTCAGAAGTTCTGCCACCTATTTTGGATTTAAATTCAGAGTGTGTGGAAAACATTGACCATTAAACACGGTTCAAAGTAGGGATGAAAATGAAAGAAACTCAACATTTAGGCATGGATGAAACGTCATACATAATGTTTTTGCGGACAGAAAATTTAATTAGTTGCAAATTGAATTTTATGTTGGATCTGCATTTGCAACTGGTATTCTTCCCTTATCTGTAAAAAGGCAGCATGACCAAACAGTTGCAGTAGCTATAACTGCAGTAATAGCCTGGAAAAACAACCTGACTACCCTCTTTCACTTCAGGTCACAATAAGCCAGAAGCAGACATGCTGGAATGTAAAAGGTAGTCTACTGATTTTCCACGGCACATAAACCAGAATGAGGATGAAAAAGAGGATCAGAGGTCAAGTGTCACAGAAAGAAGATGAACAAAAGAGAATTTTAAAGTGCTCATATTTCTGTGACAGGTTATGTGCTGATGATACTATCAAAACATGTGGCTGATCCTTTCCTGCCACCATGTACTGTGGCACTTTCTATATTGTCCCCATTACACAGTGCAAAGGCAGAGGAAGAGTTTAAATCACTTACTCTCTAAAGCCATCAGACCCCTCAGGCAAACTTAAATAAAGAGAGTACTTATGTAATTTTTTTCTTTTGTTCAGTTTGTTTATGTTCTGTTCTCCGTGTCTGTCCTCACTTGTCTTGTTTTTTCTTTTAAATTACAGTGTGGTGAAGACTTTTTTACATTGTGTGCAATAAAGTTCTGATTAACAAACTACTAGAGAAATTAGGTCTTTAGTTGATTCCACAGGCATGATTCTTACGGGTTGACATAGTGGAAGCACATAATCTGTACTGGTATTTAACTCCCAAGGGAGAACACATTTTTTACTTACAAGAATATGCCTCAGACTTCAACAGAAAAGTAAAATGTAGAGCTGCAACAAATTATTTTCATTAAAGAGTAATCTGCTGATTATTGTCTCACTTAATTGATTAGTCATCTGGTCTTTAAAATGTCAGAAGACGGTAAAAAATACTGATCACAAAGTCCAAGATTCAACATATAATATCTTGTTTTCTTGCGCCCAACAGTCCACAACCAAGATATTCAGTTTACTATCATACAAGACTAAAGAAACCAGAAAATATTTGCATTTTAGAAGCTGGACACAGAGAAGTTTAGTATGTTTTCTTAAAAAAAAGGCTATATTAATTTTCGATCGATCGATTTATTGACTCATCATTGCAGCTAGTAATTTGCACACATTACAGCACTGTATATCGATGTAAATTTCCTTTAGTGTAGTGTGGGACAAAGTGTGGTAAAACACTCAGTGGCAACTTTTGATAAAGAAGTTTCGAGAAGTTTCAAAGCCACAGTTGCCACTTCTGTCAGACCCGTGTATGAGCCGTAGATCAAAACATCTGAGCACTCCCATTGATAAAGTTGGTGCTGATAGGAAGGCACTTAACCTGTCTGGTCATTCTTGGTTATGGCTTTGAACTTGCAATCTGTGCTGGGTCTGGTATTTATCATTTGTCATCAAACCCACCACGCACTAGCAGACTGAACAGAAAAAGATGCTAGCTGAGTGGCTAACAGTAAGAACTTGGTGCACATTCATTACCTGCTCTTAATTTCCAATTGTAAATCACATATTCCTGGATCATCAGATACAAAGCAATTGATATAATAACAATCACTGTCCTTTGCATTTATCATGTCTATAATTTAGTTTTGACAAAAAAATATAAAGATTCAACAGAGATTGTTCCCAGTTTTCACATCTAAATGAATGATTAGTTACATCTAGTAGCATTTCTAGTGAGTTGGCTGTACGTCACAATGATTCAGATGAGCCGTGTGGGTTAATATTCTAAGGCTGAAATAACTGGCGAGGAAGTCTTAAAGGCAGATGTCCAGTTAATCAGGTATTCCCTTCATTACTGTGTGTGTTTGTTTATGTATCTTCTGTCCAGGTATGTCAAAACTCAAACCTTTCAGGCAGGAGCTGCACAATCTGGCAGGCAATGTGAGGCCCCAGTCAACAGAAATACAAACATGGAAACTCTAACAAGGGATCTTTGCCTTTAACTAATCATGTTGTGTGGAAAAACCTCAATGTTTTGCTTTCAGATCTGGTTCACTGCATGACTCTCAGTCTTGAGAGCTACTGTGTGAGACGTACCTCAATGATATAGAGGACAATGTTCTTGTAGAAGCAGTACAGGATGCATTTGGCTACACGGTTGTAATTCCAGGCTCCGTGGACGAGCAGCAGATTCTTCAAGTATTTGAACTGTGTGGGAGGGAAGAACATGGAGGAAAATGCCAAGATAAATGAATAGCAGAGGTCTGTGTACAGTACACTGTCTGATGGGTCTTCACAATCAGAAATCACAGTGCTGGAACACTAAAGCAGCTACAGGAACTTCTGGATTAAAGAAAGCAGCAGCCTTTTGTCATTCCCTAGCGGAGAGATAAAGGACTAATGGGGCATTGTGGCCAAATCGCTCACTAAAACATTCCAGAAATTTCTGGACAAAGTTTGTAAGACCAAGCTTTGAGCTGCTGAAAATGAAGGAATTTATATGGTGGAAATAGTCTCCTAAGGCTCAGCATAACAGTTAAATGGCTTTATAATTATCCTACTATATGGGGCCTGTGGTGAACTTACAATTACAATGCAATTTCTGGCTGATAAGTGTGATTACATCGAAGCAGAACTCAGAGGCCAGTCTTTCATCTTTGATTGCCAGTAAAAAAAAAGCACAAAATGTAACCATAAGAAACATCTACATTGTATCCTCTTTTTGTCTGACAAAAGGAAAAGTTCTTAAAAATTTCCCTGTCACCAGAGTGCAAGAAAAAAAGGAAAATTAAACTGCAAATTTTTGGGTTAACATTGTTTTGTTTATTTGAAGGTCTGCTTGTCTTTCAGTAGTACGGTAGTATTCCTCCGTGAAATAAAAGCACAGTGGCGGCCCCCAGTTTGTCTGACCTCTAGAATGGTCGGATCAAACATCAGTTAACGCAGACCTGAGCTGATGACAGATGGACAGCAGAGGTGCCTTGGCCCAAAGTCTCTTCACTCTCCACTTGCTTCAACAGATAAATCTGAGCATTCAAGTAGCACATCTTAGAAACTAGCTACAACAGCCAGGAGACCATCTGATACTTTAGAGCATTAATATAAATCATGTAATCAGTATATGAGTAGAAGAACAAGTTGCACAACGTCCCAGGATTGATTTAAGTTTCTAGTCAGCAAATTACAGTTAACGTACCGTTACGCCAATATATGGAAAACACCAGTGGAAGTCTGGAGGTGTAATTTAATTTGAGGCTGGGACACAAGCTAAATGGATTATAAGAGGCCACCTGTCTTTGAAAGACCACTACCTTCTACATGCCATGTGGACTGAAGGGGGCACTTAAGACAAACCCAGGTCTCTTGGATAGTAATTGCACACTGAAGCACAGAGGGTGTACTGTGTTTTAGTAAACTAATGGTTTCCCATACTCTCAAGCCCTGTGGCTGTAATAGCAACATAATGTACTGAGCAGCATGCTGTGTAGAAACAGAGCCATGACACAGGAACTTGGAGCTTTTGTTACTTACAAGTATCACATATCGACACAGAGTTTCAGACATACTAGTTACTAGGATATAAGTATGTGTTTAGGTAGCACTTTGCCGGAATCTGTTTCTGTATAGTTATCTTAGGAGTTGGGTGTCACCAAATGCCTGTTTTACAGGTGTTACTACTCCTCTGTATAAGCTAATGCCCTAGCAGACATAAGAACTATTGTTACTCAGAACAATGTGCCAAGCTATCAATAACACATATTACACTTGAGGAGACAATGACAGGACTGACAATTTGTATAATATGACTTCTAAGAAATTACATAAAAGTCAATGTAGCAACCGAATTGAGGACGTGCACCTGCAGCTTCAAAGCATATGTATTTTGATCAGGTTCAAATCATATTTAAACGCTGCACCAGTTTAGTAATCTGGTCCTTCTGGTACTTACTACTTTTGCATTTTGCATGGTGTTACCATTGTGGGAAATGACAATAATTATCTATATAATAATATAATAATTCATAGTATTTTTACAGGTCTTGACTCCTAATGCTGACATTGAGATGATTTCCATTATTTAGGTATTATGTGAGGCAAAAGTCTGTAAATCTTGAAGATAGTTTTACTTTAATCTGGTCATGATATTATCAGCAGTTCAGCAGCTAATCAATCATCTAATAGGATCTGCACTTTCTCTGCATTTTCTTTGATCATGTCTGAATGACCAAGATGGCATCAGGCACATGCTGTAGGCAGGATATCAAGTTACAATGTGTCAAAATACATTAAAAATTCTAATTTGAGCATTTCAACAACTTCAGCATACTAATATATAAACAACAAACTTAAATCAATATGTTGGTGTGAGTCCCTGCCACCGTGCTCACCTGTGCAATAGAGTAGTCAGATGAGTTTGCTGCCTGCAGGCCCTCATTGCCTGAAATTCCCACACCGACGTGAGCTGTCTGTATCATCCCTACGTCGTTAGCACCATCACCGATAGCCAGCGTGATCACCTTCACCTGTTTCTTTACCATCTCCACTACCTCTGACTTCTGAAGTGGAGATACCCTAAAAGAGAGCACAAGTAATATTGTGTTAATCATCAAATACAACTAAAGTGAAGAACGTTGTCTTGCTAAAACTGATGCTACAAAATATTCACAACTTGCGAGTTTCATAACACATGTTGATACTGAGGGCAATATAGAGTTATATGCAGTATAAAGGACATGTAAGACATAGTGTATGATGGACAGTAGACATGAAATTATAAAAGAATATCCAGAATCTTCCAGGATATCCTGTTTCCTACTTTCTGAGTCTTGGGCAGCATAATTGCGGTGTGCATAAAATAACATTCATTCACGAAGAAAGTCTTGAGATCAGCACTCGGAAAAAAAACAAAGCTCTTCCACAGCTTTGGAGAACAATAGGTTGAGGCAGGCAGGCAGATAGGCATGTCATACTTAGTGAACCCCCTAAAAATAAAAAAAGGAGCATTTTGTGCGTAATATTTCTTTAGAATTAGATTAGAAAACAAATCTCCATAAATCTGCAACTGGTGAAGCAACCAGGCAACTGGTATATAGGCACAATCTCTCTAATCTCAGCCTCTAAACTTTCTTCAGAGTTGTCATGGGTCTCTTGCTGGCCTCCCTCATTAGTCTCTTTCTTGTACAGTCACTAAAGTTTTGAGGACAGCCTGCTTTAGCAATTAATCGGCTGCACAAATGAGGATTTAAGTGTTTCCTTTTAAAGAGGATGAATATTTATGCAAACGTTTTCACTTTGACTTTTGATCAGTTTGAAAAAAGCCACATTAAATCTACTTTCTTTGTTTTACAAGAAAACAAGAAAACTAAGGGGTTGACTTTTTTAGGCACTATACCAACAGTAGAGTTAGCAGTGACTACACCATACAAAAAATACTTGTCATATTCTGGGAAATGAATGCAGATGACAGATGCATTTCCTCTGTCTACTGTTTCTCCCTCCCCGAAGAGACTCTGCAAGTCTTCTTACTGGGTCCAATAAACACAGCCAATCATTAGGTGATGGTTGTGACACATCTGATAACTCTTCCTTTACAAGACTTCAAACTTGACTTCATCCCCTCAGTCACAGGCCAGATCTGTAGCCTCCCATACAGGAGCTTCCTTTTAGTGCGCCAGAGGTTTGAGGGTAATGTACAGTACAGGCAGTCTCAAGAGATGACGCTGTAAACTGCATATCTGTCTTAAGTTGTGAAAGTGTTAATGTTTATGTTCTCCATGGTTAAAGAGGCCTCATTCATCTCCTCTGTCTCTTAGTGCCCACAGACTGTGCACAAGGCAAAAGTAAGTAGAGGTGGGGTGAAAAAATGAATAAAAATTTGACGTAATGCGCTGACTCATAGTGTGGCACCTAAAGGTTTGCTGACTTCTGGCCCCAGGCTCCGTCATGGTTGCTTGACTACCTAAGTACTTCCTATTATTTATGTGGCCTGGGCAGGTCAACAGTGGACCTTCATGATGTTGAAAGTTGCCATTTTAATTAAGTGCTGCCATAAAAATAGTCAACAGCTTTTATGGCAAAGCATACAGTAATACTTTGTAGTTCAACCATAGACAGCTTTAATTAAAATAGGCATTCATCTGATTCAATGTCCAATACTGGAACAAACCCAGTATTACATTTGGTATTTTAATACTGTTACCAAAGTATTAATGCACATGTGCCCACTACAACATATCAAAAATTACTTGAGTGTCTCTCGTTTTCTTTACTTGTTTTTTTTTTTTTTTTTGAACTAGAAAAAGTGAATACCTTTTCCATCTTTATATACATATTTGGTTAAAGTTTTTCAAAAGCAAAAGCTGGTTCAGGAAGCAGGATTGTTGCAATAGGAACACAGTTTTCATTCTTTCATGTTGGTCAATGGAATCATTGTCTCAGTCTTATTTTATTGTTTCTCAAGAGTAAATCTTACCTGCAGCATATGACAGCTTTACAGGACAGGGCGAGGTCCAGGAAGTACTGGCGCACTCCGAATGTGAGAGCATATTTGAGAGTCTTCCCATCAATAATAAGAGCAAAGTCGTTTTCCTTGTAGAGGGCATCTCCAAGCATTCCGCAGTGGTGGCTGAGGGTTTCCCTTGTTCTCTGTGTGATGGAAAACATTTCATGAATGTCAGTTGTTGTAATTAGTTATTAGAAATAAAACCTTTTGTATTACAGTTCATGGATGAAATATGCACTGTTGTTAGATGGTTTTCAAGAGTCTAATGTGCAAGTTGATTATGATTAATTAATATATGAGTCAGTAATGTTATTTAGTGCAGTTTATTTTTGGCTTTTGTTTTAAAAGCATTTGTCTTTTATCTGTTAACAGATACAAAACTACTATAAAACAATTTAAGAATTACTACAAAAATTTATTAGGTGCACATAACATCTATGAATAACAGCTTTTTCATGTTTGTAAAGTAAAATTTAAGTGAACCTCTTACAATGATGGAGCATAAGAAGCATATATTCTATGCTTCAATTGCAACATTTCAATGGCTCATTAGAAAAATGATTTCATATGTTTTTTTTTCCTGCCATTTCAAAACATCATCTCAGCACCAAAGAAGTTTCTATGTTTTTTTAAGATACGTTTTCAGGGGAAAAACTGCCCTTGGGTGTTTTTATTAGCTTTCTACTGTATGATTTATATTTTATCTACTGTGGTGGGATGTACAAGAAACATTTTGTGGCGCAACACTAAAGGGCTCCACAATGATATTCATATTGAGAGGATACTTTTTACTCACAATACTAAAGTTAATAAATCTCTACACATCTCTAATTAACATTAAATATTTGAGTGAGATCTTTTCACTCCTATTGCTAATCCCGAACTGCTACAGAGCAGCTGCTCTTGGTGTTTTATCCATATTCCACATGTTTATTACACTCAGGCCTCGTCCATGAGGTGATAACATGGATGGGCTCTGTGAATGGATCATGTTTGCTTATACAGTATATACAGCTAAAATGATGAGTGATGATGAAAAACCATAAATATGAGAATGACAAGAGGATTAACTGTCCTGCCATGGGGGCATGTGGACTGAATAGATGGAGTGGTGAGATCATCATTGTATTCATCATTCCATCATCTTCCTCGCAGATGGGAAAGCCATTAGGAAATAAAACCAATTTCTGTATGGAACCATTTTCTGAGTGAGAAGGAAATGTACTGCATGTGTATTTTCATTAAAAAGTAAAAGTAAAAAACTTTTTTTTTTTTTTTTTACTGCACATGGCTGCAAAATTTAAAAAATATGACAGAAGCACTTTGTGCAGTTGTCTAAATAATATCCTTCACGGTGGTGTGGTAATATCGGCAAATGTGCAGGTGCTGATTAAATGTTAAATGACTTAAAAAAGAGAAGGAAAGACAGATTTAAATGGGCAGATACAGTGCAATGGTACAAGGCAACATACACATCCTAATGTGCCAAGCAGATGCTCAAACAGCTGTAATCATTAAAAAATGTTGGACATTAACAGGACTGAGGGAGGGAGGGGTTCGGTATGGTGTCAAAGTCCGATATGTCAAAGCAGTCAGATTGTACCAGGGGGACCATGCAATGTTCGCTTGGCATAACAAAACTCTGAAACCCCAGCTTAAAGGAAATATTTGTAGAAAGGGGCTTTACATTTCACAAAGCGAGAGGAGAGTGAGAGACACACACAGAAAGAGATGATGGATTAACGGAGGAGGGAAACTAAGCAAGAGGATACAAGCAGAAAGCAGCTGCGAGGACTTAGCCATCCCTGATGGGCTCTGTAAAACAGCACGAGATGGTGAGCAGAAGGCAGGCCTGTGTGTATATATGTGTGTGTGTATCAGAATCGGCATAGATATCTACATTCAACCACAAAGCCAAAGAAGAAAGCCTCTCCATCTCAGTTAACAAAGAGACATATGCATATGTGCATATGTGTGCGCATGCTTTGTATAAGCTAATGCACCAGTTGCATGAGAAGGAATTCACTCTGTTTGGGGCACAATCCATTCATCACATACTGTGATAAGCAAAGTTTACCATTTCCTCAAGTGGTTAGGCTTTTCCCCCCCTAATTTGCACTGAGGAGTTTTAGCACTAATGCTACATGTCTCGTCCTAAAGCCTCTTTGTTATGGCTATAATGACCAGTTTAGCCTATGTGACTAGCTAGTGTTTGGTTTTGGAATGGGTATGTGATGTCCATTCAGAGATCCACAAGAGCTTCCCATAAAGACTGAGCTCCATTGTTGATATAGCTCTTGAGTGATATAGCCAACAGGACGTGACACTCATGATGTGGAATCTGGACATTTGTATGGACATAATGTCATCATCTGTCTTAGACAAGGAGGCACCCAAAAAGGGGATATTGCACCTTAGTTAGAGATGCATGGACGCATATTTTTCTGACCACCATCTCACTGAAAAAACACCTCAGCGAGTTTTTAAAATAATCGAAATAAACACACATACATTTTCTATAAAAGCTGAGAATAATGAGCCCCATCTATCTGTGTCTGTACTTTGTAAAGATTAATATACTAGTGCTCAATAAGCACTGTTAGCTCTCCAGATGATTAAACACGCTGACTGCAAGACAAAGCTGTTCAAAATGACCTAATCCTACCTTGGAGACTGAGTTTCACTGAGGGAATTTCAGCTCAAGTAAGATTTAGTACAGAGGATGTCTAAAACTTTGTCTTCCCTTTGATAACTATTTCTAAACACAGCAAAGAGGGAAGACATGCTCCAATTACTCTCCTTCGCAGCACGAGAGCACTCTGCTGCCTGGCCCTCTGCTCACTGTGCCTCCTCAGTCTTGGTGGAGAGGTTTCTCCCTTTGCGTTTTAACTAACTGCCTTATGTAAGCATCTGCTCAACCACAAGAGAATGGGAGCTGACATTTCAAAGCGCCGGTCCGTGTGCCTTATGAATGCACCGACCCCAAATTTTTACCTCAACTCCATTTATCACGCTTAACGACTGGCTGACAGAATGAACGCCGTCCGTCATCACCCCCAAAGAACCCCCTTGCTGCTTTCCCCTCTTTTATCCACTTCTTCTCACTAATCCACCCTTCTTGTCTAACAAACTAAACCCAGTTGAGTTTCTTCTCCATTTGTGGCTCCTCTCTCCTGTTGGAAGTGGAGGGACTTGCCCTTTTCCATCTCAGAAACAACAGACAAGGCTCTCCTGCTGGAGGGTCAACAGACTTCGCTGCTGGGTGTCTAAAGGCCTGAATATCCTCCCAAGCGGACAGCTGCAGAGACCACAGACACGTTGTAGTTCTGTTTATATTATTTTCTGGAGTCCAATTGGAGGACGCATTCTACACATGCACAGTAGACTGGCGTCTATTGATTGGAGCATAGTGGCCGTGCAGTCACAACAGATTAGAAGTATGTGGATGTCCGCACAGAGCCTACGCGTACACCCACTGATGATGAAATTAATTTCACATGGACCCTAGGGGACCCTTGCATACTCGCGGACGCAGAAAGAATGACACCGGCTTTAAAGATGTTAAAGGCAGATTTGGTCGCTGAGTGTGTGGACGGCTCCTTGTGGCCTCATCCTTTCAGTTTCAAGTCTTTTTTAAAAAACAGGTTTGGTGAGGAGATTGTACTTTGTACCAAAATCACCCCTGATATTTTAAAATATTTCTTAGTAATTGTTTGAACTTATTATATGTGCAGCTTTAAACTGGATTATCTGTGTAGGAATATAGAATTATGTAATGAGCGCAAGAAATGTATGAGAATCACAGATAATAAAGTGTACTGTTCTGTTTTCTGATTAACATCGACAATCACGTTAGCTGTAATTGACATTTATCTCTTACAGAACTTAAATAACATAATGGCAAATAGTGTTCATTTAATGTATTGAGACTGGTTTCATTGTAGATGAAACTGAGATCAGCAGTTGTTTTTGAATGATAGAGGATTTTAAAAAAAAGAACTGGGAAATGCTGGAAATAAAGAGAGTACCAGTTAGCTTCATTCAACCACTATGCAAAACATGAGTTTGAGCAGTCAGTGGTAATTAGTAGTACTAAGTGAGGCTGATCATGAGAATTATACTGCATTCAAATATCAATGGATTGTGCATTTGTGCTGTGGAGAATTTAGGATGGATGTATGAGTCAAATAACATTTTTGATTACTTTTTGGATTGAAATGGAGAAACTAAATTATGATTAAACTCAGTGACTAAACCATGAAAAAATCAGAGCAATATGCAGATTAGAAAGAGCAACAGTTTGGTAAAAACTTTTTCTAAAACTTCTGAGTTTTATGGGTTTTGGTTAGAAGGTTGGATCTGTATGCAAGGAAGTTTGTGGGCAGACAAAATGTTAAATACTCACATCAAGTGTGTCCTCATTGATCACGAGCATACCCATATTCTTGGTCAGTAGTTTGCAAGAATGTCCTACAGTAAAAAAGAAAAACAGAAGATGAAGTTATACATTTCACAGAGAAAATTTATTAGATTTCAAAAGAATAATAGGTAAACAGGAGAGTAGGCAGCAAATGTATTAAATTTCTACTGATCCTTTCACTATATTAAAATGTAGTTTATTTTTTTAGATCCTCATTAGCTGTAATCTTGGTGACAACTTATCTGCTTTTTCTAAATACACACACATTAAATACATGAAACAAAAACTCTTAAAAAGAAGAAACAAAATCAAACAAACATACTACAAAATGTAGCGATACAACATTAAAAAGATACCAATTAAAATGTTACAGCTCAGAGCCAGTGTCTCGGGACATGACTAATGAGTTTGGTTTACAAGGGTTTGTCAGTTTCCTGTTTTAATAGGCAGTTACAACTCTGAGTTACCCAACATGGCTCTCTGGGGAGCGTTCTCCTCAGTTCTTGGCTGGGACAGATGCTCGGGGTCACCAGCAAGGTGGTATAAAGAGCTTCCCATAAGGGAAAACAGAAATGTTTCACGAACCAAGACTGAAGCCTTCAGTTTAATACCATGGCTGTATGAAAAAGGCTACCATCTGTGGCATAACCGCATGAATATTTGTGGGTTGCAACACTTCGCTTCTGTCTGGAAAGATATTTTAGTTTCTTTTAGGGGGGGTTACCACAAAGCCCCTGTTTTGTATGTACATGGGTGGCATTTTCTCAGAGTGAAACTGAGATAAGATTATGCACAAAACACACAAAAACACACAGTCACAGTCAAACACAATTGTGCACACACAGTACACACAGAGGGGGCCTTGCATAAGGAAATGAGTAGTTTTCCCCCTCCAGAGCTGGACTCAAAACCAAACAGGGTTGAGGTCTGGGTCTAGCAGATTGTTTTCTTAAGTGCAAAGGTGCAAACGTCCAAAATTTGCCAATGTGTGGAAAATGTCTCCCCATCTCAACACTGTCTCTACTCCCTTCCCCCTTGTCAATTCCTGCCACAGCCCTTCCGCTTAATGTGTTTACCTTAAGCTCATTTGACTGTGGCCAAACTGCCCTTTTTTTTTTTTTTTTTAATTTCACCAGAAAAAGTTAAATTCCTGGCCTTTCTCCATCTCAGGCGGAACTAAACACTGCTCCCACAGGATTTGAGGAATGTGTAACAACGACATTCATGTCACAGTAATCTCAGATGTTGCAATGGGAGCAACAATTAAGGACATGGATTTTAGCCACAGAAGGCACTCAAAATGAATACCACAAACCAGGATTTTGGGAGGCAGGAAGAGTGGGGACCTGACATTAATTATTGGGCATGGTAAAGTAGGTAGGAAGTATTTGTGTTGGCAGATCTTGGGCTGTATTTACCCTTTCATGTCTCTGCTTAAGGGGATGATGCACCCCGTGGTTAAGATTAACACAGTGTCGTTTATGTGCTTGCCTTCTCATCTGCGATTCCTTCAGTGGAGTTGGTAAAGTTTCTCAACGGGCTGAACAGCAGGCACTTTCCTTTCATTGAGTTCTGGCTCTGACCCGTCCTGAGCATTACGTACATACTGTATAGCTCCCCTCAACCAACAGCTCACAGCACTGGGAGCTTGTCCCAGAGCAAACATTGCTCTCTCCTCAGGCAGCCAGACTCTGGTGTCAGAGTAGGTATTGTACATTATGTCATGATAGTTCAGGATTAGGAACACACTGAAACAATGTCGGTATTTACAGTTTCTGCTGTGACACAAGACAGATCAAACTGACCTGTCATGTTTCAATGTTGTAAATGTGTTAAATTAAGTAAACTCAGCTGGATTCTTGCTGATTTATGTTATGTTGTGCCAAGAGTACCGTTTTGGTGGTTCAGGCCACCTCAAAATGTAGGAAAACCTAAATGTGATGAGCCAAATTCACCAGTACATTGTGGCAAAAGGTGCACCATTAACCCTGCCAATGGGGATCGCCTTTCAGTGAGGAAAATAGTAAAAAACAAAGTCAATATTGAGAGGAGAATTTTACACAGCAACTCAGTCAAACGGTGGACCTGTAAAAATACTTCCAGTGAGCTTTGCTGCTGTAGAGCCCTCTCACATCTGGGCACAGCGGGCACAAAGGGCTGATTCAGTCAGGCCACAGTGGTAGGTAGCCACAAACGGAGGTACTTTCAGTATCTATTTTTCTGACCTCTGTGTTAACATGTTGGCTGTATTAATTCCTTGATTTGTTTTAAGTAATCTGAACCAGTTTAACCACATCTAAGAGTGATAACGCCAGAGCCATATAAGGGAAAGGAATATGAATTGAACTGGTCCAACACAGTCAGTCCTTCACCTTTCTGATAACATCTGCAAGGCTAAATTCCCGACGGGAGCCGGCTACGTGAGAGGTGCCTGTTTGTGTACGTATGCATGTTATTTATTTCGTATCAGTGCAGTGTGCTCATACATCATCTGGCATTCTGTGACAGATGCTTTTGCTAGATATGTGTGACGGAAAAACATTCTGCTTGTCAATAGTTTGTCTTGTTGGGTGAAGAATGACCACAGGACTGACTGGAGCACCTATAAGAGGCTGGTGAACACTTTATCACACTAAAGATCAGGCTTACTTGAGACTTTCCATTTGCTTTAAGACACAAACAGGGCTGTGTCATGATGCACACATTTTAAGTCTTTAAGTGCAAACAAGTCATTTGGTCTATAAAATGCCAGAAGATGGTGAAAAATGTTGATCACCATTTCCCAAAGGCCAAGATGATGTCCTCAAATGTCTTCTTTTGTCCGGACCAACAGTCCACAACTCAAAGACATTCAGTTTACTAACACAGAAGACTGAAGAAACCAGAAAATCTAAACATTTCAGAAGCTGGAACCAGAGAACTTTGATATTTCTTTCTTAAAATATAACTCAAAATTATTAATTGAGTATCTTAATCGTAGGCAAATTACTTTTATGTCTATCAACTAATCGTTGCAAAGTATTTCACTATTATTGGTATTGCTAATAATAGTTTTAGTGATAGAACAGTATATTCAAAATCAAAAGACTAGTCATCTTTCTGTCCCTGAGGCTTACCAATGTTGATGGCTGTTTCCTGTTTGTCCCCAGTCAGGATCCAGATCTTGATGTCGGCCTTCATTAGAGTCTCTATAGTCTCAGGCACCTTATCCTGGAGCTTGTCCTCGATCGCTGTGGCCCCCAGAAGCTGCAGGTTCTACAACAGAAATGAGGAGAAGACAGAAAAAAAGTCAGTAAGTGGCGACCATAACAGATGAGGGCCTTTAAAACATCATGTGTCAGAGAAACATGCGGGCCGGGATTGTGTCACTCACTCAGTCGTGTTTTTTTCCCCCTTCATCAGCTGCTCTTGTTTATCACCCAGAAAAACCACCACGAGCTTAAGAGGTTTTGGATCAGTTACTGTGCCTCTGTGTGAGCATCTGCCACCACGATCTCTCTCACACAAGCACACCCACAAAATACTGTTTGGTGCTTTTCCCAGGAAACTTGGTGGTTCTTTTGGGCTGGTTAGGGGTTCATATGGGCCAAAGATTTGACAAGACCCAGGGGTAGAGGGGGAGACAAGAGCCAGCAGCAGAGGAAAAGCAGGGGAAGCTCTTTAAGTAGTGACCTGAGCCCTGCTGCCTGTCCGTCTGTAGCTCTGTCCGCTGTGATTATTTGAAACCACACAACACGGAAAACTGTGCCTGGGGAAGAACATGACTAGATCTGACGAGTCCTCATTTGCTGTTTTGATGTGAATTGTTCAATTGTTCCTGTGGTTGGTGTTAAAGGCATTCTTTGTGGATAATGAAAAAAAGAACCACTTGGATCAGGATTTCAGCCCCCGAGCCAGGGTGGGACCATAACACAAGTCACTAGCCAAATGCTGGTAGACTCTGTCTGGTGTTGGTAGACCATTAAGTATAATCTGAGTGATGAATGTTGGGTCTCAATGTCAATGCAGCAGTGAGAGAGTTCACAGCTAATGTGGAGAGACAGTAGCCCTCTTATCTGCTCATATTGTGCAGGAAGAGGAGTTATAAGTTTGCAAACAGGGGCCACAGTGTGGGAGACCACAAAGCTGGCAGTTTCTATTGGCTGCATTTAACACTGACCTCCTGATGGTTTTCCTGGAATATTCTGTCTAGTAACTGGCAGTTAAATGATATTAAGAGTCAGTAATCCAGGAAATATTCAAAGTCAGCATAAGCCAATTAGATAAGAAGTTGGGAAACTTTTTCATGAACAACCCGAGCAACTTACTTTATATTTTTGCAGGACTATAAAACATGACTCACTATAAAAGGGTGATTCAGCCATCATGTGCTTTACTTTCTAAAGTATAGTCATGTAAAAGTAATGGAAATTTAACATATAATGACTGAAGATAATCATTTGTATTATAGGTTGCAAATAAGTACATCAAATACTCATCATTTGGATGCAATACACATTTAAAAACAGAGTAAAACTGAAGGCTGAATTAAGGTTAGATAAAATTTCATAATTTTCTTATATCCATCTGCATTAAGTAATCAATTTATTTGAGAGATGATGTGAAAGAGTAGCTACAGATGACTGATTACCCACAGTGTTGAAACGTCTGTCTTTAAAATTTCACTGTGACTCCACTGTGCCACCATGTGGCTTTACTGTGTGTGTTTTCAAGTATAAGTGGCCCCAAAGAGCAATGAACCCCAAACCCTGGCAGCATCAGTGCCACACTCTGCCCATTAAGCAAGGCACATTACATTTTCCCCTCTGAAAGCTTTTATGTTTATTTCATGATTGATTGCTTCCATTTGTTTTGGGCAGCCAGGAGCAGCCATGAAGAACATGCCAAGTGGGTGATTTACGACTGTGGCTTCCTGTGTTTGACTAGTGCTTCCACATAGACCCACCTCACAGAAAACCAATTCTACCTGCTGGTAAAACCTCAGATTTCACTCTCTCTCTCTCTCTCACACACACACACACAATTTGGAAATCTGCAGATTTCCGGTTGTGATTGCAGTACCCACAGTGGTTACCCAGGAGGCCTTTAGTTCAGTCAAGTCTGGGCTTGCTGCAGATGCACAGAAGGCTTCCAAACATATGTTTTTTTTACAAAGCAGCATGTGGCCAGGTCAATAAATACAGGACTAGCGAACAAGGTGACTAGTTCAGTTTTCAAACCTTTTCTATCAGTTCATAGCTCTCCTCCAGTTTGAGGGCTCTGTTCTGCAGGGAAGTGCAGGCTCTGTGGTGGATCTCCAGCCAGTGCTGATAGGACGACTCACTGATGTCTGCCACCGCAAAGCACAGAGTGCGCAGCCCTGGATGAGAGAAACCCAGTTCAAATGTCATAATTTCTAACCATTTTCTATTTCAAAAATTTTTTGACTAGATTTTTAGCATTCAACACACAGTTCATGCTGATAGAGGCTGTGTAGTGTAACTATTGGTGACCTATTTGCTTTATAGTTGAGCAAACACTATTACATGATAACTATACATTCATGACCTGCTTATAAGTCCTAATCTTTCATTTGCAATGGCAATCTTGGATTTATTAAGAAAATGAGGTGGGTGCACTATACAATCTTGTGCATATTTATTATCTTTTATATATCCAGTATGTGTGTGATAAATCTTATTCTATTTTAGGGAGCCTTTTAACATTTGGACAACAGATTGCTAATTTACAGTTCTTTTTTTTCTTACTGGTCAATGAGTGTTGTCCCTGTCAATTAGAAACTACCAAACACCAGGAAAAAAAACAGCCATAATAATAACTTACCTGATACTATACAGCAAAGCTATCTAACCATCTAGTCACTTAGTTAACAAATGTGTAATACTCAAAGTATGTTATTGATTTAAATAACGTCTGTGCAGAGTAGTTCACATAAACATAAAGCTGTTAGAAGTTTAAATCTCAGAACACAACAAAGACTGATGGATTCTTTGTTGAGTGCAAATTTTAAGAAAGATCAAATATAAAGTTACCGTAGTTACTGTTACTTTTGTCAAAAAGATACAGATATTATAATAATTTATTCAAAAAGTACATGGTCATATTTTATTCATGCCTTTCCAAATGACTGTGACTGAAGATCTTCACAATCTGTACTGAATGCTATATTTAGCCTACATCAAATATTCCCAATGACATCATTTTGCTTGCATCTCACAAGGGGGCAGTATGAACACAGAGCAAGAGGAGACTCTGATGCAGTTTCTTTCTGCTCCACTGCCTTAGGTTAAGATTCCTTATACATCAGAAAATGGCATATAAATGTAAATTAGCAAAATATTCAACGGATTCTACTGCAAGTGATGAACGAGTGTTGATTATGACCAGAAATAAATAGGGAGGCAGAGATGTTAGACACATCCGAAAAGATGTTTTACTTTTGGCGGCCAGGGGGCGATGTTTGTCCACTCACCCTCAGTGGCAAATTGCTCCAGGTGCTTCAATGTGATCTCTTTGTACCTAGAGCTGTCTGCCAGACGATCATAGATCACTGTGTCCTGAAGGGAAACAAAAACTCCTTGGTTACTGACACCCAGAGAAGGGAACAAAATGAACCTCCTGGACTTGGACTAGTTGGCAAATGAGTGTCTCAGGCACGTTCCAGCCCTTAGGAGTTACACATTGTTGTTTCTACTCAGATTTGCCCAAAAACCCTGAGGGAATTTGTACTGAAATAATCACATGCTTAAAATTAAATTACGAGGGAATGAATAAATGCATCTGGATCCTGAAATGTATAAATTACTATAAATCTGAGTAGTAAGCTAAGTGTTTTAATAAGAAGTCAGCATAATATTAAAACATATAACAGAACCTGAAAAGTGTGAATGTGAAAACACAGAAAAACAAACATTTGTTTGTTATACTTGTCTTTTTCCACATACTTACAATCTTATTAGAACAAGTGAATAAGAAAGTCTCAGTCTTATTAGATGTTGATGGCAGAATCTACGATGGTGGAATGAGCCTAGTGTGGTAATTTCTAGCTCCTCAGTGCCTTCTTGTGAAATATCATTTTTGTTTCATGTGTTTTGTAACATGAACATGTGTGAAATATGTTGATCTTGCTACAGTAAATGCTGCTGCTCATCGAAAAGATTCCGTGACAAGAGCGAGAAGCAATAAGGGGAGGAGAGCTTTCGACACTCGTGTATGTGGTGATGATGGTGACGGGCAGTCATGCGTTGCCATGGAGAGAGACACTCACAGCTCCTTTGCAGTAGAGGCGGATCTTCCCAGATGGGGTGCGCATGATGACTGACATCCTCTTCCTCGCACTGTGACAGAAAAAGGCAATGGGGGAGTTAAAAGAGAGAAGGTGGGATAAGGAGAGAAGGCAAGTGAGAGAAATCACATTACAAGGTGTAACAGCCACTAGAGCAAATTATCACGTACAGTTTGAGCTAGCATATGTCTGCTGAAATTAGAAATCATAGCGGTGGGTAACGAGATATCGCACCGAGGTCACACAATTAACTAGGATATATCACAACGGCTAAAGGAAGATGATAAACTCTGATAGCATGTGATTCTTCTGGGGATCAGATTGCAAGTAAAATCATTTATATGCACCTGTACGGCCTGTTTGGACAACAAATTACTGCTGCAGTTGTACGAATAATAACTAATAAAAAGGACTGTTATCAAAGTCGTACCTTGTAAACTCCAGCACATGAAGCAGCTCATACCTCTCCTCTGTTCCGAGCTGAATCGAAAAGAAACAGACAAGTCAACACACTCTAAAGAGAGACTGATTCCTCAACCCCAGTCTTCTTCTGAGACAACTTATCTTAAGTAGCACTAGCCAACCCTGCCACCCTGCTCCAATCAGCCTTAATTGCACTTTAAATGTGTTTATCAGTTGCCTGCACTGAGCTGATGGCGGGAGAATAACAAGGTAAAATTCAATTAACTTACTTAATTGTAGAAAGCGCTAGGTACAAGACAGGATGATTAAATAGATGCTGAGAGCTTTAGAGGGCCTAATAAAGGTTACAAAATTGGACAAACGTCTTACAGACAAGATGTTCTCAGCAGAAGATAAAAAAATGAAAAGGGTTTCGGCCTTTCTGCCTCAGCCTCTCTGAGTGCAATCATCAGGTTAGCCAATTAAGGGAACAACAGGATGGATGACCTAAGCTTTGGAGAGGACACACACCGTATCAGCTCAGGATATAATCACATTTTCCATTACTGGACCATGTTAATACAAAAGGCTGAGTTCTCTTTGGAATTATGCATACTAGTTTTTTCTCAAGGTCTGTTTTGGAACATCTGAGCATTACGAAAAAAATTGCGAATTAATTGCTTAAGTTGCATCCTAGAGATATTCCACTGATTGTAGAGACATTAATACTTCATGAAAAAAATAATGGAATGTGCACTGTGGTTCATGAATTGCCATAAAATAAATTTTGTGATGTAGAGTTGAAAGAAAATACATGTTGTTAAGCGTGGAACATCTGACTTTTTTGTATCTCTACAGCACCCAATCATAACTATCTATGTCTGCAGCTATCTAGTGATATACCATACAGTCTATGAACTGGTAAAAAATATAATTTGTTTTTATTATTGATGACAAAAAAGGTATAATAGTAAAAGTACAATACATTTCTTTACTCTGTTCTGAGATTTAGCTGATGCTTTTGTCGTTAGTATCACGCATCTAGCATTGAGAGCACATAAAGAATTTGTAGTACACAGTGGGTTTTTAGAGCTTTTTCTCTGAAAACAGCTGCCTGCTGTGGCCCAGAACAACACTATGAGAGCAGTGAGGGTGAACCAAAACAGTAAAGTTGTGGACCAGACAGCTTAACAATGACCTGAAACTTGCTATAAAGCTCCATAAAGCTGAGAGGAGCTGCAGAGTTGGGTGATAATTCTCTGAAGTTCATTACTGCGAGCAACGCCTCTGACATTACACATATCGATAATAGCTGCTTCAAGATCTTGACTTGACTATCATGACGCCTACATTAAATATGGAGTGAATTCATCAATCACTACAACAGTGAAGCAGTTTGCCTGCCTCCCTGCCGTCAAACTGATCTTGTCCAACTTACCATTTCCACAATGACACTGTCTGGGGTTCTACCAGAAAACACAAAGCCCAGGTTTTGTGCTGCTCTCACCAGAGCTCCTTCATCTTGGAGGCAAAGAGAAAACCAAAAATGTTACAGATGAACACACACCTGAAAAAGCACACAGCCATGCTGCCTCAAGATAACATGGAATCTGAACGTGACATTTATGATAAGAAGTATATTCATATTCGCTAAATAAAACTAGTTAATCTTGACACATTTTCACAATGTGGGCAAAAACTGAAAGCTGTGGACCAGGTAGCTTATACTACAGCTTGCATGAGGATGCTGCAGTGCAAGAAAAAGGCTCTCTGCTTGTTTTTTACAGTTCACTTAACTAGCTTTCTCTTTGCAGCCGTTCCCCTGCTTTGCTTCAAACCCCAAAGCTCCTAAAGACCATGATTGTTCTAAGCAATCAGGCAAAAAACCCCATCATCTCTCATATCAAAAGCAAAATGTAGGACAAAAAGCAGCAGCATTGCTTTGTTCAGTTATTAAATAACACACTTCAGCAAATCAGTGTGCATTTATTAAAGGCCCAATGATAATTTTGCATCACACATGTTAAAAGTATATACAGTATTTGATGGAAGAGTTTAAGTAGAGATGTAAAAACAAGCATTACTGAAATATATCATCTCTGATTAATATTTAGTTATTGTCTAGTTGATCTGTATCAATCAATGTAGCAGAAGCAGAAGCTTCAAATCCTGTCTTTTGAGTTTTTGTGATAAGAGCTACCTCTTTGTTTACATTTGGTGCCGCACACTGTGCCTTCAGGCACACTGACATTTTCAGAGTTCATTAGGATGGTCGTTTATTTTTTAGGAAATTTACATACTGCTGCCAGGGGCAACCGCTACGTCTGAGTGCTGAAGCCAAAGTTGAAATGCTTTAAGCTGCAGTCATTCTAGAAAAACACAAAGGCAGCATTTTTTAAGGTCTCCGTGGTTAATTTCCCTTCTTGTTTGTCATGGAAGTGATTTCAAACATGTTAAAGTTTGAGAAGAACTATGTTTTAGGGCAAGTTTTCTTGATTGATAGGTGTCTCAGCCTATCACATCAAGCTGTGTATGTGATAGACTAAAGAATCACAGTGAGGCTCACAGAATCAAAGTGACATACACCATGCATTTTGTAAACAGGATATTTCCTTTTCTAATATGTTTCCTGGCTCTCTCCTGCACTGATGCTGATGATATATAAATGTCTTTAGGAAATACTGGAGGCAGTGGTGATGTGCTCCATTTGATAAAAACAGAGGTCATTAGATGGAAAATTAAATAGCTCAACAAAAAGAAATATCAAGGAGATGCAGTATCACTGATGCAAAGCACCTGGAAACAGGTCCAGCCTTTATCATCAAGAGCTGCAGCACCACCTGCTTAAGACTTGTAGTTCCTGTCCAACCTGAACAAAGTCCAACCTATCAGCAAGAAACATAACAGCTTCTGCAATTTCTGTACTTCAGAAAAAGGTGGCGCCGAGCACTACCTACAGACAAGGACAGTAACAGCTTTTTTTGGACGCTTGTGCCACCTAGAGGCAATGAGTGAAGTTTATTTTCTATTTTTATAGCTGCAGCTTCTGTGTTTCTATGTTTTTAATATTTAACATTCACTTAATTTGTAAACTGAGCCATATTTTCTTCAGAATAATGTAAGATTAATGAGCTCACACTGTGTCATTGTGAGGGTTTGGGGTCCTAATTTAGTTGTCTTTTGTGGTGAATATCTGTACAATAAACTTACATATTTTTGAAATCATTCACACAGCTGTTGTTTATTGGTGTGATATTTCACTCAGCACAAGTGACTATGTCCTTTTCAGCTGTAATAATTACTACAACTGGTTAAAACTGCAGAATAAATTGTTATTGTTTTTTGATTTCTATGAGGCACATCATCTTTTCTACATCTCCAGGTCTAGACTGCTGCTGTTGCTGCTATTACTTCCCCTTTTGTATTGGTTGTTTGTAACTGGTATGTTTGACAGCTGCATACATTTGGAGAATGTGCTGCATGCTAAACTTGAATGAGTAAGTTTGTGTTTGTTTAAAGCCATTTTGATGATGTCCTTTGTATATAATATTGTGTCCTTTGTGTATAATATTTTTGAGTCCCCTACAAAGTCTGGGCTGTAATACAATTCCCAACCTGTACACACACATCACACACTAGACTGTAGATAATCACAAACTGTATTACACTAATTCTACAATAGCTGTGTTCATGAAGGTGTGATGTACCTGGAGATGCTGCCTGGTATGTGATTTTTCCATCAGTGCGTTCAGGGACTGCAGTGTGACAGATGGCCATCATAGTCATGAACTCCAGGATTACAGCAGCTGTAGGCTACAGGAAGTGGAAAGGGCACTTTGACTTTTAATGTTCTTTAACAAAAGATGTTACAACAAAACAGAAACTAAATAACCAGAAAGACCTTGATGGATAGGAGGTGAGAGCGAGGACAGAGAGAGTTCTGTTTGACAGATTCTGATAAACCTGCATGAGTCACAGCTGGCGTACAGATGTGACTGACAGATGACACACACAACCTGCTACAAAAGCCACGCTTCGCTGTCATTACATGTGTTGATTTTCCAGTCATGTTCACAGAAAACTTCACCTCAAAAATCTATACAGACTTGTGTCAAAGGTAAGTTGTGGCATTTCTTTAAACCTTTTATGGCACCAAATGTGTGAGGTTTGCTGCATCAGGAAAGTTCAGGCTATAATAAAAAAAATAAAAAATCTCCATCAAGTGTTACAGAGAATCTCACCACACCCACACATAACCCTTTAAATCTAAAGCTAGCTGTTTGCTCTCTGAACATTGCATATGCCTTGCATCAATCTGCACCAACCACTTACCCGAACACTCTAACGATATGCTTAAAATTTCACTTTTCTGGTACAAATATGCTACTGTGATATCCAGGAGTGTATGTCACTGTAAAATCTAAATAAAAATGCTACTATTTAAGAATAATCTTGACCTGATTCATGGATTCCTCGAAAGGCCTGATTACTTATTACAGTCCTAAAACTACTATAAAACTGGAAAATAGAAAGCTGGACAAGTTTCCCCAATAATTCTTTCTAAATAGCCAATAACTCTCCATATTGTTGTTTGAAGCCAAGTTGAGGTTTGTCAGGTTCTGAAACACATGTGGTCAGATTAATGACTGCTGGTGACAAGCCAAAAGGATCCCACAGAACTCGCCAGCTGCTGACAGACATGCATGCATGTGCACACAATACAAACCTGGTTCAGTTAATGGATAAAGGCCTAACCTAAATACTGAGAACATTTTACATTAATGAGGGGAAACATATGACTAACTAGCCATGGGATAGACTCAGACAGGCATCTGCTGAGGCTCCTGTCTGAGGCTGCAGGACCACCAGCTTCTAGTCAGTGACCACAGCTGAGGCAGAGATATCAGCTGCCTGCAGGGCTACGCCAGGCCTGAATCACAGAGCAACAGTATGGACTGTAATCTGGCTGCTAATGGTTGTTAACAATAAGGTCGATAACAGATAATTATATTCCCAGTTCACCTACATTACGAGCAACCACTAACAATTAAAACTTTCAAAGGCATTAACCTTTACAGTAGTAACACACAGAATATACAGCAGATTTAAGATATAATACTGAATAATCTCATTAAAAGAACAAGCTAACGCCATGCTATGAATTGTTGACTGCAGATTTTTCTAAAGCACCTGCATTTCTATTCCCTTTTCAAACAAAAAGCTGTGCACACACAGACAGTATTATTAAATTTGCTTGGCCACAGCAACTCTGATGAGAGCTCTCTAACAGAGAACAAAGGAGAAAATGAATGAGGTGGGGGAGGAGGCCAAATCAAAGGGCCTCTTGTAAATGAAAGTACACAGTGTCTATTACAGTCCAGGTGGCCGTGAGAGCTCCCTCTGCCTCCTAGCAGCATGCTAATCTGGTCTGGGTTGACAGGTATCCTCTGAAGGATGTGTCGTATATGTGTATATATGTGTGTGTGTGTGTGTGTGTGTGTGTGTGTGTGTGTGTGTGTGTGTGTGTGTGTGTGTGTGTGTGTGTGTGTGTGTGTGTGTGTGTGATTTTTAGATCCCAAGAGTGAGGATGTTTTTGGAAAGCCAGGACATTCAAAGGGATGTTTGAGGGTTGAAACTTAATTTTCAGGTTTTAGCTTGTTTTACAGTGAGTGATAGGGTTAGGCATGTAGTTGTGATTGTTAATTTTAGGAGAAGGAGCTAGGAAATGCATTATGTAAATGAATTTCCTCACAAGTTCAAGTACAAACATACAATATGTATGTGCTACAGCCAGGGAGATGGTAACCTAGACAGAGCGTGCAGGGCACATTGTGAGCTTTGCTCTGATTACACAATTAGATGTGACAGCTACCTAATACTGTGCTGCCAGCAATCACCCTCACTGACTCCTGGGAAATCTCTGTCACAGCAACAGTGACGGACACTCATCACTTCGGACATGGCCAGTGTGGAAAAAGTTGAAGGGTCAAGAGAAAATAAAGCAGAGAGCCTGGATGAGCTAGCAAACAAACACCCACGAAGGCTGCTGTAACTCTGCAGGCAGAGAACGTGTCCAGTGACTCAAGAGAACACGAAAAGCACCAGAGGGGATGTTTATTTTTGTCAGCACTGTTAATTCCCTTCTCCTCTAGTCTGCCATCCCCCTCAACACTGTATCAACACTACTCCTACAAATAGCCTGCAGTGACGCAAAACTGCTGTTAATGATAAGGATAAGTAATGTTTAAGTAAGAAGCATCCTGATGGCCATAAGGACAAAGTGTTCGGACTGTGAGAACATAAGGTGTTAAATGAAATGAATCACTTCATTTAACATCTATAGTGGCCTCATACACATGAGACCAAAGCACTGATGGCTTATTCGTAGTGTTTGAACTGATGTTGCACTTATAGATTTCATGGCAATGTCATTGAAGTTAACTTCCATTAAAATTCAGAACTTTCAAAAATCAGGACTTCATCATGACAAGAGTCTCCTCATAGATTAGAAGATGATTTACAGTAAAACAAAACTAAGTAGTTTGGAGAGGAACATGTACTGAAAAGTGAATTCAACTCAAAAAGAGTCTTCACCTGCACTGTGCCACCAGGTTTATAAAAATGGAGCCATGAGAATCTAGAGCCGTATTAGCATTTCTGTGAGGCTGTGCATTGAGCTACATAAATGCTAACACTAACGTGGCAACATGCTCACAGTGACAATGCTAGCATGCTGATGTTTAGCATGTATAATCTTTACCACAGTCACCACCTTAGTTTAGCCTGTCGGCATGCTAACATTTGCCAATTAGCACTAAACATAAAGTACACCTGAGACTAATGGGAATGGCAATAGTTTTGAAAATATTTAGTAACACACCAAAATATTGGACAAACTGAAACAATATTTTGTTGCAATTAATCACATAGTTGTCGAGTCATTTCACAAATATCAACCTCATGGTGGCGCTACAGGGAAAGTTAAGGGATCAGTCACAGTCATTAGGACAGGAATGTCTGTACAAAATTTTATGTCAGTCCATTTAGTAGATATTAAGATATTTCACCGGATAGGTGAAATCTTTGACCCGCTGGTGGTGCTATAGAGGAAATGTCAGCAGATTACCAAAGTCATTAAGATTCATCTTCTAGGCACTATGGACCATCCAACAGCTGTCAAGACACATCACCAAGAACCAAAAATGTCAACCTGCTGGTGGCAGTCAGTCAGATTCATACTCTGAGCATCATGAATGCCTTTACAAAATTCTGTTGCTATCAGTCCAGTAGTTGTTTAGATATTTCAGTCTGGACCAAATAACTAACACCACCATCCCCACGGTCATTCCACCAGTAGAGCTACAAAGATAAGGAGGAAAAACTGACTCACACAAGTGCCACAATATTAAGACATCAACTGTCAAAAAAACACTGGTACAACTACAACCCATTAGATTAATCATAAGCAGAATCATTACAAGACAAGTAGAGAGACCATGGTTTCCTAACAGCAGCTGGTCGTGAGCTTTAATTAGCAGTGGGCGCGGGGCTATCAATATGAAACTAAAGCAGATCCTAGACAAAGTCAATGTGTGGACGGACTCTGCTGTCATAACAGAGTAAACATCACAGTGGGATTACTACTTACCCTGGGCGGCGCCACTGTATGTAATTAGATGTGACATTCTGCCTCCCCCACGCTCTTCTGCAGCTGGGTGACTCAACGAGCCAATCAATCACAGTTTTAACCCATTTCATTATTACAGGTGGCCCTTACTGCTCCTGTCACAAGTCCTGTGACAGAACCCACATGCATATGATAGTCTGAATTTTGAGACAGATTTCCTGGGGGTCTATAACACAGATAAGATTATCAAAAATGGGGAAAAATTCTTAATCTAAATACTCTAGGTGGCACAATAGCCAAATATTTTGTCTTCTAATGTCCTATTTGGGCAGTTTTTGCGAGACTGATGCAAGTCTTAATATGCATACGTTCACACCACTGTAATCACTGTACAGCTGTGTAGTTTCCCACAGTGGATCAGCAAATAAGCGGGTCTTCATCCTGTCAAACTGAGCTAATTAGCTTGTTTGCCTGTCTGTTTACAATGTCTTGTAAAGAAATAGTAATCCACCCCTCAGCATGATATTAATCAAACTGATATTAGAGGCAATTGCCCTCAGTCCCTTTGTCTGTCAAAACATATCATCTTAGTCCAAAATAAATAATGTGTACCATAAACATGATGAGCGCCATGAAACATGACAGCTTTTTTATCATATTGAAGACACAACACACAAGCCAACACAAGTCCACCCCGTCACTAATGGCAAAAAGACATTATGCAGCTGGCAACCGCACACAATTAGATTCAAAATCCCTCTTAATTTTGTCCTAAACAGCGGCCGTCACTGCAGGCGGGTGGCGGGGAACCCTGACATTACTTACGTGATTACTTTGGAGGTTTTCCAGTAAGCTCGGGTCATTAAATCCGGCCTCGTCTGATGAGTGTGTGCTGTGGCTGGAAAGAAGAAACAGAGAAGTCAAAATAAGTGAACACACTGGTGCACAGACTTGATAGCACTGTAAAACTGACAGTAGACTAGAACATGTTGTCGTGACAAACTGTAAAGAACAAACTGGCTATAATTCATTTTGGTGAATATATTTTGACAACACTGTTTATAACATTAGGAGTTGACATAAAAGGACACCTTTCTAGCAGCATCTGACAGTTCTCCGAACACGATAACAAGCATGACTAAAGTGTCTCTTGTACTTCATGTACTAAAAGAATATTAGATAGACTATGCTATGATTTCCCATCGCATTTAAAAGAAATACTCTCTATTGAGTTGACCGTTTCTGTGTAGCCCGCTAGGCTTATTGGAACGTGGTTTTAAAAATCAACTTATGTTAACATAAAGATAAAGATAAAAGAAGGCCTGGAACTAACAATTATCATTATTGATAATCTGCAGAGTATTTTCTCAATTCATTGAATACTCAAAAAATTTCAGAAAATAGTGAAACTAGAGCCAAACTTAACATATTCATTTACTATCACACAAGACCAAAAAGAAGCATTAAATCGTCACATTTAAGAAGTTGGAACGAGTGCACTGTCTGCATTTTTGCTTGAAAAAAAAAATGAGAGTAAATTAATTAGCAACTGTTCAATTCTTCTATTCTTCTATTTAAATTAGATAAAACTAACTTCCAATGAGACTGGCACCACAAAACAGGTCTCAAACTGCTATTAACACAGCCGGGCTGTGTGCCAACAGTATTGACATTTGTTGACAGCAGTATCAACCGCAATGCAGACAGAATGCAAATGCAGGTCCCTTGATCTTTGGCAATGTGATGTACAGTGCGACTATTTTGGAATCTGTCCATGCTGGCAGAAGTGGATCATCCTCTGAGAAAGCGATGCCCTGAAATGGGACTTTTATTATTTCACAATGCACCCAGAATCCACACTCATTCATTTAATCATTTTCCCTTTTATGTATCATGTTCACTTCAGGCATTTACATAAATAATGGATGGTGTTCCCCTTTGCTTTAGAAATTAAACACTGCAAGGGGAACTGCTTCCTGGGACATTGCGAGCAGGATGAATTTCTGGCAGCTTAAAGGACCATATTACTCATACACTAATCAAAGCCAAAGCCTAATAAATTACTGAAAATACAATTTCATACTTTCACCAGAAATGTTTTTTATTGCTGGCAAGATGGAAAATAATTCAATATCTTGCAGTCCTTTAGGAAAAATAATGTTTAATCTATCATCAATAATAGAAAGTCATGCTGGACTGAAAAAACATGACTTTGGATTGCAGAGAAGATATTTTTTAGCCCTTTAACAGTAGCTTAGAGCAGTGATTTTGTATGTAGCTACCAGCCGCTCGCTGGCTGTCCAGTGGGGATCGATTCATGATTCTGTGATAAATAGAGTCCTATAGATCAGGAAGACAGCAGCTTTGTCAGTGGCACTGGAGCTTGATAGAAATGTTACTGAGGCTGCCATTAGCAACTATAAGTCTTTCTAATCCCAAAGGACACACTTTTCAGATCCTTAAGAGCCGAGCGGCCGGCAAGCCGGCAACACTCCCATCTACTGCACAGGAAATAGAGGTTTGGGGGAGAAAGAAAAATAGGAAAAAGCGAGAGATGCAATTAAACAGCAGGGCTGGAGTCGATATTGTGTTACACCTACGTAGATACTCTGGAGGTTGATTTAATCTATAACACTCAGAGGCTTTATTAAAACATGTCAAGAAGCAATCGGGAAACAAAGTCTGCATTTCTAAAAGCTCCGTGAATGTTACCATTTACAAGTGAGGGCAAATGTTTCAACTAAATAGCTTTAAATTGTTTACATACTGTAGAATATATGAGATATTTTGTTCTGATCACACTACATTACGTTGCATGTGACTTGTATTACCATGCACTATTTCTGCATGTATCTAAGCTTACTTTTAAGGAAGGTGAAAAAATAAATAATGCTTAATGCTGCAACAAAGACTGAACATGCTATCTATGGAGTCATTATCACTGTTTCTAACCCTGTGTTGTAAAGGGAAGGAAGCTCTCAGCCTCTCTCTACTGCAGCAGTAGCATCGCTCGCTATGTTGATTGTCTTGATGAAATTTTTGAGGCGCGAGGCTGGGTGTGGAGGACGGTCAGTTATTGATTATCTGCCAGCACACAGAGGTCCTGTCACTATGGGAACAAGGGTGCTGGCTGTTCGCAGTCAGTAGCCGGGGACTGGCTCCAGATTAAACCTACTGTATGACACACCATGCTGTCCTGTTCCTGACGGTTAGGGGGAGGAAAAATGAATATATTTATAACTGACTTGAGTCAAGATGACAGCACACTTTTACAGTGTTTGACCCTGGACTGAGATAAGATCGGATTTAGATTCACAGTCACTTATTCTGTACTTGCTCCTATATCTGTGACCGAATTCTGTGTCAACAGCACCTCTCGATGCATAAATAAAACCTCTAACTGAGTTGTTTTGGAGAGGGGAAAAAAAGCCAAAAAGAGACATGCTCTCATGGAAGCTGGCAACTTCCTTTAAAGCAGCAAGATTTCAACATTTTGGCATAATAGGCATTAACAAACAGGCCCCAATCCCCCATGCAAAATGGATGAGACACGCCCATGCTGTTATTGCAGATCTCAACACTATAGCAGATGGATCTCAGGAGTAGGACTATGTGTGTGCGTGCGTGTGTGAGAAAGAGAGACGGAGAGAGAACAAGTGGGTGTGTAGCTAGTAGCTCCCATCTCCAAAGTTAGTTTGATTTTAACAGGGGAAAAATAGAACGTGCTGCGCAGCTTCAGCCTCAACACACCAGACAGTAAATGCTGGAAGCTTTGGTCTATCGAGCCTGCCGATGTACGCCTGTTATGAGGAGGACACAAAACTTAACCACTCATACTTCAGTAATAATTCTCATACAATACTGGCCTACAAATATGCATAATATGTACTAGATCATTTGTTTAAGGCTGTTCTTTCACATCAACAGTCAAACACAATGTAATCAAGAACCACAGTGACATACAACACGTCCCAAGTGTACTGCACGAACAGAGAAAAAAAAACAACAAACATACATCGAAGTACAGATGTTGTGATCAAAGTCACGACTTCCACAAGGCAAGGCAGCAGTACTACATCACAGAAGCGGGGAGCGAGAAAAAAAACGACCACCATTTCACAACCAGACATCTTACCAGTCAACCTCTGCAAAACTACCCTCCTCAGCCTCAGGGACGTGACTGTTGGAGCGAAGGTTGGAAAAAAAATTATCTTGTTGACAAAGTCTGGCGTTAACATGTTGTGTAAATGTGCAGGCACCGGGGCTGGATTAAAAATGGGTTTGTTTACAGTATGAGTTGGCAGGAGAGTATGATAGGTCGGATGCCAGGGAGGACTGCAGCTACAGTGAGGGGGTTTGGTTGATAGCGGTGATTACAGCAAGTCTTTGAATCATTTATTCTCTAAAATGTAATTTTGTTGAACTAGTCACTGTCTGAAGTCTGAATGTACTAGTCTTTACTGCACCAAGTATTAGTTACCATAGTTAATTCAATTAATAAAACGAATATAGGTACAAGTTACTAATTAAAATGTGCTAGTACTTGCTCATCACAGATGTTAGTCACACTACAGTAGCTGTAATTGTCGTGTATCCAGCTGTGTACTGCATATTTTGTTGTAGATATATTAGAAAATTAATGGCAAGATTTCATAACTGAAATAATAAAAAAAGTTTTATTAATTTTCTTTTAATTAAAGCTACTGCAGCCTGAAATGTGAAATAAAGTCATTGAGCAGTAAAGTTTTTTTCACTTTGACGTAATGAGGAGCAGAATTCATCCAGTCTAAGCAGATGACATTTTAACAGGAAGAACAAGAAGACAATATGATGCACATAGCTAAAACATACCTAAATCGGATAATGAAAAGTAATAAAATGTAACTGAGGTCATACTACATTAACAATATTACACAAAGGACATTTTGTCAAAATGCTTTAGGATCAAGTTGTAAAGAGAGAATGAAACCCAATAAAGGCTGGCGCAAACTGGGGGACAATATATGAATAATGAGAATAATTTTGTTAAACGTCTTCCTCTCATTCCTCATGTGCAGGAACTAGTTTTTGCAATTATAACTGAGCTTTGTGTGCATTTGTGCGTATCTTGAGTATATTTTCAAGGCCACCAAAGTAAAATTGAAAATAACAATTTTTAAAACCTAAATGTGGTCAGAGACTAAACTAAACTATTTCACATCTCTGCTCCTGAAGGCTACCTGCAGTGCGGAGCTTTGTTAACTGTAAAGAGTGAAGCCAACCAGATGACCACTTCTCTATTTGATTAATATTTTGAGCCTTTTTGCTCTTGTACCTTAAGTAAAGCAACACTGTGATTATCTGCATCAAAAACAAACCAATCCGTCTGCATATGGGCTAACATACTGTATTAGACACATGTAGCAACTGCACATATCCATGGTGTTAGATTACACAATGTCAAATCACCTACACAAATTTGGTTTATTAAAACCAACCAAACAAAATCACAATATATATTTTTATGAATTTTGTCACTTGAGAACGTCTGTAAAATCCAGTCCAAACTAATAACACCCAGGAGGATTCTGGGAGCCTTTCTAACCTGAACAGTATCTCTCCTTGAGATTTGGACTCCAATCCAGTGGAATTAATTAATGTCTACACCCTTGGGGATGGCTTTATTAATTACAGCAGCACTTAATTTGTGCAGAGGAACACATGCAGGCGGCAGTGTCAGGGGGGTTTTGTGTGTGTGTGTGTGTGTTAGTGTGTGTTACGACTTCACACATGCATGTTCATTCATTTGTGTTAAATATGTATGATGTTCTATCTTGTCTTTCACTCGAAGTATATACCAAACGCTTAAAAATCGGTGTTTGTTAACGATAATATAAAAAGAAGTGTTTAAAATGCATACATGTTACATGTTATTTTAAATTTAATTAAACATTGGCTTCACAACTACTTTTAGCCCTATTGCACAATTAACCTTGTGCAAATAGACAACTGAATGCAATAAAATCAGAAATCTGTGATAGAGATCGTAAGGAAGTCATCAACCAGTCATCAAACTCACACTGCATCTAACAACGTGTGCACAGATTTATGCTTGCCGAGCTGTTTCACTGTTGGGTAGACACAAAGATAATTAATTCATTATGTGTTTATATCATTAAATAAATGTCATATCTTATCAACTGTAAAAGCCTAAACCTAAAGGTGAACTTGCACAGAAATAATAATATGGTTGTGTTAGCATTAACTCTCCATCACTGTAATGTTTATAAATAAGGGTATAATTGTCTGGTGGATTACTATGTAACTACACAACAATAACATGTACAGTAAACCGTTTTTGAAACTAAACACTCCCAATTCTTATTTTGGAAACCCAGAAGAAGAAGAGTGTGCCAAGTGATAGCATCATCAAAACAGCCTCGCCTCATTAGAACCTGCCTTCTTCCCCTCCTGCTATGAAGCACTCATCCATATTTATTAGATGCATGAGAGGGAGTCCTCGTTTCAGAGAATCAAAGGGAAATATCTCTACTTGGGATGAAGGAGAGACTGCCGCCTTACTTCAGTTTTCAGTAAGAGAGTGTCTGTCCCTGATGACCAACAGGCTTGACCTAATTAAATGACTGTTAAAGAAACGCCAAGGAAAGGCAAAGACATTCAACAGCCTAAAACCTTTCAACATCAAAAATGACGTTTTTCATCAGCAGCAGCTATTTAAAAAAAAAAAAAGAAATATGAAAGATGATCTTGGAGTTATTACATCATCAACATAGACATTATCGCTACTTAAAGTGACTTTATATTCTTGACAATTGACAATGAGAAGTTGTCAATGTCCTCGCTGCACTAGCAATCATAGCATAATGAGAGCTTTGGTACAGAAAACTGCAGATAAAATACTCTCTTTTGTCCTTCAGCCTGCACTTCATCAATCACGCTTTTAATTGAATCCTAATGGGATTAATCATGTACTGTCACGCCTGCACTTGCTTTAGTTCTGTAAAGATACTCTGCTCTCCCACTTGTTTTGCATCCACTGAGGCTAATTATCTATGTGCTAAAATGAAATGAGTTTTTTCGGGGGAATAAAACATTAAGGGCTGATTCGATGAAATATTTAAATGTAATAGAATATGTTTTTATGTCATTGTAGCTCAAGACAAACAACTACCAATATTCTGGTTTCAAGACATTGTTAAGCTCTGGACTTAGCAGAGAAAATACTGAACTGTGAAGCCACTTTTCACAAAACACCTCTAACGTGGAAAACGATGGAAAGAGACAGTAAATTGCCTTTGCTTGCAAGTGTCTGTCCGCTTTTTATTTATAGTTTATGTTGCACGAAGCACTGATGCAGCTGCTAATGAGAAGGCAAGGGAGGACAGAGAAACGCCAGATGTACTGTGGTGCACACTCGGCATTTAATGAAGGTGATGGGGGAGGTAGCGGTAGAGGATGCAAGGGGGGAGAGAAGAGACAGTGGAAAGGGGGGGAAGAAAGAAACGTACCCATAGGCCACACCAGCAATGGTGCACTTCTTGAATTGCATGACGTTGCAGGTCAGGGTCCCCGTCTTGTCAGAGAAAATGTATTTCACCTGCGCAGGTAGAAGAGAGGGTGACATTATTGAAAGCAGAGCACTTACTTCATGAGTGTACACAAAAAGTTATATTCTATAGAGCTAGATCTTTCACATAACATAATATCAAGTGTAATCTGATTTGCATTTAATTACCTGGCCTAATTCTTCATTCAGATTGGAGGTGCGTGCCATGGCCGGTGTTTTCGTGGGCTCATAGAGCATATCGGTGTCCTGAAACAATCACAAAGAATGTAAAGTGTAACTTCACTAAAGAAATTAGCTAAAAAATACAATATTCCATCAAAGAACACTTCATATCAGCCTTGAAAGTAAAAAGAACATTTGATGCTTCACTGCAGTCAAGCCCTTCTCAGTCTCCCCTTGTTTGTTTCCCCTCAAGAAAACATTGAACCAACTGGGGCTGCGGGAGGAGAGACCAACTGAGAACTGCCCTAAATGTTACTAAAAATTCCATGCTAGGATTTTCATTTAAAATTTAATGAACAAAGGGGCTCGGAATAACTTCAGGCAAAAAAAAACCAAAAAAAAAAAAAAACAGTACGATTTCTCAGCTGAGATAGTTGGTTAGGTTGACCTAGTTGCTAAGGATATAAGAGCACAATATTCTAGGTATATTCACTCAAATGCTTCATGCCAGTCAGGTCTCAGACTGTGCAGTAGTCTGTACATTCAGTGCCATGCTTTTAACATTTTATTTTGTTCAAGCCAATGTTGACACCTAGTGCTTTGTTATATTATCATGTGCTATGTTGACACAAAGCTACAACCCACTTTGCTTCTTATAAGCAGTGATTTAAACTGAGAATGTTTCTTTATTTACTATTTAATGTATTGTAATGTATTTCTTTGTATGTGAAGATCAATTGTGCATTTTTTCCATTCAACAAGTTCTCTTCAACTCACCCAGTTGATGAAAAAAGCTTGGATGAACTTGATAACCTCCAGTGTGACCAGGAGACTAATGGGGATCAGGTTGTTGAACAGGATGATGAAGGTGAGGAAATTGAGGCCAAAGTTAGCCGCCCCGCCATCTATGAGGGGACGAGTTTTGGACAAAGGGAGTGATACACAAGAGAGTCATCAGTGCTGGTTCATGTATATCAGTTAGCTAAATGAAAATGCCCAAAGCTACTTCCAGCCAATGATCAACATTATCCCAATCCAGAGGATGTTTTGGGCTAACGTCGTGCATTAGCTGGAATTAACCATTTCTTCCACCCAACCTCATCTTCTTACGCCTCAACCGATTAGCAGTCCAATTTAATGTCCCAAAGATTCAAAGTAGCGGAAAGGGACTGAAGTATCTCAAATGTCATTAGTGTCACAGCAGCAGCCTTGGCATCCAGCATGATCCAGGCAATGAATTCCACAAAGCACTATGCAAAATGATGCTTGTCCCCCAAAAAGCCCCAAACAACTGGCAATGATCAACATGTAACCCCACTGACACCAAACATGAAAACAGGAGGGATGTGATTTACCTTTCCTCAGCTTGCAGCAGGTTGCAAGAGTTACCTTCCTCAACCCAAGCCTTGGTATTAGCATTGCGGTTGAGAGGGAGAAGCCCTTCCCCATGACAGAGCGATTGCAAAACAAAAAAACTCGATGGCACAAAGAAAGTGGCAGGATGGAAGCTACTGCTACTGGTACAACAACACATATTAGGAGGGAATAATTTTTCAGAAGTGGGGAGGAAGACAAACATATTGGATGCTCTCAAGACAAAGGAGGGAGATTCAGTCCATAACACATTCTCAACCAACAAGGAGTGGAAAAGAGTGGGTGGATTATGCCAGCAAAAAAGTTCTGAGTGTTAATGATGATCACTACATCACCTCATTTCGCTCATTTCTAGAAGTCAGCTTGTTATGTGCAAGAATTCTGCTATTAGATTAGAGAGAGATACTGGCTTGGATCAGTAGAGAGCGATTGAAAAAAATAAAAAATCAAACCATAGCAGGGCATGCACAAGTCACACAAGTGCAAAAGCACACCTGATTTTTTTTCTTTAAACGTATGTCTCTGTAATGTAACAACAAGATTAATTTTAACTATGTTTAATCAGGCAAGTTAGCCAATTATTAATCCATATCATTTATTCACAGCAGGTTGTTGCAGGAGTTGGACTATAAATTGTTTTGGTTTCATTATTCTAAGTGAACTTATTGTTTGTTTTGTATAACAAAATTATGACAAAAGCAGAACTAAAAAGCGCTCGGTGGAACAGAAAAAACGCTACCATGCTATCAGTTAAGAGATCAGTATTTTACAAACAGAGATAATTGGCATAAATTACATTTTGTGGTGATAAATATGCAGCTACCCATCAAAACTAAATGAGTACTACATGTACTAGATGTGTAAACTGTAGCAGGTGGCGTGAATGCATAACAAATGACCATTATTCATTTTTGCCCTCAGTCTGCATTAAGTTTACTTGTCACAATGTATAGGCTTAACGCTGGCGATGACCAGTGTCAGCACTCTGTGACCGCTCAAAGTCAAATTAATTATTCACCAGGCACACATAATCGCAGGCTTCTGTGACATATGAGCCTGTGTGATGTGTGGTGGGCTAACACTGACTCTTCTGTTCATGTCTGTGTTTACCTTCCAAATGTTGGTGAGCAGTAAAAAAATCACAATAATTTAGGAAATATGGTGGTGTAAGTGAATGGGATGTTTAAGATTTGACAATCTTCCCACCTCTCTCTTTTGTCACAGGTTGGATAATATGCACTGGACAGAGTCTCAACAACTCCTTATGGAAATACAATCAGTCTCAAGATGGATGCCTGTTTTATGACTTACACTACCCTCATCCGTGTAATAAAGTTTCCTTTAGATGTGGGTTTTAATGCCACAAAGGACAATATTAAAACCCTCAACAAAACCAATAGAAGCCAATGCAACGTCTTATAAAATGGGAGAGTGTAAGTCGTAATACAAGCTTAAATTGACCAGGGCACAACCTCTCCTACACAGACCTACCAGGGTACAGAGTAATGGCCAGAGTATCACGATAATCACTTTGCATACCAGTTTCAGAGCTTCATCACTGCAGACCAGCTGGTGATTTCACCTTAAACAGTCCTGTCTTTTTTACTGCAGAAACTGAGCAGCCCATATTTATGTGTGTTGCTGCTGTGTAATAGCAGCAGTTTAAAACAGAGCAATTTTCTAAAATGGCTTGAGAATACACATAAGAACTAAGCAGGTTTTCACCTCTCCCCCTCCCTTCTCTCTATGTCTGTTGTTTGAAAAATCCTCACACAAGAAAAGAAGGCGGCAGAGGCATTCAGAAAATGTCAGCTCTTGCCCCTTGGGTTGCACATATTGTGTTCAAGCAATAAACATGTATAAGCCTCCTGCTATGAAGAGCTTCCTGAGTACAACATCATCTCACTGGCAGTAAAAGTAAATGCTGCTATTCCTTTCTTGTAAAGAATGAAGGAAAAAAATAAGATGAGGGTCTGAAGCTTGGGAACTGCAAAGCGTTTAACGTGGCACAAAAAAAATGGAGGAAAAGTGAGACACTGTTTGCATCAGGCACTGAAAATAACTAGACAAAGGTACAAGAGAGCTGGAGGGGAAAAACCTATTGTTGGATCCCTGGTATGTGCTTGTCCATGGCATGGGCCCATACAAAGTAGGGCAACCATATAGGGGGCGAGGGTAGGGGGCTTCATTTGCTTAGCAAAGGCAGAGCTTCAGTAAGGGGTTAGTAAGGGAGGGTCATTCACGGATGGCCAAGGCTTTTAAATGGTTGTTACCTGGAGCTGTTAAAAAAACGACAACAAAGAAAACAACAAAATCAAACAGAACATTAGAAAGGAACAAAAAAGTACAGCAGCGCAGTGATATTCAACCATTTCTTTTTCACTCAGTCTCACACACAACACATTTATGCATGTCACAGCTGTCTTTTCTCAGTTAACAGGGAATTCACTTATTCCCACATTGCCACATATTTCACTTGTAATGCGAAACATAGTTTAACTGAGGCAACATAAAAACGACACAACACATACCAGCATTTAAGGAAGTAACTCAAAATGACAACGAAATAAGCTGATATGAGACAAGTGAGACAAAATATGTGGAATAAGAGGTGCAGCATGGGCTGTTGGGACTCTTACAGTTGAGATCCATGTACCAGGCAGCATTGCCATACTGGTACTTCCAGATGGTTTGGCCGATCGAGCAGACCAGAGAGATGGCCAGCAGGCATCCGAACAGCACAAGGATCTGAAAGTTGGTGATACGCTCCACGTTGGACAGTTTCAGTGGAGGCCGAGTGGAATTCTGAGTAACACATGTCAAGACAGATATGGTTAAAATGAGGAAGTACGGTCAATGGTGAAGTTCTCTTTCTGAAAATAAAGTATGGTCATATGTTCAGGGTGACTGTGAAAAAGATTATCTAAACCCTTGTAACACATCAGTTAGAAGCATAAAACGTCTGAAGATCAGAATTTAAGATAAAAACAATGTTAGGTTTGGTGACATACATCTCACGTGTTTTAAATGCAACAAATATTTATTTGTTGGTTCAACAGATTGCATGAAAAAGTAAAAAAAGCTCCAAAATGAAAACTCAACAGAAAATATATTTTTTAAAAGCATCACCAGTTCACCAGACTGACCAGTTTCTTCAAGTAATTTCATTTTGTAACTGTAAATAATACCCTCCAAATACAATGCAAATATACTATACCTGCATGAGCTTTGTGTCGTGTCCTGTGTAGACCACCACACCGTGGACCCACTGGGTGTTCCTCAGCTGAGCTCCTCTCAGTAAGATCTGGTCTGGACCCAGTGGCACAGTACTGTAGTGAGAAACACGACTGCCATGAGTACAGTGAAACACTTTTCACTACAGAATAACAGGCTAACAATGTCTCATACAAGATGATATAAATATAAGTCTTTGGTTGACGGTGATGGCTGATGCATACACACAGTTAGTCATCATATTTTGACACTGAATTATAATTCCTTTAACTTGTCAACATAGACCTTCCTGATTCCTTATGGATATATATGACAGTACTAACAATAACCAATATTATGACAGTAAGTAATCTATTCTGACAGGTTTACTACACAGACATTACACAACACCATTACACGACCACTATAACTCTAGGTAATTAGTGTTTAATGATGCCCTGAAAGACATGTTCATGTCAGTTATTTGTAAATACAGTCAGCACTAGAACTGACTTCTATTACTATTTACTTTTTAGTTTTAAACTACAATTCAAAGTCTTAATTAATAATGAAAATATATACATAAATTATACAGTCAAAATACAGTTTGAGCATGTAAAAACATCCATGCCACGAGGATTTTTTATCTTCAGTCACTGATAAAGCAGAACATTGGAGGAAAGTCTCTATATTGTGGAAAGATTTCCAAAAATATGAAAAAAATTGCCCCTCAAACTATAAACATACTAAAAGCCAAATATAGCCCTTGGCAACGATGCTTCTTCTTTGCTTCTAGAATCAAGCCATGGTATTATAAAAGCTGCGTGCGTTATATAATGCATTTTCCTCCCAAAGACAAAGCCTCCAAACAAACATGTAATTAAATATCACGGCAGCAGGTGCTTTCATTTATTCAGCAGAAAGATTAAATAATCCCTAAAACCTCATAATGCACTGATACTGGCTCTGCTCCTGGCTAATGGGCTATTGAGTTGGTAAGCGGGGCAGAGAGCCAGACACGCAGCTCCGCATCAGGGCACACCTGTGTCTATCCAGTCGGATGTTCCCAACAAACTCGTACAGATGGCGGTTTGGGCTTTCGCACTCCATCCGCCCGGAGAGACGCATCAGGCTGTCGATGTCCTTAATGTCCGCGGTCACTTGGAGACCCTGTTGATTTGTTTACAGTAGCAATTGTGTCTTCAAAGTAAACATTAACACTATAAAACACTATAAAATATAAAAAAGAAACATACTCACCTGTCTGATTTTAAGGTTTGTTTCTCCGTCCAAGTTAGATGTTTCAATATAGCACATACCCTGCGGTTCACTGTTGTGGAGGGAGAGGAAATAGAGGCTTGGAGTAGAATCAAAATAACACAACAGTAAACTGGTTCTTCATCAATCATTTCTAACCTCAGTTGTCCATTATACATTTTATATATTTATTTGATTATATATGTTATTGTACAGCAATAAGCAAAAGCGGTACTGATTATGTCCCTATAATAATAGTTTACAATGTAACAATTAAAATCAGTCTCAATCATTTATGAACTGATCTAACTGACAAACTGAATCTGATGTAGAAAAAGAGTCTACAAAAGGACAACAGTAGAAGACTAGATCACTGCAAACAAAGATGCTGCATGCCTGCCTAAAGGCCACTCAGGAACATAAAAGTACATCAATGTTTTACTGAGTGACAGTTATCATTTAGGACAGACGTAACATCTTTGTTTGCTGCTAGCCCTGATTTTAACTGTCTCTCGAGACAAGCTACAATACACTGCAAAGGAGTAGAGAGTGGAGAGAGAGAGAAAACACCAGAATGGGGTGATATGAGAAAGCAGGCATGCTGAGCACAACAAACAGAGCAGACAAATGGGCTTCTGACAGACTCTGGGCACAGGGACAGAGAGTTAGAGCATGCTGGTGTTTAAGGTGAGCTGGGTTGCTGGTTAGCTACTCTTTTTAATAGAGTGATTTATGCATACCGAAGGCCGGTCCAAACACACACAGGGTGGAAGGGAAATCAAAAAGAGAACTGGACCCTGAAGCCCAGCCACAATCAATGAGGTACAAACTCTGCTGCTATTAGCCATCGAATGAGAGCGTTGTTTTAAGGGAAACAAGCAGAAGTCTGCTGTGATGGCCGGGAAGTGTATTCTTAAAACTTTTGAGAACTAGTGCTATTTATAAAACTGATTATACTGACTGTGCATTACAAATCAAATGACAGCGACATGTTGCTGAAAGAGCATAAACGGTTATTCCAAGATGTGCTTCACCTTCATCTTGGAATGTGACTGCATGCAAATTGTCACATCAAAATAAAATGTTACATTCAGGGTGCCAAACAAGCCATGCAAGGGCAAGAATATGGAAAATATATTCACACCCAAAAATAATGTTCCTGTGCTGTAATACTACATGTCTCCATTCAGTCTGAGCGGTGTTTCAGCCAAACATTGAAACGTGTCGACTTTACATTTATGTTGTGAAACAAAATACAACATAATAAAATGACTGTGTACACTGTCAATATTATGGCTGTCAAACTGTAATGTAAAGGAAAAGGTTGATCATCTACTATATCTGGAAGTTGCCACCATAATCACCCTTCCTTTCAAGTATGGAAATTAAATATTTCTCATGTGTGTCAGGAGTGAGAGAAGAGCTAAAATGTCTCGTCCCAGTTGTTGGTACACACAGCCCCCTATCTCTCCCACAGCTGTTTTTTGGTGGTAATGTTGCTGGTTTCCTGACCTGGACGACAGTATGACGAGATCAGCCGGGAGGTGATCCCCGTTTGCAGCTCTGACTACTTCCCCAACAGCCACCTGATATTACCAACCAAACGCCAGCAGGGGGCGAGAGAGAGAGAGTGTGGCAGTTGATCGCACAGGGGGCAGGAAAGGAGAGGATGAGAAAAAAAAAAAAAAGGGGGGAGGTATGGAGAAGATAGAAAAAAAAAACAAAAAAAAACAGACGGACAAACACCAAACACATAAGGGGGAGAAAGACAACTGTTTCAGTTCAGGGAGATGAGAAGAGCACAATGATCAGTCCTGTATGATCAGAGGGTATGGTTGGTCATCTGTTCTCCTTTTCATAAAACCATTTAGAAAAGCATATTGCAGTGAAAATGCTTGTAAAGGATCTACAATTTAAATTATAAATTACATTCAGAACAAAGCAGTCACATGGGAAGTCAAGATTAAATGCAGATGGAGAGGAGGAGATTGCTTAACACTATCGTGGCTACCTGGTCTGCATTTTCACATTTTGAATACAATTTGAAATAAATTTGAATCTGAAAAATCTTAAAATGGGGATAGAGAACTATTCCAGGCAACAAAGCCCAGTCCATAGCAGGTCCAAATGGTTTTTGAAAAGGTGAAGGAGGTAGGTAGGTTTATGTTGACATGATCGCTCAATTCTAATCCAAAATCACATTACCACTGCTCCACCTAGAGAAATGATGGTTGACACATCAAGCTGCAAAGCATCACATCTGTTTCCTCGACTCTTTAAGTACTTTAATGTTATGTTTTTTACACTAATATTACTAAAAATAAATTCAAATGGAGATTTTCATTTACAGGGTTTGACAGTATTGTCTCTTTGCATTGTTTAACCATCATTTCTTTAGGGAGAGCTGAGAGAGAGTAAGAAGAAGAAAAGGAGAAAGAAGGGAGAAGTTCCCCACAGTCTGGCAGCAGGGTGGACTCCTATACCTGGACGACAAAATGACAGCATCCGCAGGAACGAAATCACTGCCATTTACTTTAATAATATCGCCCACATCAACCTGTGAAAATAAACTGGTTACTGCTGTGTGGTGCTAGAAAGACAGCATAAATGGAAACATGAGTTAAACATCAGGAGTAAAAATGCACAGCTGGAAAGAAAAAAAGATAAGTATATTAAATCAGTAAAACATAGTACAATACGGATGAGAAGACACACTGGAGAAACAGCTGTCGTCTTCTCTCCGTTATTGCTGAACTTTGCATAGCAGGTACAAACACACAGCATATTCATTCATTATCTGCAGTTGGAAAAACACTAAGTCTGTTGTATTTCTGTTTATCTTAACCAATCATGTAGTTAACCAAAAAAAACTAAATTATAAAATAATTTAAGAATTTAAAATATAATAATCAGGTCAATTGCAACCATAAGACAAGCAAAAGCAATGAAAGTGCCAATTAATTACATAATTTAACATTTAAAGAGAAGGCTGTTATCATTTATTTTGTCACAGTGAAATAAAAACATCACAGTTAACGACTTTAGCTTGCACATTTAGTTATGAGAGAACAGGGATAAGAATACTGCAACATTTTGTTTTAGTTGTATTCAAGCTGCTCTGAAAGAGTCACTAGTTAAATGAACTTGGAGAGGAAACAGAAATCTGGGAGAGAAGCCGCTTTTACAATATGCATGATGAAGATGTAGAAAAACATGAATTATTTAAATCTTGCCTTTTTAGACAGGATTTCCGTGTGTATGAAGGCTAGGGACATTCACATAGTGAATAACAGTGACTTCTGACTGCAGTCGATACATAAATCAAATATTTGATTAGTGAATGGTGGTTACAGTAACACTGTGCTACCAGATGTGGGCAAGTGACTTCCACTTAATCTTATCTTGACTACTCCCTAAACCCCACCCTTCAGCAGCTCTAACTAACAATGTTAGCATGTTGTTATGGTTTGTATTTTGTCTCAATGTAACTGAATTTCCTCTGTGATAACTGACACACACACACACATCTATCCATTGGTCTATTTTATATTCATCTTAATATATACATTTTCTATTGCAGTAATAATAAGAATGTGCAATTATCAGCTAAGTAGTTGAGATGGCAACATGTGTACACAGACGTATCTTGCTGATACTTAATGTAATAAATTAATTCTTATTTCTCGTCTGTCTCATATCCTTGAGAGCAGGACGAGTGATTCAGTTTATATTCCACTGCTAAATGCTGAATGTACTTTCTAATGGATGAGGCAGTATTACCAGTAATTAAAGAATACAAATCTACTTTATTTCTGCGCTGCCTTGTGGTTTTTTTTCCTCCACCTTCTGCTTTTATCCAAATTGTTTCCAGCCACAGTAATAAAACTGTTCCATTATGAGGGAAGAGAAGAGGCTGCTCTCTGCCCTCCAGCGTAGCCTTCAAATGACCGTCCACATGGAAACGATGGATTAATTAATGGCTGGATACAAGAGGGGTCAGAGTGTGTGTCTGTGTGTATACAGCCTGTGATGGTGAAACTGGTAGAATAAATGATGTGTTTTATCCTCCATGATGAATAAAACAAACTCAGACTGGTGAAAAATGATCATTAGTGGTACATTTTGTGTACATACCTTCTCCCAGTGCACAATCTCCCAGGCACCATTTCTCAGAACTGTGGTAAGTAATGAGAGACATGGGGGAAGTTACGATAAGGAAGTAAAATAGATAGAGAACAGAGTGACAAAACAAAAACCATAAAAAACCAGCAGTGTCATAACTTTAACAAATTTATAATGCTTCCCTCCAAAACTCATAAAAATGTTTTCAATACCTTGACATTCCTTTTTGTTGACAACGTTGTCCGCTTTGTGACGTTTCTGTACGGAAACACGAAAATCAATGTTCACATACAAATATTATAAGAAAAACTAATAACAGATGGACAAACTGGCTTGCATTTAGCCTTACAAGAATACCAGGAAGAATCAACCGGGATTGAAGCAGTGATAAAAAGTTTATCACATGAGTTAGCTCTGGAGGGAGTTCTGCATCTGAGAAGTTCAATATTTAATATCATTGCTTAATACATGGAAAGTAATATTACTGGCACGAAATGTGAACAGATTTTTGGCTGCATGTCTCATTTTGTTGTCTGTTGCTACCTACCATATCCTGCATTAAACATTGTCTTGTGACCTAACGACCTTAATATTTAATCAAGCCACATAAACAGTATTTAAATTCATGTAGCGTCTACTCGCATACTGAACAAACTATATTACGTGTTCTGTGTGCAACCGCATGAAAATACAAATCAGCAGTAATGTCCCTCTTGTCTACAGAACAGTCATGCAATCAACTGTGACTTCAACAGCTGATTCCAAGGGACAGCTTGTCAACTAGCATCACGCTGAGTAATAATGTGTTGCTGAGGCTTTCTCATATAAATAATGACTGTGATTGAAAATGTAGCTCCTAAAAGCGATGTGTGCTTTTAGGAGCTTTTTTTCCCGTCTTCTCCTTCTCATACTTCTACTACTTTTCCTCTCTGCTGTCCACACCCCTCCTTCTTTTTTTTTTCAGGCTCCATTTTAATCAAATTTGATTTAATATCCCTGCAACATGCTGTTGTTTCTAATGAATAGGCCTGCAGTGTCGCATGGCTCCTGCCTTTCACCAGCTGCACTACGCCCAGGAAAAGTTTGCTAGTAGAGACCTTCACAAAGCTCATTCATCATCCCTTGTGCGAGAGCTGTCAGCTAATTTCACTCATCCGTGCTATCCGTTCACACTGTACAGACCCTCTTCTATTCATATAAGTGTAGTAAGAGTGGAGCTGTATTTATATCTGTTACTCCACAACTTTTCCTGCCTCTCGCCCTTCTCATATCCTCTCTCCCTGTCTCTTCCTCTCTCGCTCCTTCTGTCCCGATGGACATGGAGAAAATGAGAGATACTGTATTTAGATGATGTGTGTAATCACGGTGCAGTGGAGGGCGAGTAGTGCACAGGAGGTTATGTGTAAATACTGCAGTATCAGGCCTCTGTAGACTTCTGCCATAGAGGGGAGGAATGAAAGCAGCAAAAGAAAAAAAGGGTAGAGCATCTGCAATGTTACTTTGATTAACCTGCTAATGTGGCTTCAATATAAACCCTAAGAGACACTGAGCAGTGATGGAGGAGGTTGAACCACACAGAGGCAATAACAAAATTTCATTTGGTCTTTCGACAGCTGTTTTCAAGTGCCCCATGATGTTATAAATACACTGCACCTTGTGATTCACAGTATTGCGTTTCAGTTTGTAACATTTTAAGCTGGATAATAGCTGAACTGTGAAGCACAAACAGCCTGGATCTGCTGCAGTAAAGGATGCCAGCAACAAGGTAAGATACGTGCTGTGCAGTATGTGTCCATAGTGCATGATTCATGAAGTTACGGGTCGATGTTGCCCTGTCAGGTCAACTTGTGAGGGACAGCACAATACAGGGAACAGACGTGTATGCAGGTGACCTTCAGCTATAAAGACAGAGTCATCACCACTCCATTCCCATGTTTCTCACAACAGGCCGGGAGAAAAAGTGCTGTGCTGGTCCCTTCAGCACGCGATAGAAGCTAAATAGTATAGAGTAACTGTCCACTGGGGCCTGCATAGAGGATCGCATTGCAGGGTCACTGCAATACAGTAGAATGAAACACTCTCTCACTTAGTTGAGACAGACTTGAGTGGATTACTTGTGGACAAAGAGCAAACTTATTTTGAAACTTTTAACTTCCCTCGACACCGAGAATTCATACGATAAAAAGATTTTTACCAAAACAAAATAATACTGAAATCAACTTTTCATACAAAATAAATTACACAACCCTTATTAAAGCATCTGTTCAACAGTCCAGACTTGCTTGAGGGCAGACAGTTGTTTTGTTTTGTTAGTACTAACTGCCTTTGTGCATGAGCATTCAGTATCTAGGTTAATTGACTGAATGAGTACTCCGGCTGCAGCAGGCACAGCTGTGACCTCTGATATGAGTATGTGTATGTGTGTGTGTGTGTGTGTGCATATCTATGTCTGATTATGTGTATATGTTGGGAAACATCCTGCTGTGGTCATGTAACCATCACTGCCTCCTCTCTGCTCCACAGGGAACAGCTCAGCTCTCAAAGGACAAACTAAAAGAGACAAAACATAAACCCTCCACACTCCCTATAGGGGGACAGTCTACTTCAGTTACGGGAAGTCATTAAACGGAGGATGACTGACCTACTATATCGATAAAGTGGTGTCAAATGTTTAGAGAATTTCATTTTACTTCATGAATTTCATGTACTCAAGACAATTGTCCTTTTATAGGTAGTATGTTAATGCAATATATAAACAGCAGACATTGTTAAAATGATAAAACGAATGCCAACGTTTAGCTTTTGTAAACATTAAAGGCACAATGCACAAATTGCGTGCGGCACATTTTTTACCTGCCAGCTGCTGACAGCGCTGTCAGCAGCTGGCAGGAGAGATGCTCCGCAGTGCGTTTGGTTTTTATAACTGAACTAATACCATGACGCAAACTTTTTATTTCTCTGATGTTTTCACATCACGAACGATGAAAAACAGCATTAAAACACAAGTCTTGCAGGTAAAACATGAGACTCATGTAGCTGTTATATCAGTATATTGTGTGTGCTTTGCAGGTGCGTTTGATTTGACTATGACAACAGTAACCGGGCAGAGATAAGCTTCCTCAATTTCTACCCAGAATGCTGTCGAAACTTTCATTTACAATTTCCACCACAGCCTCTATGATCATGATCATGACCAGGAAAGAGAAGCACATAGAGGCATGAGGGTGAGCGCACAGTTAAAGCACCCCAAATGACAATCACTCTGACAAAACAGTCAATGCAGAGTGAAAAACGAGAGACATCTGCAGAGTGAAACAGATGTAAGAGCAAAGGGGAGTTAACAGATAGATATTTAGAATTGCTATAATTAGAATTAAAGATGTTCTCTTTCAAATCAAACATCCCAAGATATGAGTGGAAAGTATTGTTCTTGCAATTGCATTTATAATTTTTATAATAATAATAATTTTTTTACTCAAATGTAGCTTAACCATGTCATGTGATATGCTGCTTCAGTACACTTTACCAGCAAACATTACTGGGACCACTACAAAAAATAGCAGTGCTACATTTGATGTCTGGGAATTCACATTATAGACACTACCACTGACTATCCCTGTAACAAATTTGCCACAATTTCGCACATTGACCAAACATGGTCCAGCCATATACTTGGTTATGACCTAGTTTATTTAATCAGGGTCTCGCTGATGTGTGCATGTCTTAACTGCCTGCAGTAATTAAGTGTTTCTAGGCCAGATGAGGGCTCTCAGGTAATGTAACTTTTGAAACAACATTGCGTGACAAACACATTTGTGCAATTACACATCACATATCATCTGTGTAGTTTCTAACGCTAATATAAAAAGTAATAAAAAACAAACAAAAGATTAAAATACAGAAACATGTTAAGTCTGTATTGTACAGAAAAAGATATCCTGACACAAACACCAAGACATATATATAATATGTGAAGTCTGTTTGTCTTACCAGATCCTCAATGAACTCCTTGACAGCCGCCACCACCAGGATGAAGAGCAGCGGCACCAGCGTGGTCCAGCGACCAGTGGGAGACACATCTGGGATTTGCTGGGGGAAAAAAAAAAAGACAAGATGAAATAAAGGAAGATTAAGTAAATCTTGGCAATTTTTCAAGAAAATAAAAACACTGTGGAAACTTTTAGGACTTTTTATGGCTTAAAATAAGGCAAACATGATTCCTCAACCAGCATGTTCCTGAAAAGGATGACAGTGGGCAACAGAAACGCTCTCTGTGAGTTCATTACAGTCTTATCAGCTCATTGGGGAGTTAGATATGGTTTTTGTTCATATTTTACACACACAAAATGATGGAGTTAAAGGGCTCTTGAGGCACCATCTCAAATTTTGGAAACAGCATTTGACAGACTTGAATAAATGACAAAAATAAATGCAAACGCCAAACTTAAAGGAAACCTCTATTTACCTCTGAATGTTTAATTATTTGGCAATTTCAAGTCTTCCAAAATTAACAAGCAAACATCAGTGTAGTTAAAGCCAAGCTAGAGCCACAGGAGACTATCAGTCACTGTTAGTGCCTGAAGGAAACTTTTTTTTTTGGCATTTTTGCCTTTATTGGATAGTGGACAGTGAGGAGGCAGACAGGAATCAAGGGAAGAGAGACAGGTATGACATGCATCAAAGGTCCCTGGCTGGAATCAAACCAGGGACATTGCGGTTATGTGACATGCACAGGAACCATTCATCTACCGGGGTGCTCCAGTCTAAGAAAACTTGAACAAAATGGATCTCTCCTCTTTCTCATCTGCATAGATGTTTTATTCAAGGTTGCAACATCAACAGGGCAGGTAATGAAGATTCACTGGCTGCTTTTCAAAGCAGCAACTTCAAGGTCACTGGATATAGCCTTTTCCCTTCCTCAAAGCTCTCATTAACGTGGGCAAGTCTGTCAGCGTGAATATAGGGAAAGACAGAATCTGAGTCCCGTGAAACCTTCCTTCTCTCCATTATTTAATATTTTCTGCTAAGCTTTGAACACCTGAGACACGGATTTGGGCTCCTTTGAATCATGTAGTAATGATTGGTGGTTGAGGCTTTAAGTGTTCTTAAAAAGGGATTAATGTTGACCTGTGCAGGCAAACCACTGCAAACTTCCTTGGGGCTGGAAAGTCTTTGTTATGCTAGTATTTAAATCACAACAGTGACAGTACTGCTGAGATCTGTGGCTGTTGTTGGGCAGTAATCAAAACACGTTCAAAGCCAATAATCAGCTGGACACTGAAACTCTGCCCAAGAGAAGCTTATTCCATCACCCCAGTTATTCTACTTGTGGCTCCAGAGCTGTTGGACCTTTTCTGTGTGTTGTCCAGGTCTCTTTTTTACACTAAGTAGAGGGTAATGCAGGTTCTGTACTACAGTGTAGTGACACAGTGAAGGACCAAATATATGACCATCCACTGCACCCAATGCATTTTCAAGGCTGTGATATGAAGTATATTGTGTTGAGCCTCCAGGCAAATCTAGTTTCCTTTTTAACGCAGGCACACATAGTATTACATGTATTATTCATTATGAGGATATATAAAGTACAGTGTCTGTGTCTGTGTCTCTTTGTGTGTGTGTGTGTGAGTGTGTGTGTATGCTATGAAATTACAGACATGACCTTTGGAAATGGTGTCTAGGTCATTCATGGCAAACAGTAAAAGAAAAAGACCACAACTCGCATACTAATGGAAACAAATACAAAATTGAAGCTGAGAGGAGCAGTGATTTAACATTAATGTAGGATCTTTGTTATCCTTGTATTCAGATCTATATATTGGCTTACATCTCTGCCTCTCCTGATATTGTACAGACATAGAGGCAGCAGTAACACCACATCTTACCTGCAGGAGTGCAATGAAGAGAAAGAAGGCATTGGCTGCCCTCCTGAACTGTGAGTAGAGGAACCGAGGAAGGAAGGTGAGGACATTATATTTGGCTGTGCTGAAGACCGGATCAAGCAGCAAACAAGATGATGGGTGGAGGAGGATGTGAGAGAGAAGGAGACAAGAGAGAGAGAGAGACAAACAACATGGTTAGTTCTCGAGATCAGAGGAGTAATTTATATGCCATCAACAGACCAAAATGGATATAAATTAACCTGAAAATTACCTGGTTCACATTTTCTCAAGTCTTAACACATTGCTCACATGCAAAATGTATTCTGCATTAAGTTATTGTACCTCTTGTCCTTACTGGCCTTTTTTCTATGACAGCAAACTTAATGTCTTTGGGTGTTGGACCAAAAAATGATGTGCATTTTTCACAAGCCTTTGGCAGATTAACTGATAGTGAAAATAATCAATAGCCATATGCTGCTTGCCACTCAAACACATTTGAAATAAACATTTCTTTTCCCCTGACTTCACCCTCTACGTAGGTCTTTGTGTTGCAGAAACAGGTGCGTCTGTGTTTGTGTACGAGACTGATGAACAGCAGCAACCGGTGGACTCAATGATCATAAAGAATAATTAGGAGGAGGAAGGGAGCTGGCAGAAGGGAGGTAAAAAGCTCCTGGCAAGACATGAGCTATGTTGCCTGGGCTGCAGTGGGATTTGGCGGGGGCGAACCCTCAACATCCCCACAGTCAGACCTCCAGTGGTCTGATTTACAACTGAGTTAAAGGGCCAGTCAGAACAGCCACTTTGGGAGAAGATATATGCCGTGACGTACGCCAAGCCGCTGGCAATGCTTTGCTTACTCACGCACACACAAAACACCGTCACACATATACAAGCAGAATATCGGAGAATGTAGCCTCCAACTCATCTAAAGGGGGCTAAAGCATATGGAGTTAACATTAGTGATACCACTAGTTTATTCCTGTAGGACTGAATTATATCTGACAAGCATGTTTTCTCCATTTTTCACTTGTGGCACATCCATAAGCTTGATGTAAAGTTATGGAAAACCAGGCTGACATTGAATCCATTCAAAAAGAGCGTTTTCCATTCACTGTCATCCTGGCTGTCTGGTAGAGCAGAGATGTCTGTGATGAGCGAGAGGGACAGGGTGAAGGCAAGTGACTAAGAGTAAGGCATTGTTCTGACAGCAGTGCAATGTAATACCAGCGTCACAGGGGAGCCTGATGAAGAGCCTTGTCAGAACAAGGGTCAAGAAAGGACCAAAGCTATTGAGCTTTGTCTCATTCAGAAAAGTCTAGTTAGTCTTTAGTGTACGCTTGTTATTTCAGCCTTCCATAAAAAACAACCTTTTTTTCTCTCAGGTTCAGAAATTCAGGTAGAAAATTAAAGTGTTTCCACTCGAGTGAACTGTTCTTTCTTGGATGATATGACCTAAACCTGATAGGACATAACTCTGATTGACTCCAGTCAGGGTCGATTATTAACCTTGGTAGCCCAAATGGACAAGTCAGGAAAATTTTTCATTTTAAATTTTGATGTCTGTTTTTAACCAAGCAACTTGATATTTGGACTTAATGAAAAAAAAATGAAATTACCCACTGGAAATTTTTAAAAAACTACCTTCTGGAAATTTAAAAAAAAATCACCTTTGGGGAATTTAAAAAAAAATCACCTTTGGGGAATTTCAAAAAAGGGGAATTCAAATCAAATATATTCAGAATATGTCAATTCTTCTAATTCAGTAGTATTTACAATTAAATGTTAAGTATTAATGTGTGATACTGCTTATCAAATTAAAATCCTCACGGCCTTTCTTTTTTCCAAAGTAACCTTCAACTAATGATACCATCACTTACAAGAAGACAAAGACACAACAAGCAACCTGATTTGGCACCATGCGGGTATTTATGAAAGTACCTGTGCATTTCATGAGTGTTTGACTTTGAAGATAAACAACATGGAGAAAAAAGTCATTTCCTTGTAACACAAAAAGAAAAATGCCAAATGCAAGCCAAGGAAGTTAGTTATAACATTAGCTCATTTAAAACTAATAAATCCATGATATTGAAGCAGTACAGGAACTAGGCTGCTAAATTTTATGACATGATTTGATTTATGTGTCATTATAGTGCAACATCATAACAGGAAGCTCAAAGTTTACCATCATAAGTTGGAAAGCCAATGGACAAGTTGAGCGAGATGTGCAAATACAAGAAAGTGGAACTAGGCTACATTATGTGTATCAGTGAGAGGAAGAAAGAATATAACATGTACTCCTCTCAAGCTTTTATGCAGTGTGTATGCACATGCAGTATTTCTGTAATCTCCAAAAGGAAACTTTAGGAAAACCAGGTGGATGATTCCCTAATCATCTGATGAACGTTAATGATTGTATGTTCAGTACACTCACCCTTAAGTACAGTAGCCTGGTACATATTGTGAAATACTTTGCCACACATCATCCAAATCCCCTAACAGTACAATGAGTGCATTCATGTTTAGTACAGATGAACCTGCTGGGTGTTAGGACACCTAAGCCCAGTAGTGCTAATGCATAGTTAAAGCCATAGTTTATCCCTTGAGATATTAAGAAATTGTAGATGGTAAATCTGATGGCAGATTTAAGCTAATAGGTGTGACTTTATCATTTCTATCTTTCAGTATATTCCCCATCATGTCTTTGAGATCACCCTCCTCTTTTTGCTCACCAGTTTATTTTCTTCACTCCATTCCACTTTCTGATCTCATGGGGCAGTACTATAAATCATGCCGTGTCATAATCTCTAGTGTAGGAGTATTAATACTTTATTAATGAATTACCTCGTCATTAGGGCACCACCTCCTTTTTTGGTTAGGATTTGTTAGTGCCAGGAGGGAGCACTAACCCTTGTTCAATTTAATCAATGAATCAGTCTCATAATCGTGAGTTCTTGTCCCAAACAGTGACCTCTGTTTACTGCTGCTCAAAGAAACAACAAAACACTTTTAGGATAAATGAAGACATTTATTAATAGCTAAACGTCTTGAGGATACATGATAGAGCATAGATAATATAATATATACAGATAATATACAGAGAATAACAAATAAAAAGAAAGTAAAATAAATAAATAGAGAAGGCCTAAGAATGATAAAAAAAAATTTATAAAGAAAATTATTCAGCAAGAGTGACTCGAGGTGCATGACTCAAGGCTTAACGTGTTGTACTGGGAAATGCTAAGGGGAAAGCTAATTCAACGTCTCTAAATAAATTCTTTAATTTTAACGTTGTTTGACATCAACCCTTGATCACAAAGCCATGTTATGCCTTACTGTTGAGGTGTCTTTGAGGCTGTTTTTATAAGTTAGAATAAACGAGGGAGGAGTTTTGGGTGTGTTCTAAAGGGTTTTGCGCCGAATTATTGATGAATATTCAATTTCTTTGTTCTAGGGGCTTTAGATGTGGCTGGTGCTTCGCAGCCTGCACCTCTGAATTTTTACATGCAAAAACTCACACTTCAAGTCACTGTTGCCTATGTGGTAATCGGACTACTCTATTTACACAACTTAAACCATCTACTGAAATAAAATTTAATACAATAGTGAAAGGAACTAAAGTTAGGCAACACTTATGTGATTAGATTACTTTCAAAACATATTTAAATATAAGTTGACATAACTTACTTCATAATATAAAAGCATTCAATGTGACTATTGTTTAACAATAAATGAAACTTTAAACTCAAATCCTTCTAATATTATCTTTACATTCCTATTATTTTAGAAACTTTAATCCTTGAGCCAAACATACTAAAATATGATTGTCTATGAGGTTAATAGATCACAAGTTAAACACTTAAAATACAAATACATGGTTATTAAACATTCACTAACTCTTCACATAAGGGAATTTAACTCTTGTCAATAGAGGAGCAGTATTGTTACCGGTTAATATAAAAGGATAATACAATCTAAGTCTTATATCTCTTTAGTAGATAGTCATACACCCATGAAAGTTATACCGTTCTTCTTGTATTTACATAACAAATAACATGAAATAATAATATATATAATGATTACACATTAAATTGATATGAATTTCAGGTTTGCCTCAGATTTACAGGGAGGCTTCATAAAGTCCTCAGGAATGTGGGTTAGTTTATGGCGTTGTTGATAAGAGTCTTCCATCTAAAGTGGGAGTTGTTTTCCTCCGGTCCAAGTGGCCTTTAGGGTCAGTTCATGTTTATAGTTCTTGTCATGATTCAACTTATCAGAATGGTTTATTAGAAGGTCTTTGAGTCTGTTGAGCATCGTTGATCAAACCCCACTTAGAGGGTGGTCAGTTCTGCAGGCCGAGGGTGTGCTCTTACAAATTTAGGAATCCAGGGAGTCTGTCTCTTATTTTCCTTAAGAATCACAGATTAGTTAACAGAATTAGAGCGGTTGTCCTCCTACACTAGTTACTCCTATACACTTTGTAACTTCCTCCCTTAGACGCAGGGCAAGATAAAGAGCTCATTTAACACTCCTCTTAATGGATGATTATGGATCTCACATTTTATTTCCTGGCAATACCCTGAGGATCAAGACGATATGAGAGGAGCACTTCTTCCACTCACTCACAGCTGTCTAGATGATAGCCATGCAGACTCAATCAGAAGACCTTTTATTGCTATCTATCAACCTTTCCACCACAGTGGAAATGTTTGACATCACATTCACATGTCAGTTGGTTTGCCTTACGAGTTGAAACTAGATTTGTGCAACTTTTGCAACTCATGAACATTTTGCCAATGTTTTCACATGAAATATAATCATTTTTAAGTGGATTTACATATTTCTAAACATGCAACTAAATCTTCAATCAAGTTTTTCATCCATTACTACCCAGGAGACAAGCACTGACATCACATGTTGACACACAAAGACAGAAGAGTAAACCTGGAGGAGACACAACAGGTAATGAGCATATTCTGTGCCATGATTTACAAAACTTCCATGATTGGTAATGACAGCAGATTATCTTGTCGAAATGACATGGTCATGACCCTCCCATAGGCCACAGTAGACTCTGAATGGGTTGCCAGGGGCAACAAATAGAAACAAATGTTAACCAGCTGTTGCCAGATGAGGACTATCACAGCAAATAAGCTTCTGTGAAAACCCCCCACCTGTCCTTCTATTTGTGTTGCTTTAAACAAAAATGATTTATTTATTCTTCCAGCTCAAGTGTATGGCTAAAGAAAAGACTGTCGGCCAGCCATTACAGAAGCCTTTTAGGGGTCACAATGGTTTTTTTAATAATTTCTTTGAAGGTTAAACGCAGAAACACAGAAACTCTATATGGTAATTGTACGTGCAGTAAGGTGGTTAGATAACAGACTTGGCATGAGGGTGGCATAACAGGTCTCTCCTTGTCCAACTAATACTCTATGTAAACATAACTGCACACTGAAATTACATAAAGCTGAATGACTGGTTGGATCAGTAACCTTTACAGATCAAATGATATCCTGTTTGAAATCCTTCACATCACTCCTAGATGCTCCTGTCTCTGTACTTGTAACACTGCATACAAACAGTATTCCAACTCACCAGCTAACTGTGTTGCTAGATTTTAGTATTTGGTGTATGTTAATTATAGTACGGAGCTATAATGAGAAGCTGTAATTTGGTCACAATGATTTTAAAAGCCACCCAATAAGTTGAGGAAGATGTAAAGATGCCACTTAGTGAAATGCGTAGTTGATGTGGTCAGGTGATTACGTTTTAAGACACTGTACTCAGACAATTATACCGTTTCTGTGCAGTGAATGTGCGTCCTTGTTTTTTGTGTCCATGTCTGTCAGTGTCTATGTATGTCTTAATAATGGATGGATACAGCTGAATAAACAATCCACAACAATCCTTGTGCATAATAGAAAGACCAGGGTGCCCGTCTGTTATGAGGCAGGAGCAGCGTACAGTGCGTGTTCATCTGTGTGATGTGTGATAGGTGATGTGTATCAGACACACACATGCGCATGCACGTATATTGTTTAGGTGTGGGGAGTGAGTAGTGACATAATCCTGCAGATAGTGGTGCTGCAGGTGGAGGATGAGAACAAGTGAAAGAAAGAACCTGTGAGGGCTTTTTGTCTGCTAGCAAGATTGGATTCACCATTTATCACAGACCCTGCTCCTGTTAGTGTCTCCACAGGTCACTTTGAGACAGCAACCAATCCTCTTGAACAAATTAGATCTTTAGAGCAGACCAAAGCCTGTGCCTTAAAGCATGAGGCAAATGTTTGGGCACATACAGAATACAAAAACTACAACAAAAAAAACTCAACAAAAGTGAAGTCACTGGGAAGCTGTGTACTTCTATGTTCAGATAATGCAGTAACACTTCAAACCTCTGAAATTATTTGACAAGAAGTAAGACAGTAGGGAGCCTGAAACAAATGCAGCTCGCTAAGGCATTAACATGCAAGCTGCCACCCAAAAATTTTTTTAACTGTGCTGCAAGCATTCAAACTTTTATCTTTATGTACATTAATACTGTTTATTTATACATTAAAGGTTGACTGTTATTCAAATCAAAGGCCAGTGAATCTGAATAGAATAAACCTGGGATGTTCCTACTAATAAACAGCCCAGACAACAGGTTTGTTTGGTGCCCGGATCAGTCTGGAATATTGGGAAGAAAATTTATTCTTGATCATTTTACCTTTTTATGTCTTATTTTGACCTTTGTGTGAAAAGCATCAGCGTCACTTGAATGGAACTAATGTGATATTTTCCTTTATTTTATTTTTCAGCAGGGGCAGGTCACCCACTGATTTAACGACCGCCTCCAGTAAGGTCACAAAACTTTAGTACATTTTAATTTTAAAAAACAGGCAGAGGTGCTCTTTCATATCAAGAGCCATATTACTTAAACTTCTCTGAGGCAATATAATTGAAGCATCAATTGTCTGATGCTCCTAAGAGGTTAATAAGAAAGGCTTGATTGCAAATGCTTATTGACCTTTGTCTGTTGATCATTAAAGACAAAATCATATAAGAAACAAACCTGATATCTACTGTAACTATAAACTGATTTTAACATTACAAACACATTCATTAGGAATCAGGAACAAACTGGAGTAAGGAAGCTGTCATTTGTCATGTCAAAATATAAAGCTGACCTAAACAGTATGACTAACTATTCCTGCATTCATAGGCTTTTTTTTCACTTATTACTCCTGTTCAGTTTTAAGCTGTGTCTGTGTAAGCACATGCATATCTCAAGCTGCTCATGCAGCAGGAATGCTAACAGTAATATTCCTTGACAGTGAACGCCCAGACCCAACAGTCCTGACCTTTAATGCTAAAAGCGGTGCAATCCTCCAAGAGGAACAACAGGATAAAAAGGGGCCAGCCTGGAATAGCAAGGCTAAAGCACCACTGGTGATACAAATCTTGCAGGTACTTCTCAGATATCGTATGGCTGAGGGCGCTGTCATGACAGAACCTGTGGAAAAGCCCTCTCTACTGCACAACAGTAGTGGCTCCTAACATCAAAACCACTGCACTGCACACTGTTTCAACTATGGTTCATCCATTCAGAACCATCTTAAGTATGTTGAATACAAATTATTACATTATTTTTGAGGTAACAAGGATTTAAATATACCGTAGATCAGACTGTTCTGTGAGTTTATGAGGTATCTTGATTTGTGTCTCTTCAAGACATTTATTAAGAACACAATTTCCACAACATATGCTCAAAAGGCCTTTTTAAAAGATTTTGAAATTTCAAGATTGCTTGCTATTGGGAAATTCACCCAAGGCTGGCATTTGAATGGCAGCTGCAGAGTCAAAGCATGCCTTAATTCGCCTGTTTTGCTTGTGACTCTGGAGGTTAATGTAAGGTTAAAGGCAGAGTGGCAAGTTATGCTGCAGGTCACCATGAAAAGCACTGATGGCCTCTGGGTTTCCATTACCAAGTCAAAAATAGCAGCAATTTACACAAACAGCCAAAAGAGAGTACAACTTTGTGCGTAAATTTTTAAAGCAGATGAGATAAAATTTAATTTCAAGTGACATGTGCCTTACATAATTACACTGGGAATGTTGTATAATAAAATGATAGAGATCAACGTTGTGTGACTGATACAGTATGCAGTGTCAGTTTTGTGACCCAAAAACATAAGAGCCTTTACTGACCTGCTGTGTGTTCTTCTTCTGTTGTAAATTTCATAGAGGATGTATTATATATTTGTTCTGATAGAGGGGCTGTTGTAAAACTGTTGCCTCATCAGCATAGTGAGGAAAGATAGATTGCGTTTGTCCATGCAGACTTAAAATCTGACAGCATGTGGACACAGTATAGCAGACCATTGTCGTCAACAACATTTTCGTAATTCCATTCCAAGGCACCATTGTGACTGCATTGACAACAAATGACATTTTGTTTGTTCTGGCACACAAAAGGGGCTGCAAAAATAACAATTTCCAACTTAGTGCATAAGGAAGAGGCATAGAGGAAGATGAGCAGCTACGCATTTGAATCTGAAGGGTGTACTCAAGGGAAAAAGCACTCACTCACCACCGCACAGACCACCACAAGCCTACAACTGTCTTTTGGGTCTCGCATTACCACTGCTTGGGTGGTATTCCAGGCCTGATCTAGTGAAGCTATTAAATGTAAACCATGCAGACTTTACTACTTGGCCCGCAAATCAAATGCAGTCCATGTAGACAAGTGACAGTTACTTGCCACCCAAACACTGAAAAAAAACTGTTACAATACTCTATGTTACAAGTTTTCAAAAAATGTTTTTTCTTTCATTTAAAATCTCACCCGACCTCCTAAATTTGTGACGGGAAACCATCTTCTCAAAGGATCACAATAGTTATTAATTTCCTCATGTTTCTCTGATATACCGCTAAAGCTGCCACAGTATTGATTTTTTCCTTAATGCACAAATTAGCAAAGTCATTCAAACCATCACGGTAACTCCCATAAAAAAAATAATTCAAACCTCAGATGTTATAAAATAATTGGTTCCTAAATACGGGCAAAGTTTTTGAATGCATTTATTCCTGTAGTAGTCTATTCTTCATAATGCGGTAACTGCAGCAGCTCTATGTATTGCGCCATTTCTGATCAACTGTAAGGTGTCGACATGCTCCAATTTTGATTTGCAGCCCATGTGTTAAGGTTCACATGGTCCACATTCAATAGCTTCAATAGACATACCACCCAAGTAGTGATAACACTAGACCAAAAAAAGGGTTATAGTTGCCTTATATGGGGCTCTTGCCAACACTAGTTTGCGCCAACATTTCCCTGTTCACTGAGCTGCCAAACACATTGGTCCATCCCAACAATATGATATTTGAAAGTCAGGCAACTAGTTTACAATAAATAACACTTTATACTGTACCTTTACAAACTCCATCAGTTCATATAGTAAATATTTCACATCAGCTCTCAACCAGCCATGACCACAAACATCTCCTTACCTGACTCGATTGCTGCAAAACTTGGTGAACTGCGGCTGGTTGAGGTATATCAGTCGGGCATCTTCTTGGTCAGCTAAGGATGTCTTTTCTGATGTGTCCTCTGCCTTTTCGTACCCTGCAGAATGGAAGAAAAGACATTCTGTAAGAAACAAAATTTTCCCTGAGTACAAACAAAAGTAAGATGAAAAGGTGTTGGAGTTGGAGTGTTTTGGAGAGTCCCCGAAGGAGTCTTTAGTCTGTAAAAGGCCAGTCGGTGTCTTTTACACTCAGAGTGAATGCTATAGAGAGGTGCTTTAGAGCCCATAGATATCATATCTATATATGATTATTTCTTTAGAAATTAAACTTGCCTCAGTAAGGCAGCATTAATCTGATGACAGTATAATGCTCAAATTATTATCTTAGTGCAGGGAGATGGTTATTTGGAAAATATGAAATTAGGTTTGCTCAAGTCACTGACAATGCATCTCTTATTGCTCCCTACCCAGTAAAATGCCAACTTTGCACCTGGGGTTATCAACCCAGTATGAACATAATGCAAATAATGTTCAAAAAAGGTTGTTTTTTTTTAATAAGCCAACATGGAGAAAAATCTTATCATTAGTAACATACATTTGTGATTTATGGAGGAAAGCAATAATTCTGATAGACCTCAAGCTGTAGATATACCCTTCATGTTGTCAGTTTTAGGTACAATTGTGTTAAACCCTGGTCACGCCTAAAGCATTCAGTAAATGTTCATGTAATGAGATCACTTTCACATTACAAAAGCTCACATTTCAGTAACTGACACAGAGAACATCCCAAGATCATTTTTTACTGGAAATGTGTTATCAGAGCTGGGGATTTCCTGTGAACACTGAACTTCCTGCTGATAATAACAGATAGAACTTATCTGTGTGGATCAGTTGCCGTAGTGCAGTGTCAGATCTACAATAAAGAGGTACTGTACATGCAAGACCCTAATCAAACTGTGTTTTTTTAATAACTTGGCATTTGTTTTCATAGGTGAAGTAGAGATCTCATTCAATCCTCACTCCTCAGTCATTTTGCTTACTTTGACCTCTACATTAAAAAATATTTAATTAGCAGAAGACACCACCCAGTACTAAAAAAAAACACTCTCCTTGATTGATGTAACTCTTTTTTTCTCCATCTGTGGTTGAGCAAGGCACTGCTCTGCTCCCACCAAGTTCAACAAAGTGGGATGGAGCTACAGTATGTTGGCTAAATCAACACATCAAATGAGGGCTGTACGTGGGTCGCAGAGATGTTCATGCATGCAGCACTTTTCTTCACATTTTCTTTAGAAACCACACACAACTGTTTTTATTTATTGATTGGCAAGAGGCGTATCTGCCTCTCACTTTGCAATCTTTAGGGAAAAACCTAAGACATCACAGATGGACACCCTATCCAGCTCTGTTACTCTAGTTAACATGCATGCTTTCCTATCTGGTGACAGTTGCTGCATATTGGTGAAAACAGGGATGTTGAAGGAATATCTCAAGCTTCTGGTTTGAAGCTGCTTACTGTCATGCTGGATGGAGAGTGGCATCACACCAAAGAACCTCTCTAATGGACAGAAAGTGACTTGCAAGGAAATATAATCAAGGACTGGTCAGGTACAATCCCCTGAATGTATAGGATGTCAGTTTAATCATAATATGCAGTGTGTTTTGAGAAATCTAGGCGATTCAAGTTATGTAATTGTTTAAAATACCATTCCAACTATTCACCGAGCAACACATAGCATTGATGGTAGAAAAGGAGCCTGTGAAGGTGCTGAATGAGGTAGACCATTCGATCAATATTTCTCTTTTTGAAAACCTTTCCAAAACATTTTGCACAAAACATAAATGCTACTAAAGAAAAAAGGGCCCAAGGTATTTTCAGGTAATAGGTTCAGTCTTGGGTCTGACCATTCAAGAAGTAATTTTACCAATTTGGCATTACAGATACTGAAAGCCAGGGTCATTGCTGGCATTCTGTGGTCACAGCAGTTCATGTTTGAGACAGACTTCTTTTTAACTTCTGTGGACAGGCTAAACACCAAATCTTCTATTAAATTACATTTGAAGCTGGAATATCTGGCACACCTACAGAGAGAGATTTGACATCTTCTTTGTAAAATGAAAAATGATACAAATCCTGAGGTTCACATTTCACTTTCCTCATGTTTTAATTGATATGACTAGATTAGTGCTCTCAGCACTGCCATGGGAGCACTACTGTAAAACTCTTAAGTCAACAGTATTCCCAGACTCTCAAGTTGCATGCATGTGTTCCATTGCGAGCTGGATGGCCTTCCCTGGCATGCTATGCAGTAGTGGTGGTGTTAAGGGGATTATGAGGTAAGGGCGGGAGTAGCATAGCTTCCACAACTACAGATAAAACCCAGGAGTTTAAAAATGGAAACAAGGGCCATTCTGAGGCTTGGAGGGAGGGGGACACGAGTAAGGGAAGCTGGCTGCTTGAAACATCAACAACAACAAAACGCAGTGTCATGAGGTACAGTAACCAGAGTCCCTACCGGATATGCCCTAGTTGCAACGTGAGCCCCCTCTCCCTGCCTACGGTATTTCTTTCTTGTCATGTCAAGTCAAGGAGAAACACAGTAGAAGGCTGACAGTCTTTAAAGATACATTTCCCACTTTCTCCTCTCTTTTTCCCCTCTTACTCTCGCCTTACAGTTTGCACTTTCTCACTCATGTTACACAAACCCTGAATCTTAAATTACAGCTCTTGTTATATTAATGATCCACTTGGCTTCGCATAGAGGATTACTGAAGAGTGATTGCCAGACATTCCTTCGTCCCTCCGTCATCTCCTCATAGTTTCACTTCTTAGCATGTGCTCTCAGGCTAAAAATAACTGCCCCCCTGTAGTCATTTTGTCACCGGTGAAAACATGGGTTGGCTATCCCAGCTCTGTTATGCAAGAGCCCACCCAGACGTCAGATCAGCATCGATGGTTTATTGGATTAGCGTGGTGGCAAAAGGGTGTGTGTGGATCCAGGCAGCAACAGGAGCTTAAAGAGTGGTGCCTGCTGCTTAAGAAGGGAAACTTCCTACCCATAATACCTGTGATTATCACATGATGTATCGTTTACGAAAGGACGTGTTGACCGATAAAGGCTAGATGTGTTCACAGTATGATACAGTCATTTAGTGCTTCTGTAAACAACCATTTAAGTGAGACAGTTCAGTTATATGTGTAAAAATAGGGCTGGCTAGATAATGCTAGTTTGGTTGTTTTCAATTTGCAGTACAGCAAATGGAAATACAAGTGAGCTCTAAGAGAGGCAATTATTTGCTGAGTATTTCCTGTAATCAATTTGAAAAATACTTTTTCAGAACCATACAAACACATTATTACAGGTTTTTAATCTTCCACACATGATAGGACACAGAGAGAAATTGAATTTTGCAACAGTGGTATCATAATGGGATCTAAATTTGGCCCTGAAAGAAATATAAAAGATATTTTCAGGCCAGCTGTGGATTTATAGAAACATGACCTCAAAAAATCTAAGATCTGTAAAACCACTGAAAGCGCTATAATGGTATTTGTCACCATGACGTTACACAATGTTCCTGGAGAGTTGATCTGCTGATCCTGCGTCACCCTTTTCCTTGAGGGGAGGTAACTTGCCTTCTCTTGACATGTCACTAGACCTAGCCCCCTTTCATCGGAAATTAAAATAAAACTTCCAGCCAAGAGCTCACCTGGTAACACTGGGAAGACAGGTGGTTGGGAATGAGTAACAGCACTAAGTAAAGGTGAGTGAAAGGACATTGACTCAAAGGCATGCTACCTTACTGAGTCTGGACTGGATGAACACAGGGCTGCATAATTTGTGGATACAACTATAATCACAATTTTTGTATTTGTCTTTATGAAATTAGTCAAGGAACCCAATCATTACATTGTAATTTTGACATATTAATAATGTTTCAATTTAAGTACAGCATATATCTTGAAAACAATGTTTTGCCTTAGTTGCAGCACCAGAGAGTAACACTACAAGTTTATACAACAACCAGAAATGTCAGCTAAAAATACCTATAATAACATACCTAAAGCCATCATAGGCCAAGGAGACACTCAAGTGGCCTAGAGATTAAGGCACCGGTCTCTCTTTGTTTCCTGTCATCTCCCTACCATACGTGGGTCTAAAGAATCATGAGAAAAAAATCATAATCTCAGTTTTGAGTGAGAATGTTGTGATACTTATCTTTTTACAGCATTATATTTCATTGATCTGGCAGATGTTTTTGTCCGAAGTGACTTACAACTGATGCATTCAAACCTTGTATGTTGAAGTGCTAATATAAGGCAAGTGTTCAAGTGATACCCACGTCTCTAGATTCTTCAATTAGATGTCAATAATAATAGACTATATGCCAAAGAGAGATCTTAGCTTGCAACAAGGGACAAACCCAGTGATGACAGTTAGTCAGGAAACTGGTGTAATCAAGGAATTAGTGTCTGCAATGACAGATGAAAAGAGGAAGCAGGCATAGCTGGTGACTGCAGCATAAGGCCTGTATGAAATAGGAGGCCAGAGGAGCTGGCTGAGCGGCTGTGATTGATGTTGTGTGTCTGTGTTCTGAATGAGCCCTCGCAGCAGGAGCCTGTGTGTTGCGTAGGCCAGGTGCTGCAATGCACCAGTTGCAGCTGGTACTGCTACTGCTTAACTTAGTCCTCTTGCTCTCTCCTTTTAGCAGCTTTGAAACATAGAGCCCCACGATTTCTGCATTGTGGTAAAAAATGGACGGAATCGCAATTGAAAATAAAAATGAAGTCGACTGTAAAACGCAGAATATCATGGAATTTGCAAAAATGTGGATGCAATTTATGAAAATCAGGGTTTTCCCTACTATTATACAACTCAAGCCCAGTTCAGACCAAAGATTCTCAACAAGACAAGTTGAAACTTGCAACTATTTGCAATTTGAAATGTCCATCTGCAATTTTCTGTAGTGGTCCCAGTAATATTTGCTCTCCTTCATGCCTCTATGCAGCTTTTTTGCTGGTCGATGATCGTGGGGGCTGCGGTGGAAATTGTAAACGAAAGTTTTGACAGCATTCTGGATGCAAATTCAAGAGGCTTATCTCCGCCTGGTTATCACAGTTACAGTAAAATCAAGCACACCTGCAAACACACTAAACTGATAAGACAGCCCACATGAGTCACATGTTTTACCTGCAAGACTCGTGTTTTATTGCTGTTGTTCATCGTTTGTGATGTGAAAACGTCAGAGAAATAAAAGCTTGCGTCCTGGTATTAGTTCGGTTATAAAATCCAAACGCACCGTGGAGCATCTCTCCTGTCGGCTGCTGACAGCATTGTCAGCCAGAGAGTCGATCACACTGGACAGTAGAGGAGGAGACAGCAGAGACGCTGGTAGGCGTCTGTTTAAACAGGAATTTAACACCGGCGCTGAGAGCGTCAGAGTTCGGAGAAGGAAACACAGTCACTCTACGTCACGCTGCTGTCTCCCACTTCCATCATCTCTTGCCAATTCATTTTAAAAGAGCAACAACCGATGGGTAAACTCCAACACTCGGCCGGCCAACCAATGGTGTAACTTCATCACTCACCCATGGATAACTGCAGTTACGGGGCTGGTCACTGACCAGTCCAGCCAAAAAACTATGCTGAGTCTCTACTGTGTTTTGGTGTCATAAACGGGCCTGCTGCTACTGTCCTCTGCTGTCTGTGTTGGAGTCTGTCTAAGGGTGGGGCTCAGTGCCTCCACACATACATACACACATACATACACACACACACACACACACACACACACACACACACACACACACACACACACACACACACACACACACACACACACACTTAGAGCAGTCAGCTGAGCGGCTGCAGTAGACACAGTGAACCAGGTGAAGTGAAAGATAAAGTTTAACTTGAGTCGATGACAACTACACTCATTACTGAAAGTGTAATAAAAGCTTCGCAGGTAAAAAGCCAATAAGATTAATTTATCAAAACACCTGTTCAACAAACAGAAACATGTGGAAAAGCAATATTTTCAACTGCTTTGTCCGTAGCGAATTGTTATGAACAAATAAAAACGAATGCTGTCTGTATGTAACAGTTCAGCTTAGTTAGCCACAAATCTTAAAATGTGGCAAATTCTTTTAAACTTGGCTACTGGCTGAGACGGCAGCCCTGCTAGTCAGGTTAGCCCAGCTTGTATAGCTAGCACCATCAGTATGACAAACACTCATTGAAAGGTCTTTAAGCTCTGGTTTCTGTTTGGGACTGCAACACTGGACAAAAAGAAGTGGACCGGGCGGAAACTATGTCAACAAAACAAACTACGTCAAACAGACTTGTTTGAGAAAGAGCCTAAAATGAATGCCAAGAATGCCAGGACTGCATATTGCGGCGAATATGCAACCACACTCAGTCACTGAGAACACAAATGCTTCAGCCTTGCTATTATGTTCCATCTAGTTTTGTAAATGAATTACAGCAATATTTACACACTGCCCATTTGTTTCTTTAAGATTATGTACTGACCATAAGCAAATAAAAAGTAGTGCCTTAATTTCTACACAGCACAGTTTATATCACATTAGCCACAGTGTTTATTTATGTTTAATGTTTGTTTAGAATAGAGACAAGAGAGACATTAGTTTTCATATTTGATTGATACATTGTACCAAAAATGTATTGAACTGTACCACCTCCATTAAATAATGTCATTGAGGAAAATTCACACAGCAGACTTTGACCAACTCAAGGAATTTGTTGTGATATATACTGCTGTGGTGTATTTACTGTTCATTTAGATTGTGTTCTGCTACTCTGACTACACTAAGTTGGCCAGTTGTGCTTCTCATGTCTTCAAGACCTACCTGATCTCAAGGTTTTTGCTACAGCTACTGTTCTCGCACAACTGATCCAATTACAGGCTTCATATTTAACACTTTAATTGGATTACATGAGCAAAAGTAGAGCTGGAGCAAAAAAGTGATCAGCTAGGCTTGAGGACAGAGAAATACAGGTCTAGTACTGTGGCCGCTAAATCCCACAATTTTAGTTGAATAGATTAAAAAGCAGCCGTCTCTTTTTTTTATGGTAACAACTCATGAGCTGTTACAGTTAAGGTCAAAACAAAAGTAACATTCAAGGGCAACATAACTGACACCTTCACCATATTTAAAAATGGCACACAAGGCCAACACAGACAGACCACCACCACAGTCCAGAGGAGTTGGGCTGGGGGGTGAGAGCTATAGTAGAGGAGTAGATCATAAAAATAGCCATATGGGATCTCCCTCCCTCAATATCCACCTTTCCTTAGTTTCTAACACACTATGCGGATAATGTACTCAGCCACTGCCACAGATGTCTCAGTGGGAACTGTTCTTAATATTCCCTGGTGGACACTGCATTTTCTCTGCACTAATTTCATTAACTGCAGGCGTGTCACGGCTCAACTACCCTGACATCAATAAAGAGAGCAAGAATGGGAAACTGGGCGGACACTGACTCTGAATATAAGTCTTAATCTGTGTTATATTAAGTTTCATAACCACACCTTTCATCTATTCACGAAACCACCGTATCACCCATACTAGCCGGGCCATATAAAAACAACGTGAGAGGCATGGAAAGAGAAGAGAGAAAAAGAGAAGCGAGGAGCCAAATAAAGCGCAGTAGGAGTAGCAGGAGCACACAGCTCTGGAGGGGAAGCCTCTGGAGGAAGGATCAATGCCACCAAGTGTCGTAATGAGTTTGGATGCAGGCCAGATGTCAGGATTATTGCTTGTGTCAGCCAACAGACAGACGGGTGGAACAATAGTCACAAGGGGGCACGTATTTTGGAGAGGGTGCCCGATGGGAAAAACTGGGCCCAGCATGACATGGAATTGGCCGAGGCATGCCGGTCTTCCCCGGTCTGTCCTTTTTATCCCTTGCTGAGTCTTCGAGGTTAAAGAGAGAGAATTAGCTCTGTTATACCTCGGTAGAGATTTTTAAGATACTAAAAGTATATCGATCAGACTTGAGGGCTTGTTATTTTTCTAGCATCAGTGCTATTTTTATTATGTTTACAAACCCTGTGTGTTAATAACTGCAGAAAATCATGTTTACAACATAGTTCACCTTAACAACAATGACAAATCGTACTTCCTTGTATTTGAACATTTTACCTCAATGCTTGTCTGTTATAACAATGGTGGTAGATAAAACAGGTTAAAGACAAAACCATCCTCTGCAGATTTATGACATCCCGGGTGGTAATGTATTAGCTCAGGTCAGGCAGAAGTGGTCGCGGTGGGAAATTATTGCCGCCATGACTGTCAACACGAGCAAGATTAAACGGATCTAATGGCAACAATGACAGGAACAATAATGACTTGATTCTCAAGTATATTACTTCCCACAGCATTTTATGACACTCAGGGTTAAACATTAAATAAAACACAAACAAATAACTGACCAATACTTTAAAATACATCCACAACATATGGGAAGTATATTTGCTCTCCATCGTCACAGTAACAGCACTAATCCGTGTTTTTAAACTAAGAGGATCAACTGGAAATTGTTATTTTAGTCCAGATATTTTTAGTAACAGTACTTAATCTGGCTATCACATTTGACCTCAAATAAAGCTTTTACAACAAATCATAAAAGAAATCAGGTGACATGCTGACATGCTGCATTTTACAACTTTAATTTAACCTGCAATGGTTATGAGTGTACAGCAGTGATTCAGTTCACTCCATAAGCCTTAGGATGTAAGATTTCTTTCAGGAAAGCCCATCTGTGGATCCCTAGAGGTAGAACATCCATCTCGAGGTGAATCTAAATGTAAAAGAAGGCTTTTTGTTCTTCCAGAAATAGGCACAAACACAGCCCAATCTAGCTGCTCAGTGTGAGACAAGCACTAATGAGCCTGAGAGAGTTGTAGGCTGGTCAATAGAGTTTAGATGAGGAGGCACGTGATCTGGCTAAAGCTAGGCTCCCACACGATTCATTCAATAATACCAGGGGTGGGATGGAGGGCGGGGGGGCGGAGGGGGGGAGCTACTGACATTGATTTAACACGAACAAATGAATGGCAGCCGAATCACAGTCAGGGTCCTTGTGAAGAAAAACTGCATCAGATACTTCACTGGAAACAGAAAATGTAGAGAAATGGCAAGAGGTTTGGCTCCTGTAGAAATGTGAAGCCACGGTCTTACTAAAAAAAAGTAAGACGGAAAGGTGAGGTGCGATCAGGAGTTCAGCACTGTCGGTCTGCATATTGTTCGCTCTAACCTGAGGCCATCTACTGTGGTTATTAGGGTCAAAATAGTTCCAAATGCCTGGGCTTTGGGATCTCTAAATCTCACAACCCACTGAGCCTAATGTGCCATTTATATCTGCTCATCACCACGAAAGAAAGATCTGTACATGATTCATTTATGCAAGATAAATATTTCAGTAGACAGAGCAGCCACAGTCTATTCGTGGGAATCAAAGTCCCAGAGATGAAAGCCCCCCCCCCAACCCCCATCTTCACCATTTGTGAATGAGGGGAAGAGCTGGGGGGGGATATAGATATTGCCTCAATCTAAGCAACAGTAACATCCATAAGTCGCTTATCAGATCACAATGCTGTAACCAGCACTCACAACAACAACAGGGCAGCTGCAGAATTAATCCCCTTCCCTGTTCGGCTCCGTCTGGCTCCCCATAGGCTCAGGCGGGTTTCAGTGGGATGGACAGTCAACACAGGCAGCTGGGATAACTGTGACATCACAGGGCTGGCCTGGCTTAGCTTAGCAAGAGGTCTGTGGGGACAGAAACCTTTCCACTGTGTGAGACTTTATGAATGGTAAGAGCGAAGGTCACATGGTGTCCAATTCATCTTTAAAAAAAGGACTGAAAACAGAATATAGACCTTGCGAATGCCAGTCATTCAGAAAAAGTCAATGTTGTGCCTGACTTCATACAACTGCTTCTTGTCTTCATGGAAGATACAAAATAATACTGTTTTTTTCCGCCAAGTCACATCACTGGTTACATTGTTGCAGCCGAAATGACGTACAAGGTATCAGACTGTGAACAGAGATACAGGCTCAGTAGTGTTGAAACGCCTTGTCAATTAATTGATTGACAGAAAATTATTAAAAAACAAATCTGGCAATCAATTAATCATTAAGGTCATTCATCAAGCAAAAGTGCCAAACAGTCACTGAGGATTTACTACTTTTCTCTGTTTTTACATAACTATACATTGAAAACCTTTGAGTTTTGGACTGTTTTGGCTTTAAGAGCTTTTTGCAAGAGAAGTATTTGCAGGGTACAAATGTAACCATTGCATGCATGTCGGCAAGACCAGCCCTATCTTATCATTTTCAAAACCTTTCAAAACACTGAGAATATGGGGGATTGATTGCATACACTGTGTAACTCTAACATGTCTGTTTTGTTTTCAGCTGCTGTTTGCTGCCCGGCTTCTCCTCTAGTTTTGCAACCGCAGGATCAAAAGACCACTGTGGGATTCAAGATGTAACAAGTCTAACAAGTCTGTGTCACTGCTGTAAAGGCCAGACGGATCGGTTGTGACAACTCGAATGTTGTCTCCTGTCTGACAGGTTTACCGAGACTCTCCTCTAAAGACAAATGATATCGTCGTTTGTTCAGACTGATTAATATGACATATGTTTATTTTAACTGTCAGAGCAGAAAATAAGGTGTCATTCTCATTGAGAAGGGAGCAGTAAGGATGTGGAAGTCATAGTGTACGGATCAGCATACAAAGCATTTGACTCTCGGGTTGGTGACCGGGGGTTTCCGTCCCAGTTCCTACAACAGTCAACACAGGTTTTCTTTAATCATGACAGCTATCTAACCATAACCAAGTAGTTTTAGCAGTCTAAACTTAAGCATACCTGAACCACATGGGTGTGTCAGTATTTTCTTAGAGCTGTGGATGGAGGCAGATCTATTCTGCTGTCAAACATATCCAAACTGGATCAGCTTTACTCATTTTAATGAAGGCCTACATTAGCAATATGTATGAGTGTGCAATATACAGAATCACACTCAGTATCAGGATACTTACTAATGAAGATCAATATCAAAACTCAAAGTTAAGGACTCAGATCTGAATTAGTGGCAAAAAAACCCTTTCTATCATATGTTCTCCAAAAATAGCTGTAATATCCAAATGGCTGAGCGATGACAATTAATCCACCCCAGTGTTTCGGTGATGCTCGTTGACCTGATGTGACATGTTAGTAATGTGTTAGCTCAATAGGCAAAACCTGCACCTCCATAAGCCTGCACTGCAGAGTAAGTAACACCTGAGCTCAACACACACATACACATACTCTATAGCTCTATAGAGGAAATATACATGCGGATGCCATCCTTGTCTATTACTGATTCAGGCCTCAGTCTTCAACATTAATATGCTCAGACCACCTATTAAAAGCAATATCAATTACACTACTGCTTTTATTACAGGAGCACATGTACTGATGGGAGTGATGAAAGCATTATTGTTTTGTTAGCACAGCCATCTAAAATAATTGACTCCTGCTGTCTGAATAGGTGATCAGTAGGATATTGAGATGTAGCACAGAACAGAATAGTAGATTAACATACAACTTTGTCTTTATAATGACAGTTATCTGATTAGTTGTCTATATTAGGTCACTAATGTCTATCAGAACTGCCAGGTATTTGCTATAGATGTAAATATAAAGGGATTAATTGTTATAGAGTAACACCGTTATGAAACCTCAAAGTTCTTATTTTGTGCTCTAACTCCTAAATGTGTGTGTTTTTAGAACTAACCATCTATCTATGGAAGCAGCACTGTGGCCTAGTTGGACAAGAAGTTAAGATGGGAACAGGGTCATAAAAATGCTTAAGAACTCGGGGGTCAAGGGCAGCAAGAGTTTCATCTTCCCAACCATTGATGGTGTTGCTTTCCTATGGAGTGCCTGCCAACACCTCTCCATCTGACCTTGTCATCCCGCTGTAACACCATCACATTGACTGTTTTCTGGCACGTGCAGGCTTGGTGCATTTTCCTGCTGCTCATGCATGTGTGCAGCACACAGACCAACACAACCAGGTCAGAAACAAGACTTTAGCTCACCGGCAGAAAAAAAAATGTGAGTGAGGATACAGTTTAGGCTTCTTTCTCCAGTGTCTTATGCTGTTTTTATGATTTATTTAATGTTTGGAAACAGGAAGTCAGTGCTTAGTTATACTATAATCATACTATACTATGACTGACTATACTAGACAAGACCGCGAGCTGATGGCTAAATTGAGTAAATATAGAAGATTTATCTCACTGTGAGCTACACAGCTTTCCAGTACCTCATAAATAAGGTTCAATCTGAGCAGCATTACTGAAGAACTCCAGCTGACCTGCAGATCAGAGGATTTAATCAATTCCACAGAATGGATAGTTCAGGGACTCGTGATGTTTTGCATCACTCAAGACATAAAGACATATTTGAGTTTACCGCTTCAAAATTAATCTCCAGTTTAATTTAACTATCTTTTTAATCAATGTCGTTCTGTAAACTACTTTAAAATTAGCCGAGTTCAAGACCTCAATCGCTGCCTACTTCTCAGATTGTTTCAGCGATTTAAAAAGATCTGGCGTTGTGTAAAGCTCTATTGGAGAACTACTAAGACAATCAAAGCTTTAAAGGCAGGATTAAGAATGGATACATCATCTTCCTGTGCCAGAGCCAGAAAATATCCACATCCATGAAAAAAAGTTGCCACAAAAACAGCAAAAAGTGTGGATGAGGTAAACACAACTGCTTTCATTGCTAAAAGTTGACTCGCAGTTATAAACCTCTTAAACTGACATACGAAGGTGGACCCAAAAATTCCTGGAATTGTTAAAAAAAAAACTGTCATAAATCAATAAATCTTTTAGTTGTCCTTGTCCCATTCCTGGAAACGTTTCCTGTAGTCAACCTTTGTCACCGTGTCCACAGCTTCCTGCGATTCTTCCTGGATTTCTTCCACGGTGGTGAATCTTCTCCCTTTCCTTCAGTCCCAATTTTAGTTTCATCAAGCTGTAGGCATTACACTACCTAGCAGCAAATTCGAAAACTACACCCTTCTCCTGCGCCATCAATGGCTTCCAGGAATTTTTTGGTCCCCTCTCGTATTTATTCAGTTGCCATGAAAAAAACACAACAGTAAGTTAACTGCTCGTAGCGACTACTACCAAAGCATCTATGTTGACTGAAAATTACCTTAAAGCGATGGATATGTCACTTGCTACTGTTTGGTTAGGGCAAAACGGTACAAAACAACAGCCCCTCCAACCACACAATGCAAAAATTAATAGTACAGTGAAATAAAATGGCAATATAGATACTGCCCATACAGAAGCTACATAAATAATTTATGTGTCTGCATATACGGCCATAAACTTCATAATCAAAATATTCAGGAAAAAGGAACATTTCTTGCTAATGGGCAATCCTAGAGACACTGCACAGTTCTCACTCATCAGATCACGGGTCGTCCTCATCTCAGGTCAATGCAAAGATGTGCATGAGCAAACATGAGAGTCGTTTCTTCCTCTGCATCAGACGGAACGTATATACTGTGTGGATATGTGCACATCTCCCCCACTCTACATCCACTTTGCCTCGCAGACAGGAGAGAATCACTGAGGTGAGAGAAATTGAGTATCTGAAGAAACTCATATTAGACTGGCTGCATGTTAGTGATGGAGGCAGGACATGAAGTGAAAAACAGAGGAGAGGAGATGTCCCATGCCTGCACATAGACAGAGTGGAGAGGCCCGAGGGGACTTGATGTGACACACCAGCGGCCCCAGACAGGGGATTTAGTGGTGTGTTGGGCTTTTGTGCCACATTATTATCAGCCAGTGATCCGCCAGGCACATGGGCAGCTCTCGATCCCTTCAGAAGGAAGCAGTCTATCCCCCTGCAGTCTCCCTCCCAATGCTGTTACCACTATTCAGACAGACTGAGGCTTAGCTGGTGTTATTGAAATGCTGGGGGGAAACATCCTGCTTCAAAAAAAAAATCTTGAGAATGACGGAGAGGTAGAGATATAAAGGTTCAAGAAGAAGCTGCTTTGTCTCTTTCAAAACTAGTATGTAGGCAATCTGATGCTGAAGAGGACCCTCTATCATCTGAATCAGATGACACAAAAAGACAAGCATTTGGTCTTTTGATGGATTCATCCTCATAGGACAGGCTTACCTCCCTATCTCCACCTTTACTGTCAATTGTGAGAGGGGATTTGGTCTGTCTGCAGATAAGCATGCGAGCTAAGACAGCAAACAGGATGCTTGTTGCCATCTGTCTAGCCTTAACTTGCATGGCTTCTGCCGATCAGCCTTCCAATTTAGACAGCGGGGGCAGGTATTAAGCACCTACCTGCCTATCATGGAAATTTGTATCGGAAAGATCAACGTCTACAGGTGCCTGTCTGTCCCTGCAGGATCACACATAAACATGCTGATAGCTACTGACGTCACCTGTACCGCCAAGTGTCCCAGATAAGATTATTTTGGCAACACATGCAGGCAGAGGCTGGCAGTGATGTCGGATGTTTCCACAGCACAGCGGAGAAGAGTGACAAGGAGTGGAGCGGCACGTGGTGGGCAAGACCGGGGAGTGTGCAGCACAGAGAGCTGACGGACAGGCCGCTGATGGATTAGGTGGTAAGCCTGGCAGAGGGCTGCCCTTTCTAGATGGAAGCCTGCCTGATGCACTGTGGTGATTAAAAAATAAAACTGAAGGGTGGGGAGTGTGCTTAGGCTCTCATAAAACCAGCCAAAAGAAATGATGTGGAATAGATGTGAGATTGAGCAAAACAGTTAACTAGAAATGGAGCCATGAGGTTATGCTAGAGCAGCAGCACACTGTAGGTCATTAATCTGGCACGGTACGGGAGGTGGAAACCATTATTCAGAAAGATTACACTGTTTTTACTCATGTGGATGAGACTGTACACTTAGTGCTATGGAGCTGAGTAAAATAACAGCAAAATCGTTTGCTCTTTGTAACCTAAAAAGCTGGTGTGTGGTAGTTGGGGGTTGGGGGGGACAGCAATAGCTGCTGTATAATTCATGTGTTTTCACTCTTGCAGCAGCTTGCATCGGTCAACAGTTTTCTGTGCAATCTATATTTGTGTTTAATTATTTAGATTTCTACCAGTAGAACGTATGATTCTTCAGTGGCATAACACTACGATTTCTGTTGTGGAGTAGAGGATGACCAAATGCTACGTAATTACTAACTCTTAGGTGGCATTTTAAAACATCAACCAAGCACAACCATTTACAATAATGAGATAATATGAAATCTCCAGAAATTGAACAGAAATTGAAACACAGAATTTTGTTTTACTTGCATCCATTTTTATCATTAACATCTGGTCAATACCCAAGTTGCCCAAATATCTATAATAATATGTTTGCCTTTCTGCATTCTAGATATTTATATTACTGAACATATATGTCTCATAAAGCCATAAACCACCACTTAATTTGTTTCATAAAATGTACAACTACATTTTGATTTATTGAAAAAGATGGAAATGATGGGAAGAAGACCACCTGTTGGGAACATGGATTGGGAACATTTTCTGGGAAAGTGGGCACAGTATCTGGTCAATACTGGAAACAACTGCAATAAAAGAAGGCTTAAGTGTTGTTACAGTTCATGTTAGACAAAATCAGCTTACGATTGATCGTCTACTGATTAAATCTAAGTCTGGATGGTAGGGATGCTCGCTATTAAAATTTCAGATGTGTGATTACCAATCAATCATACATCCCTGGTCATTAAGGCCAATATCAATCAGTATTATTAAATCAGCTGCAATATCATAACCCGTCTACCTTTCACGTATAATACGCTGAATGTGACACTGTCGCCTCAAGTAACCAGTAAATTATATCAAAAGGGGAAGTCTGCTCCTTCCATGTTTTTACTAATGCACACAAAATTGATATTTTGACATCATCCATTCAAACTGTAAGTGTCACAGAACTGTGAATTGTGCTTAAATAACTTATGGATATATGCATTTGTAATTAAATGATTGACAGAAATCAGTGGGGCTCTATATCAAGTACAATTATGATATTTGTCTCATTTTTTAGGGCTGCACATAACAATTATTTTCATTATCAATTAAGCTGTTGATTATTGTCTAAATTAATCAATTGACCAAAAGTGCAACCTCAAACGTCTTGTTTTGTCCCAACCAACGGTCCAAACCCCAAAAGAAACCAGAAAATATTCTAATTTAAGGAGCTGTAAAAAGAGAGAATTTTAATATTTTTTATTTAAAAACAACTCAAAACAATTAATCATCAAAATATTTGGCGATTAATTGTTGCAGCTCTAAAATGTTTATGCAGTTATCATCTGATATTGATAAGACAGCCAATATATTGTGCACCACAACTTGAGGGTATCACAGTTTGGTCTTAGTTGTGTGCTCCTCTGCAGCAGCTTCCAGATAGTTCTTCATGTTCTCAAATACTGAATTTTTAAATTCAGTCGCATGTCTCTTTAAAAATGCATTTTCCTCCACATTCCTACATGCTTGGAGGAAGGATTCAGCTCTGAAATATTTCTTGTATGAATACATACTTAATTAAACTGCCTTATACAGTGAAGTTACTTCGTTACAAGTAAATAATGAAAACCAAATACTAAGTATGCATGTTTAATAAGCCCTTATCCCCTATATTTTAAGCTACAGGACAAGATATTTATAAGCATATAAAATACAAATGAAAGGAAGGCAATTTTAATTCACTGTAAGAGGCAAAGCAGCCAAAAAAATATACTCAACAGCAGTAACTCAGGCTGAAATATTAGCCTGAGACTCAGTCAACAGTTATTATTCAAACCTAAGCCATCGAAAATCAAAATCAAAAGAGCAAAGAGAAACAGACACTGTAGCAGTTATCATAAATAATAACAATATGACGTGTTATTGATCCCTGCAGATAAATTCTTGCCCTTATCCAGAGAGGTTAGAGGTCAGGGTCAGCCACAAAACAGTGATGGGAGGAATTTAATGACTCCATAAAGAACCCTTCAGGACTGCGCACCTGCAGCCAGTAATAAGTCTGCATGTGTCCAGCTATGGGTGCTCTCCTGGATAAACAAAGCTACTAAGCAGCCTTTGGAGCCCGAAAGTAAACAGACTCTCTTATGAGTATTCAGATCATATTAACACTGTGTATGTATCCGTGTCCACTTTCCCTGGCAAATACGGCTGAGATGCAGTGGAAAGTTACTGGTGCAGTGACGGAGTCGGGGTCCCACATGAAGCACAATGACTGTATTGTTAGACTCATGCCATTTGGTTGACACTTGTTATTATGCTGTCAAGACTTGTGGCTACTGTCAATAACCATCAACTTGAAAATATCTCTGGTCACTCCTCCTGCTTTCTGAGATTATAGGCTTTTGCTAGGGTGGGCAGGACAATGGCTGAGGGGTGCCCCTGTCTGCAATGGGTGCTATCCAAGTCAGGTGCATCCCACAATAGTCTCACTTCAGGAAACATCAAACAGACATAAAGCCTTTTGTTTGAGGGACCTATACGTTTTATCTGCAGGTATAAACATGACAGCAGACTTCTTCACTCTCTGTTAGGGCTGACTTTTACTAAAATGAGTTGTATTAGAATTGAACGACGAATTGTTTTTCAGGAGACTCCTTCGGAAAACTCACAAGGCCCCCCGGGGGATTCCCTGATCCTAGTTTGGGAACAGTTAATCACAGCTTTTGCTAGCAAGTTACTGTAACTTCCAGAGAGCTACGAGCCGGCCCTCCTGCAGTAACAAGAAAATAAGCACTGAATGGTTTCAAAACATTTCTCTGAACACATTGAATGAAGTAAAAATGTATCTACATACCCTCTGACCGGGTACGAAGATCAGACATCGTTCTCTGGACGGGCGGCATCTCTCCACGCAGCGCCGGGCGACGGCACCTGTCAAGCGGCCGCGGCTTGTTAGTTCTGCTCCCTGTGACTGCTTCTTCTCGACCGTTAAAGAATTTTTAAAAAACGGTTAAACATTCAACAGAAGAACCTCTCTCATGCGGACTGTAGCGCTGCGTGTTTGCTGCTAATGACAGTTATTTGTGAGATAGAGAACCAGCGTTCATTTCCTGGTGGTGACAATAACATGTCCAGGAGCCCACGGCTTCACGGATCCCCCCAGCATCCCCGGTTCACACGGCGGATTTGTAAAGCCGACAGACGCCTTTCGGTAACGCAGGAGAGGACACAGACTTATCATAAACTGAAGTGAGGCGGACGGTGGCGCTTCACATTATGGACGGTACCACTTACAGCTGCAATGGGAGGGGTGCCTCAACATAATAACAGCATTATAGGAGAAAAGAAAATCATGGTTAATTTATTTTTTTTCTGATGAAACACATTGTAAAAAGTGCTGAATTTTAATCGGTGTGGCTAGTATTGTTTAAGACATAGACATGATTTGAAAATGCCCATTAAAGTGTTCGTTTGGTGTGGACACCTCCCCTCCCTCTGCAGTAGTTGATGTGCACAGGTTGAAGAAACAACCATAGTACACTGGGTGGGAGTTGGCTTTTCACAATTGAGTCTTGATTTTTAATACATTATAGATATATGAATGTATTAATAGTTATTGTATTGTCATCAAATGATAACCCTCATCACTTAACAAGCTAACATACAGATATATGCTCAAAAATACGATGTAAAGCATAAACACATGGTAGGTCTCCACTCCACATGCTTATGCTATATTTGTAAATAATGGGGATTATATGGTGGTACTTTTTTACAATATTTTTTTTTTAAATAAAGCAGCAATGAACTGATGTTTTGTAAAGTATTACTAATATATTTTTAGATATATTCCATAACACATTACAAGTATGCTGGTAGAAGTTTGCCACACAAATAACATTTAACTGACACAAATAATGAAAATCTAGCAAGCAAAGATATTATATGTCCGAGGGATTTGGCCTTTGAAAGAAATAAGAAGACGTTTCCTAAATCTTATCTGGTACTTTGACCTAACCCATAAAATTACTGATTTGAATTATTAATACCTTTATTACTGCTAGTAGGTTGTTTTAAATTAGTGTTGTGTGGATTTATATTTGTTCTATATTTTTAACATTTAGCATAAACTTTCTAGATAAATAGAAAGCCACCTGTGACATGATAGGCATCCACACAATTCAGAAATAGGAAACAATATTATGTACTATAAAGCATGATACACTGGCTGTGATCATCACAAATGAGAGTAAACATCTGTTAACATCTGCACAGCAGCCCAATGGAGAAGGAGTCATCCAGATAGTACAGTTAGTAGCACATATTCAGTAGGTGTAAATACCAGTAAACAAAGATGAACAAAAAATGAATCACATATCCTGATGTGATTCATGTCTGACCTCTTATTCCTTCATTGGTTTTGTCTTTTAGTTATTTATTAACCAGAAAGGACTCCTGCCTTTAAGCTCTAACCTCTGAAATAAGGTTGCGGAGCACTAGAGCCTAACTCATCACAGAAACAATCTGATATTTTGGAGAATACTCTTGTTTATAATCATATCCTGAGTCAGATAAGAAGATTGAATGACAAGTAAAATACATCTACAAACAACTCCAAAGCTCTCTTTTTTGTGTCTTTAAGAAAACACAAAGCCAGTCACTGAAAACTCTTTTGTTGTTTTGTTAAACTTTAAGCAGGTATCAGCTAAGTTCCATGTTTACAGATACTTTGATGGGAAACATGGCTGCAGACTGTCACATCATCTGTTGCATAGATGAAGGTTATAACCTCACAGAGCAGTATCTTCTCTTTAATCCTGTCAATAAAAAAAGCAAAACAAGTCTGGGGAAACTAAATTCTTAAACAAAAATAAAATAGTTTTGTAGTGAGAGACAGTTAAAGACCACAATAATGTAATCAAGCAGTTGACCATAGACCTTAGTATCAGTCACTGTGTTATTATGTGATTATTGTCTCAAGACAAGCTCAGCGAGAGACCTAATCCGGGGTGACTTACGCTAGCTTACAGTTTCCCTTATATCCCTCATCAGTGTGTCGCTCTCCTGTCATGAATCTGCTCTAGGATGGACCCTCAGTTACATAGAAAATAAACAATATACATGTAAAAACACAAAGAAGAGAGCAGCAACAATGGCATCTCTGCTGTGACTGCCTGGCTGCTGTTCTGTACGTACGGTAAATCAAAGTGGGCTCTCATTCTCACTGCAGCTGAAATGCAAATCACACTGGAGACGGCATTTGTACAGCAGCAGCACCACTGCAGTTGCCTGAGAGAACTGCAGTGTTACAGACACACTACAGTTGTTTGATGTGTTTGTTGCAGGAATTCTCACAATGCCGAACAGCCTATGTGCACGTATGTTTACCTCAGTTATTACTGCCAGATTCTCTGCATATTTTCATGTAATTTAACAATCTTTGTTAGGAGTGAGTTTGGAGACTTTGCTAGTATTTGGATCCGTATTCCCTTTAAAATTAAAAATCTATTTACTGTTGTGGGGATTAGAGGAAGATGAGATTATGCTCCTGCTCCTGAAAAAACATGAAACAGTCTTTGTGTATGAGCAGTGCAGTAGATGCCGGCATATTTCACAACAGCAAGCATATCTGTGTTCACATCTCTTTGAACAAAAAAGATATTCATAATAATAATAAAACATGTTTTTTCCTGTCTCTTTAAATCTTTAAATCCAACTGTAACACATTTCTGTACAGCCGAAAAGGCAAAGAACAAAACACACAGACACATTTGGATACATAGGAGGTTAAGATTCACCCTTTCCAAAAATAAGAAATGGACACCTGAACATCTACGCCTCCTCCTGTGCCTGTTAAGAGACACATCTCTCCCAAAGATTCAGTTTCTCCCACCCGCCCCCCCTCCCTCCACCTAATTCAACATCAGCTCGCCACCACAGGGATTTGGCTCTGTAGCTCCCATGGTTGCTAAGCAACAGCGACAAGAAGCCTGCCTCTTCGATTATGTGTGTGTGCAATGGTTTTTGTGTTTTATTGTATATCAGTCCAAACAGTGACTCATTTAACCAGCCGTCCAAATTTCTAACACTGTCAAAATCTGTGTCAATTACATACAAAACTGCATGTTTATCAGTTTATGTTTTTTTAATCTTCATCAGAGTCACCTAAAAAGATTTCACTGATGCTCCCTCCTAACACCTTTGTTCTTTGATAGGATGTAGTGTAAATATATATTTTGGCTGACTGTGACTTGAATGCAAATAAAATATATGACAAGGTTTTAACACAAACAACAGAGATGATGCTACTTTAGAATCAGGGCTTCACTCTTTTATTTTTGTCCTCATCTCAGAAGCACTAAGTATTCATCATTCCAACCACAAACAATTAGTATTTGGGGCATCCAGTATTAAAGACAAACACATTATAACATTCCTGCAACATTCCTGGTTCAATCCTGGCTGTGGAGTTTTGCTGCCTATCATGCCCTCCTCTCTCTCTATTGTGTTTCTTGTCTGCATCTACACCATCATCAGCTAACAAAGGGAAAAATGCCCCAAAAAAGAGTTATACTGACTGAGATGAGTCCAAGAAATGCAGATGTATATTTTTAGGTCAGTGCAAAACCTCATCTACTGCTGTCATCAGTCCAACTTTTATCTCGGCTTTTGGTCTGCGACTTTTAAGCTGTTTTACAATCATAAACATCATTTCTTTGGGTTCTTTAAATCAGAATTGACTCAATTGACTTTTTGCAATTTTGAGTTTCATCACAAAGTTGACACAGTTTTTTTTATCATACTGTATGTCATCATATGCAATCTTTGGGATGATTTTCCTGTGGCTTCATAGCTGTCAAACAGAACTGCAAACCATTTGGAGACGCACGCACATGAATTTGGTAGCAAAGGTGCAGAAGCAGGAGTGACACGTATTTCCACATTTCTTTACAGGTTCCCAATAACTTCAATCAATCAAAAGTGACTGGAAACTCATAATAACAACCATTTTTGAAGCGCTTCTGAGCTACCAACAGCTCCATCAACTCTCCTTTGAATGCCTCCCTCTCACCTTCTCCACTGCAATGAGTTTGCAGAGATAACTAACAAAAATCAGGTTAAACAACCTTAAACATAAATAATGATGTGTGTAAGCCCTTTGCCTCCGCAGGAAAATACGTTGAGCCACTTTGCTGGCGTTGAGAGAGAAATACTAAGGAATGAAGTAATGCAGCTTAAACCCTGCAACAGCTTTACTGGATTCTATCCCAGATGCTTTAAAAAGGGTTTCCAGCTGAGAATAGAGGATGAAGTACCGGCTATTTCCCTTACTGCTATCTTTTCAATAGCACTGAAAACTGCTATTATGAAACCTCTCCTGTATGTAAACTAGATCCTTTAGTGCTGAACAATCTTATAGTAATTTAACATAAATCTTCTCATAAGTAAAATAAATGCAAAAACAGCTTGATATACTGTATTTATGGAGACTTTACCACAACACTGAAACAGCACTTAACTTGCAAAAATGAAGACCAGCTCACAATTGAATGCTTTTAGACTTTAGGGAATGGTGCATATATTCTGAACATTTTTTATTTCTACAGGGACTTTAGAGGTGTGTTCACCACACCTGTGTCTTTCTTCAGACTGAAAATCTCGGTCTCTTCAGCATAAATTAATCCTGTTCCTTCTCACTTACCCTGAATCATTTTGTCATTGATTGACACTCTAAAGATGGAACAAACCAAGCCGCTATATGCAGCCATCAGGCCCACAGCTGCATCCTTCATTCCTTGCCTACTGCTCTTCAGAGAGTGATTGGACAGCCTGACATTTAGCTGTAATTGAATTGCATCCTGCCCCCTTGTGGATGTTGATCTGTAGTCAGGGAGGGTGAGGTGGTTTGATGGCCAACTAATCACAAATGGTGAGTCATTTGCCAAAGCCCTGCTCACAATCGTTGATTAATATTTGCAGATCCTCTTGTCAAACATTTTTATCTATGAGCCTGTTTAGACGTAATGTAGTTATAAATACCATTTCTCTTCAGTTCAAGATGTGGGGAGATCAGTCTGATTCTGTCATATTACAACAACACAAAAGTGATCTGCAGATCAGTCATATAATGAAGTAAACAAAAAATCATACAATCATTCTATGACTACATCTGTTTATTCAAGCGGCTCAAAAATTTAAACGGTTTTTCACCCGACACTGACTCAGTCACAGCCGAGCCGACGCACAGCAGTATTAATCTTTTCAAATTGCTTTTTTAATAGCAGTTGAGGTGGCTGGCGAAGCTACATTAGCACTACTGATGAGGAGGGCTGAGAGAGAAGCTCTTCAGGTTGAATAGACTATCACCATCTCAGTGGTCTCTTGTCTAAATGTGCTAATGTGAGATAAAATGGCTGCTTGACTCAACATGGCGTGGGTGTGTTTCACTGAACTCTTGATAAGCCTTTCCCATCCTGTTTACAGGAGACTAAACAATATCAACATGGCGAGCTTGTTTTTAACGTGCATGTTTTAGCTTTAGTCATCTACTGTAGTGTCACTGTAGTTGTGTTTATGTGAAGCCTTTTGTTTGAATGACTGCTGAAGAGATTTATTTTTTTTATGTCCATTGAAAGTTATAGAGAATATGGGGGAGGGATGATTGAGAAACAGTTCCTCCATGATATAAAAAACCTAATTAAAATGAAAATGATATGTAAAGACCATGACTGATTTATTCCAATTATAAGAACAGTATGTTCAACTGCCAGGCAGAGTAACATAAGCAGCTTTATAAAGTCTGAAATGTTGAATCTCTAATCTACCTAAGTTGCCATAATATATCATATCATATCACATCATATCATATCATATCATATCATATCATATCATATCATATCATATCATATCATATCATATCATATCATATCATATCATATCATATCATATCATATATTAAAACTCTCCACTAAAACACAATATTTTATGGTTTGCATTTTGATGAGGTAGCATGACTCTCTGCACCTGACAATGACCTATATTAATGACCACCAACATAACTTACAGCAATGTTTTTTTTAATTACTGAGTTTGGTTCAATTCAAACAGATAAATGAAGAAATGCACAAAGAGAATCATATTTTGATCAAAACAAATCTTAAAGATCCCCTCCAGAAATGTTTTAAGACATAAACATATTGTGTGTCCAATATGTTTCTTGCACAAAAAGTTCAATTACCCAGTTAGAACTTAAATGACACCTCCTTCTTCTCCCTCACTGAAAAATCTAAATCTATGAATACGCAAATATTGCTCATTTTCAAATATTTCTCTTACATTACAAAAGTCCTGTGTGTTTGCACTGGGGGCTTCCACATCACACTAGTAAGTTGAGTACTGGACCATGACTGGCTTCAAAGCTAGTTGTGAGTAAAAAAGGTGAGTAAAAAAAGAAACCTTCCTCTTTCCTCAGATGAATATGAAAACAGACTTCTAGTGTCAAACTCTGCACGTACATCCTTCTGCAAAGAGAAGGTCAAACATCCAACTTAAGTAACAAGAAGCAAAACACATTTTTGAGTGGTGAGGGACTTAAACTTATTGTTCATTTATTGTTTTTCTGGAGCTTCCAAGATTTGGTGTTTCCAAGGAAAAGAAAGGTTAAATATAGTGAGGGGTAAAAGGAAACTTAAAGACCCTGAAAACATAAATGTTTCTCTTTGCCAGTAAACATTCATGACTAAATAATCAACAATAAATGTTAAAATTTGGGTAAAACTTACTTATTTACATCCTTATTTATTGAGGATGTAAAGTTTAACATTCAGAGGACTGAGGCCAGTGTGGGTGTGGTTTAATCAGATTTGACTGAGCGTCCTAACAACATAAGCAAACAGCCAAACAGCTGACAACAGATTCTTATCCACGTGTTGCTAAACTCTGATTGGCCCAGGAAAGTACATGACATCACTGTTCCCAAATGTACCCTGCCTCCTTCAAACCAGTGAGAGGAGTACTGACAAAATCGCACAGACACAGAGGAAGATCTCCATGAGTCAAGGACAATTAAAGATCATTTTTAGGAAAAGCAGCTCGATAAAAAGAAGAAGCTCTTAAACAAGATTTAAAAGATGATTTAGCCACCCTCTGGCAGTAATTTTAAAGTCTAGACACCCTAATGGGATTTAATGCTGGCTATTAACAGCAGTTATATAGAATAGAAATAGAATATAATAGAAAGCCTTTATTGCCATTGTATTGTAAATACAAGGAAATTAAGAGTGCTACTCCTGGTTAGTGCATTAAAAACAAATTACAACATAGTTTCACACAACCACACAACACAAGTCCTAAAATAAATAAATAAATATATATAAATCAGTAAAGTGTATCATGAAATAGGTGTCGTATACGGAGTAATATGAAATATTGCACATAAATAGATGTGATTATTGCACAGTGTGAAATTTATGAGAATGATATGATATTATTGCACTTTATGAGAGTAAATATTGGGTTGTAGCACCAGGACAGTTTTCATATTGCATGCTGAGTTGATTACTTTTTGATGGAGTGTACAATGAGCCTTTGCAGGCTGTATTTTAATAGCTGTTGTAATGACCTTATAATAAAAGACAGTTTGAGGGAGAATTAGAGTCACTTTGGATCAATAAGACTTGGAACCACAGCCAGACTCATAACACCACAACCTCATGATGTCACTAAATCTTAGTTTGACACATTACACATTACACCGTGTATGTGTGTGCGTGTGTGTGTGTGTGCGTGCAGCTCTTACCTCAGGGGCCAAGCTGCAGTACTCAAACAGAGTGGCACTGTCACCACTCTAAGCTGACGTGTTACATCTCCGGGGAGCCGCTTCATCACCTGTGACACGAAAAAACTGGCCGAGGCGTCTCTGCGGACACGCTGCTGCATCGTGTCACTGTGACACATTATATGGTTCTACTCTGTTAGGGCGCCCGGTGAACACCTGCACTCCCAATTGTAACACAGTAAACAGTCAAGGAATATCCACTTACGTCATGCATTCATGTGGAGATATCATAGTACATTTATTTCTGAGTACACTGCGATATATATATGAGGCTTCAGGGGGTACCTGTACACACTAAAAATCACTGGGTTCAATTTTTACCCAGTTTGGGTCAATATAGCACCAATGCAACACTGGGTTAACTTTACTCAGTAGCAATCTGTTATTTTGACCCACACAACAAGCTTTCACTAAAAACTATCACAAATTTTTCTCATACAAAACAATGTGCCTATGACACTCAAAAGATACACAAGTTATTAACATTTAATAACAAACTGGGAGATTTAAGTTTAAAAAGAGTTGAGTAGATTGTAAAGCTTTAGTTTGGGTAAATAACCCAACAGTAAAATAAAAAGTAACACTAAAACTGGGTCAAAACGACCCCTTGTCTTGAGTGTCTTTGTAGGTAACATTAGCCCAGTGTTGTGTTGGTGATATGTTGACCCATACTGGGTAAAATTTTGAGTTTAGCATTTTCTCTCTTGCCAAGAGCTAGATGAGAAGATCAACACCTCTCTCACGTTGAGAGTGAGAGTTAAATCTCTGCAAGAAAACAAGTAAGCGTATTTCCCAAAATGTTGATCTATTTCTTTAAATGTAAGCAATTTGCTAAATTATTTCATTTAATTTCAATATTCAGATTTAAATATTTGTCATTTCAATTTTAAAAAATATAGTGAAAGAAAGAAATAGCAACAACAAAACATGAACGCATCAAAATAAAATCCTAAAACAATTAATGTGTACTGGTGCATGAAAACCAGTCCAATAAAAGATCTTGGTATGTTCAAATAAACTCAGTAAACAGTATATAACATACTTTTACATATACAGTACATAGAAAGTAGCAAAAAAATGATGTAAGGTGGCTAAGTTTATGTGTGTTATCATTACCAATGTTTTAAATGAACAACAAAAACCCCATCTACACTAATAGATTGTAGAAGTAACATCATAAATGTTATGAATCTTGAAATGTACTTCACAAAGAAGTTGTTTTCGCCTCACAGTGTTGGTTGTCATCTCACCCCAAGAGGGAGAAATGTTTGTTTGATTAAAGCACATGAAGTCAGGCCATTAAAAGTCTTCTGTCAAAGCTTTGGTTAAAAAAAAAGAACTGTGTAAACTGTGATGAATAATTCACAGACAACTATCATTTTACTTGAGGTTAGCTTGCTGGGTTGCCATGGTAGAAATGCATGTATTATTTAATGGCTGTGTGAGTCTGACTGTAAGACAGCTTAGGCTCTCGGTCATTTTTAGATCGGTTCACACTGTGAGGATTAAACGTGGTAGTAATCCATGGGAAACAAAATAGAGTGTCTGAGCTGCATGTTGACCTCCGAATGAGAAGGAAGGAGCTACACTGCAGGCTTGTGGACCATGTAATGTGGCAGAGGGTTTGCAATGGAGGGGACAATGCTGACGGCAGAACAGGAAAAGCCACAGAAGCGGGTGAGGTTCCGCGTGGCTTCAGGGAACAGCGGCCGGGTGCTGAAGGAGATGTTCAAAGATGAGGGGCCCTCAGACTCCCTGGATTCAGACTGTACCAGCAGCTCTGACGCTGAACGGGCCAGTACTCCCTCTACAAGTGGAGATGCACACGGACACCTGTACCTGGGCTCTGAGCTGGATGACAGTGAGAGTGAACCTGATGAACTGCTCATGTACGCAGGGGCCACCAAGGACTGGACATTCACTACCAAGAGGGTCAACATACTCAGTAAAAATGGGACTGTGAGGGGGGTCAAACACAAAGTCAGCGCAGGTCAGACGCTGTTTGAAAACCTTCCCGATTCCAACAGTGTAAGTACATTTATCAGGACCTGCTTTTATCTTATTGTTTAGTATAATCAGTTTAATGATATGATATTATTATTGTTTGAAATGTTTTAACTCTAGTTCCCATCAGTGTCTTTGTCCTCTGACTAAAGTCTAGTTACATGTAGAAGCGACATGACTAGGATAAAAGCTAACAATAGGGGACAAGGTCACAGAGCAATTAAAGTTTAATGATGCATTTCGTTAAGTGTTTCAAGAGAAACTAATCAGGTTAATGAATTCTCAGCACTTCGCTTTCTAGTATCCCTGCAAAAAGATCTATTTGTTATTCTTGGGTAACTCTTTGCCTGTGTGTCAATGCATACGTGATACAGAAGGTCATATAGATGAAACCATTTCTCTGCAATGTGGTATGACGTGAACAAACAGCGTCACTGTCGAGATAAAGCTTCTTGTCACGATTACCTGAGATAATCTTTCTTTTAGGTTGAGGTTAAAATGAGGTGAAGAGGTCTGGTCTGATCCGAAAGGAAAAGTCTGGTGTTTCTATACATTTTTATCAGTTTAAGAATCACAAACACTTTACATTATCACCGATTGTTTTACAAAGCATGCCATAGCTTCTTACATTTTTCAGTGTTTTTGACTCACCTACTTGAGGTATTTCATCACAATGAACCTGTATCTTTATTTAAATCATATGTATTCAGCATTGTATTGTAATGATATTTAAATTTAATGATAAGAAATTAACTTTATAAGTAGTTCAAATTCTTAATAAAATAGTTAAAAATTCTTAAAATTACATCTACTATTTTTCCTTCATTGATAAGTTCTGAATCTATGAATGAGAAAATAATTTTAGTTACAATAGTTTAACTGTTGGACACAAGACGTCTCCTACTTCACTGAAAAGTCCATTCTCTGTGTTTGTGCACTGGAGCCTTCAGGTTTCCAAATGACACTTGTGTAAGTTTTATACCGGACCGTGATTGGCTCAAAACTAGTTGTGATGTCATACACCTTAAACTTAGATTTTCAGTGAGCATAAAGAAACCTTCTTCCTTCAGCAGATGAATGTGAAAACAGCCTTCTAGTGTCACATACATCATTCTGCGCAGTGAAGCTCAAACATCCAACTGAGGGAACAAGAAGAAAAACAAATTTTTGAGTGAAGGGGGACTTTAAGTCTCTGTGAGTCTCTGTTGAGATAAATGGAAACCAAGGACCCCTGGAGGGGAGATTGAATATATTCAAAAATATAAAAATCTATAGGATGTTTTGGGAAATTCCTGAAAGTTGAGCAAATAATACATGACTTGTAGTAAAATTGTTGAAACATTTTGTACTACTTTCTACTAAAGCATCCCTTGTAAAGGCATCATAAGTCATAACTTATGGCTTTATTAATGGTTTATAAATCCTTCACTAATAATTTATAGATCAGTTATTTAAACCATTAATAAAACATTTGGGTTGCCAGGTGGTGGAAAAAAGGAGCTGGTGTTTTTCTTTTCTATTTGGTAGTAATACACTTATAAATGTTACTAATCATTAGTAAATGTTTCAAAACTAGTAAGTAAGTAGTCATACAGTCTAATCAGTCAGAGGGATTTTTCACAACCTGGCAACCCAAATGTGGCACTCATTAATGGCTTATAACTTATCTGTAAGGCATAACTAAATTATGTATTAACCATAAATAAAGGCATTAGTTTTGACTTATAAACCCTTTATAAAGGGTAGCTTACTTAAAGTGGTACCAGACATCATCATAATCTACAGCATATTGTTGCTGGGAGGCATGAATTGATCTCTGAATAATTAATGTGAACCTTATGTATAACAAAAAACACAAAAGGCAAATGTAAACATATAACTAATTTATGGATTTCGGTTCCCCCGCAGATGGAGTTATCTCTTGAGTTTGGGCGGATAGTGATCTACACTACAGGTTTCCGTGTGGTGAGGACCACCTTTGAGCGCTGCGAGCTGGTCCGGAAGATCTTCCAGAACCACAGGGTGAAGTTTATGGAGAAGAACATCGCTCTGGACTGTGAGTACGGGAAGGAGCTGGAGGAGCGGTGCAAACGTGTGGGAGAACCTCCTTCATTACCTGTTGTGTTCATAGACGGACACTACCTTGGGGTTAGTTCTTATTACTCCTCTCTAATGATATCTGACCATGATATCTTTCAGAAATACACAGAGAGCTCATTAAATACTGAATTTTGGCATTAACCTGTTTTGCAGGGTGCTGAGAAAATACTAGACATGAATGAATCAGGAGAGCTTCAAGATCTACTGACAAAAATTGAGGTTGGTTTTCACAGTGTGTTCATTGGAATCATGAATAATTGATGGTGACCAAATAGATGATTTTCCTGTGAATCAGGGTGAGCGAACCGCTTGATTTGATACACATGATGTTAAATTATTCACATGACTCCCGTTGGATCTAGTGAGCAATATTATATGTGCATAAGGTGATTATATAGTCATAATAAATTAACGCTTTGTGTTTGTCCAAAGCCATTAAGATGAACACAGTGCAAATAGGAGCAGTCATTTCCCCTCACTAGTCATGTCATCAATAAAACATCAGCACACTGAAAAGTAAAACATGCATGCACATCAATAAATGACCATCAATAATGGAGGGCTTGTTATTGATTCTGCTTTCAACACATTTGTTCACACACACCAACGCAGAGCACATCACTCTGTGGTACAAAACTGAATTGTGTAAACTGTTTCTGTGTCTGTTAAGCTACAGATACGTCAGTCACACATGCACTGGCCTTTACTCAGGCCTCAGATATTGGAATTTAGACCCAACAAAAAGCTTCATAAGCGAATGCAAAGCAGTGTGATGACATTTGAATCATGTATTCCACTCACCGCAGGCTGTTAAAAAAAATATGCAGCTCTCAAAGGTCACGCTTGCACTAATCAGTCCAGAACAGGCCAGTAACATGGCTTGATTGTGTGTTTAGCTATATCTGCAGAGTGATGCCTTCCAAAAAATTCACAGTTGTGATTAAAGCAATAATACAACATTTTGGGAAATACACTTGGAGGAGAATATTGAAACCACTGAGACACTAAGCTTGTCTGCCTCTGTTGAAAGCTAAAAAAAAAAGCTGATTATATATCTTATAGCTTGTTTGTTTAATCTGTGCACAAAACCAGTGCAAAGACGAGAGCTGAAAAGATTAGTTGAGTATTGTATTAGTCCATCGATAGAAAAAAAATCAGCAACTATTTTGATAATCATAAAAAATTATTAATCTTTTCAGTCATTTTTCAAGCAAAAATTGTGAAACATTCACATGTTCCAGCCTCTCAAATGAGAGGATTTGTTACTTCTCTTTGCGATATATCATACAGTACGTATATTTACATATACAATATGTGTATATTGTATATACTGAATATCTTTGGACTGCTGAAGATGTCATCTTGGGGTCTAAGGTTGCGATGGGCATTTTTGCCCTGTTTTGTGACACTGCATAGACTACAGGATCTATCTAAAGTCTTAAAAATAATCATCAGGTTTATTGATAATGAAAATAATAGTTAGTTTTGGTCGATTTTGGTTTTACTGGACTTAGGCATAGCATTCGATACTGTTGATCACCACATATTATCCACAGGCTAAAACACCTGGTGAGCATTTCTGGGACCACATTGGAGTGGTTCTCACTGTTAGGACTTTGTCAGTCTCTGTAGGTGAATTTGTGTCAGACACTGCTTCTTTGTCATGTGGCATCCCCCAGGGATCGATCCTGGGGCCTATTTTATTCTCCATATACATGCTTCCAGTAGGACAGATTATCAGTAGTTTCAGCAACATCTCATCATCATTTGTACACTGATGACATCCAGTTATACTTTTCCTTCAAACCTGATGAGCTTGATAGACTGTCTGTATTGAACAACCATTTAAATGCAATTAGGAACTGGATTATTGTTTCTGTTAACCTTCACTCAGTGATCACACAGAACCTTGGTGCCTTGTCCTCATCTTCTCGGTCTAGTCTGCATAATCTTGGTGTGATTTTTGACCAATTTATGAGTTTTGATGCTCATATTAGGATGCTGACTTAATCATGTTTCTTTCACTTAAGAGACATAGCTAAATTCAAGTCTGTTGTGTCAAAAGCTGTAACGGAGATGCTAATACATGCCTTTATCTCATCACGTCTAGACTACTGTAATCCTCTTTATACCTGCCTAAATATATCTTCTTTACACCATTTACAAACCATCCAAAATGCTGCTACTAGGCTTTTAACATGATCCAACAGGTGGTCACACATTACATCTATTTTAATCTCATTGCATTGGCTCCCCTTTCATTTTAGAATTCAATTTAAAATCTTGATGCTCACTTATAGAGCCCTGCATGGCCAGGCTCCACATATATTGTGGACCTTCAACACCCCCACACCACGAGCCGAGCTCTTAGGTCCTCTAACCAGAGTCTTAGCTGAAATGATATTTTCCACGTCAGCGAGTACATGAGGGTCCGCTAGGGTCTGTGTGATGTAAAATTTGTCATCAGAGGGTGTATGAGTAGGCTTTGTGTGGACATCCACATACCTCCAATTTGTTGTGACCACGCAGTACAGAAGGGTCTATCTGTTGTCCTGTAGACCTACATGACACACACCCACTTTATTACACGACATCTTCCTCAACCCCCCCGCCATTGTGTTTTATGCCTGTTTTTCTCATGTGTGTTGTATCTGTTGATCTGTTTTATTTAGCCTACTTTGACTGTGAAGCACTTTGTGATTGGTGTCTGTGAAAGGTGCTTTATAAATAATCTTTATTTACTTACTTGTGGCTTTATAGACAACAAGGAGTTACTTTTATTGCTGCATTCACACAATGTTGTGTTCACCACATGTTTGGAGCAGTTCGTTAACACATGAAACCAGATACAAATCAATGGTGTATAGCTCCTTTTAAATCAGCTAAATTGATTGTATTAGTGTTGATATTGGAGTTAATTTAGATGAAACTATCAATAATTAAGGCTTTGCAGCCATTTTGCTTCTTTCTTTCAGTTCCTCTCACCAAGTGGGAGATATTTTTGCTGTATGAAATTCCAAATATTCCCGGCTTGGAATTACAACTAAGAGAATGACATGAATGGTTTTGCTCATAATTACGGACCTTTATGATATGAAGGGAAGGTAGCATAAGTAGCACATTATTTCTTGGCTGGCTGCAGTGACCTGCTGGAGTCTCACTGGTTGCCTGGCAACATCACAAAGATAAGACACCAAGTCATTGCACCCAGCCAAGAAGTAGTCCTGCACATTACCCTTGTCAAAACCAAAACGTGTCATTTTTACACCTCTGTTCTTGTAGCATTAAACAAACCAGATATATGTGTAGTGAATTTAGAGGTGCTGGTTGGCATTTTTTTTACTTTTGGACAGAGTCAGTTTAGCTGTTTCCCCATGTCTTCTGTTGCTCTGCTAAGCTAAGCTAACCGGGTGCTGCTGTAGTTTCATATTCACTGTACAAACATGTACACGTACAAAAGTAAGTGTATTTCCCAAAATGACCACTACTTTAAAGTTTTAAGTTATTTGCACCAAATCCAGCTGATTTAAAACCTTGTATCTCTAAAAATGTGGGAAGAGAAGGAAAACCAGCAGTAATTTGTGCTATACATGTAATTCTTTTAGATGTTGGATATCTAATCTGGGTTGTGAATCTCTTCTCTAGAGGGTACAGCAGCCCCAAACGTGCCAGACCTGTGGGGGCTTTGCCTTCATCCCGTGCCTGATGTGCCATGGCAGCAAGATGTCCGTGTACCGCAACTGCTTCACGGATTCCTTCAAAGCCCTCAAGTGCACTTCCTGCAACGAGAACGGCCTGCAGCCGTGTGTAAGCTGCAGTGAGTGAGGATGTTAAGTGCCTGACCCAACATCCTTCCTTCCTTCCTCCTCCAGGACCCAACACAGGGCCCTGAACTGGACTGCAAAACAGGAAGTGAAATGACACAGCAGGACTCTTCTTCCATGGCCATTAATTAGTAAAAAAATATGCATTTGTAATAAAATCTGTGAATTTGTGGATTTGGTATTGTTGCAATGATTATATTTCTATGTATCTTTGTCACTTATTATATGAATGTTTTGTTGCAAATGCGTTCATCAGGCTTCTCCCGTTAGTTAACTGCAAAAGTCTTATCAGAAAACAAACTGTCCAGTGAGGAGCTGTAAACTAGTCTCACCTCTGGTCAACTTAAGCTTGTTACTTAATTAGTGAGGAGGATCCTTCGTCAACAGTGCTCTCATTACTATTCCCATATCAGACAGAGTTAAAGATAACGGACACGGAGGACAGAGAGGGAAAGTCGAGGGCTCAATTTGCAGCCAGCGGAAGGCATGAAACTAAACCTTTACTCACAGTGGAGCATCAAACATCATACCTAAATCCAAATAAATCAAGGAAATCAGACTTTAACCTTTTTAATAGTACTTTATATAATGTCTCAGCATACATACATACACAACAACATATCCTGAAGCAGTACAATGCAATCTTACTTACTGGTTCAATAATGTATCGGCTGCTTAAGGATTTAGGTTTGCATTGAATAATTAAACTCAAGGGGAACTTAATATGTTCCAGCTGTCTTTAACCCTTATGTATTTTAGTTTTTGACAATTCCAGCATGAAAATTAAGACACACCACTATCGCACTGTCAAGCCAACCATCCATCTATCCAGATGACATGCAATCCTCGCCGTTTTGTGTTTTTAACGGGTGATGTCATTTGGCTGCCATCCAAGGGGTCAGGGAAACGCAGCGGCACAGCAGAGCAGCAGCAGCAGCAGCAGCACAGCTCTCTATGCTGTCATAGCCCTGTACAATGCTGCTTGAACATGATTAGACAAGGCAGCACTGTAAAGAGGCTAAAAGCGTAGAGCACGGTAACGATGATGATGATGATGGTGGTGGTGATGATGCTCATCCGCCATGAAGACTTCTCCTGCCATCGTACACTACCTGGATTGTTCTAGATGTCCCTGCACCTATTGAAACAGCAACCAAATCGATTATTATTGTAGGGAGGGAGGGAGGGCGGGGGACGGGGGAGACACACACACACACACACACATACACATACACAAACACACTAACACATACACAGACACACCAACACACACACGAGGCGTATAAACGCAAAAAAGGTTGATGAGGTTAGGTCATGTATGGGCAATGGGAGGTGATTACATTGCTGCACAGAATCTCCTTTCTTCAATTCAATAGCACAACGAAGAGTAATGGGGTTTGGGGGTTTTGCAACCACAGGCTTGTGATGATGGAGGGGAGGTTGCATGAAAATCTGAGAGCCCAACTGTGCAGGTTTACTGCGCCCCCATCTGTGGGCTCCTGGAGACGAAAATATTGGAGAAAAAAAAAAAAGGATGCATCGAAAAATACAACAAAAAACGCCACATTTCTTAAAGTCGCTCTAACAAACAAACCGATTAATGATCGTGAAAACAACGATGTGATGTGCAGAAGGCTGCGGAAGGATTGAAGATGTGTTTGGTTGATCTCCAGACGTGACAGGCGCGCCTCGACGCATGTTTTCTTTATAATAAAAAGCCAAATCAGACAGATGATCTGGTTGTTGTTTTTTTTTTTTTTTTTTTTTTTTTTAATCAACGTGCACACAAGCGAACCTTTACCTGAGGAGGGGAGACATGAAAGGAAACAAGATGGGCAGTGGCACTGGCACAACTGACTTGGGAATGGCATGACGAGACATGACACTGATATGCGCGCAACACCCAAAATGTGAAGACAACATTCAATGGTCAAAAACCTGCAATGGAGTTTGTCCGCATTTTCTCCCCGCTCTCCGGGCTTGGCGAAAAATTATTTCAGTCGAGTAGTCTAGTGTGGTCCAGCCGCGATGCTGTGCGTAATGTTTTGAATGGTCGGTCAATGCGCAGACTGGTTGGAAATGACTGTTTTTATTGACGTCAGCGCACAGGCTAGTGCCCCCCCCTCCCTCCTTTCCTTCTCTCTCTCATCCCTACAACTGCACCATCTAATGGACTTGGGTTTACATTCCAGTCAACCATCTGAGCTTTAAACAGGAAACAGGCCTCCTCTCCGACACCAAGGCTGGAAAATTCACCTCTTCACTGTTCAGATGCGTTTATGTGCGTAATGTGCGTAAAGGTATTTCAAAATACTATAACATGTTATGAAGGTGATGAGACCAGCCAATAATGTGTTCCATATTAATGTAATCACATAATATATACTGTGTATGATATAAAGCATATATAATATACATATATATATATAAAGCAGTGCTGTCACATAACATGAACAAAGGAAAGAAATCCACATCCATGACAGAAAAGGAAAGCAAAATAATTTAATAAATTATTTCAAATTTATTCCAACTCCTTCAGCAGTGGCAACATCATAATAACCAAAGGGAAATATTACACTATTAACACCTTCAAAAATATATATATTCACCCTCCCAACACAGATGAAATTAATCTGGCCCACCCACCTCCTGAAGCAGAATAAGAGGGTTAACTTGGTTAGCGAGCAGGTGTGTCCCATGCTGCAGCTGTAACTGTGTGCTGTGACAGTAAATACAGAGTTCAAAGTAAAAACACAGTCGATGTATGTTTTATAGTAGGAGATCTTGATAATTGGTACACATACTGTACACAGGGTTACATTTTGAGTTATTAAAACAACGACATTTCCATGTTTACGGCCATTAACACTAGATGAAACCTGAACGATACAGAGCTCGTCCATTCGTCTGACGCACTGTGTCATCACGGAGAACTTATTCACACTGGGTGGGAAAAGGGGCGAGGACATTTTCATCCCTCCCCAGTGTTTCATCTTTGGAACAGTACAATCAGTCATCTGTTGGCAGTCAGCTGCCAACCTCACGAGATGAAGTTACTAAACCTAAAATTTGAGAGTAAAAAGAAATTTTGGAACCGGCAAAGAGAGAGATGCCACTGCCTACAATGTCATGTCTTGGCTTGGAACGGTGTTTTATCATTTAACCTTCTGTAAAGATTAACATCCCTAATAAATGGTTAATTAATACATTTGTTAATGTTGTAACAACCTGTTTTCTATTATGCTTTTGCATAAGCTGATGCTCATTAAGTACTACTCTCTTCAACATAAGTTCACTCTATCTTATAAATCAAATGAAAAGTCTTAACATATTTTTGCGTTTTTTTCCAATATTCTCAATAAAAATCTATTCATCACAAATTCTGTCTTCTTTAGCGGCGTTGTACCATCTTCAGTTCCTCAGTTTTTACATTAAAAGAAAGAAAAAACGAATATATGTTCTAGCAATTAAATAAGTCTTGTTTGAATATGTAGTTCTCAGGTTTCCTTTGTACTAATGAAGGAAACACTATCACTGTGGTTCAAGCATAACATTAAAGTTAAGTACAAGTCTGTTAACTGATACTGGTCCTGTTCTTGATTTTTTGAAAGAGTCATAATTTCAACCAAACCCAAACACATGGAGGAATGAATACAAGCCAAAAACCAGACTAAACTGTCATACCTGTGTTTGAACTGCAACAGGATTCAACTTGAAATTCAAGGATTAATGACAGTCTTTTTTTACCAGAAACTCACATTAAAGTGTGAAGTCTCGGTACCACTAATTCACGACGAAGTTCAAGCAACTCAAACAAAGCACAAATATTGCCCCAACATTGTCCTTGTATATGGATTTGGGCTATTCTACAATAAGACTTGATGACTCGGGTAGAGACGGAGGTTTGTTTTGTGGTGGTCAGAATGGGAGGCAGATAGCGGAGGCAGGCTTGGCCATCCTTTCACCTTTTCTTCTCGTAGACTTGTTACAGCCGGGTGTTTCCTTCAGCAGAGACCCAGCAGGTATTATAGTATCTCCAAGTCCACGTGACGAACCTCTGGGTTACGTTGCTGTGGCAGAAAAAAAAAAAAAACAGGGTTTAAATACAAATCCCTGCTTATAAAATTCTTTATGATAAATAAACACAAGAAAAACATACTGAAGTACTAAAAAAAAGACAGTTTCAGTTTCAGCTGTAGTGTGGTAACAGCTGGACAACTAGAAAGTAGAAAGGGTCTATTTTGATGTTTTAATACCTTGAGTTCTTTCTCCAAGCGGTCCACCTCAGCCCCCAGGGTGTCAATGATGTTCTCTCCATGTTTCAGCATAAAGTTCTCCAGCTCCTCGGGGGTCTTCACCTGCTGAATGTCCTGCAGAGACAAGAGAGCGCACACCGAGCTTTATCAGTAAAAAAATATATCTCAGCCATCTGGATGCAACAGTTCAGGTTATTTCACATGAGAGATTTCTGTATTTGTGTTTTTTTTAATGTGGTTATTAGTTTGAAGTGAGCAGGCCTCAATTGGAAAAAAGTGATGTAATGATGATAACGATGATGCATTACACAAAAATCCATGAATGTTTTAAATGTGGCTGCTCTTAAGAGTACCATAGATTTCAACAAAACATGCCTGTGCGTTACTTTAAGGATAGGTTCAAAATTTTTCAAGTCTGTCTTAAAACAAAAGTCAGGTGTCCATATGAACATTGAAACAGGTTTTACTTGATGTAATCATTCCTGCTGTTCATACTGACCAGCAGAAGATCACTTCCTAATTCTCTCTGAATGTAAGTGATTGGGGACAAAATCCACAGTCCTTGTTTTGCACAAAAATGGATCCATGAGTTTATCTGAAGATGATATGAGTCAGAGTTAGTCAAATAAAGTCTTTTTAGTAATAAGTTCCTCTTTTTGTTTCCATGGACAGTGTTTCCTTGTTGAGCTGGAATATGTTCTAAAATAAGGACTGTGGATTTTGTCCCCCATCTCTCACATTAGGAAGGGATCTTTAAATGTCCATTATAAACAAGAGGAATAATTACAGCAAGCAAAACCTGTTTCAATCTTCATACAGGCACCTAATTATTGTTTTAAGACTTAAAAAATTGTGAACCAACCCTTTAAATAATTATTATACCTAAAATGAGACGATAACAGTCAGTTTAAGTTATTACAAGATACTGTGTTAACTACAGTGAGTACTGTTGTGCAGCAGTACTTCCTTCAATCATAAAAATCTATATGGTCAAAAGTAATATTTATAGGTAAATTATGACATTTTGTTCACTCTCAACATACAACTATCATGATGACATAAACAATTTACAAACAATTTAATTTAATGACACTGACTTTGGTTTGGCATTATTGTTCATGTCTTTAGCAATGAGTTGACGGTAAAAAAAGCTGTCAGAAAGATTCATAATGTAGTTCAAATCCTTATAAAAGACATTTATTGGCTGCCGTACATCACAGTAAATAGTACAGATGTAATATTTAAATCACGTGGTAATATTAAAGAAAGAGATAAAGAAAAGTGCTGTTTTTGACGGTGTATAAAATATTTATACCAAAGTAGAAGAAAAAAACTTACATTGAGAATTTGGTCAATGTCTTGTTTTTCCAGATAAGACCGTGTCACCACTCGACCATCGAAGTCAACTTCAGCCTTGAAGCGCACTTTACTCAGACCCAAATCAGTGGCCTTCACGTCATGGATGGCCCTGCACAGAATAAGACAAAGCATATCAGGGAATCTCCAGGACAGGCAGGTAGAAAAATGATCCAACTTTAACTTATAGAGACAGTTGATTTCTGCTAAAAAAAAAAGTTAAGAATGACAGAAGTTTGTGTTGATAAAACTTGTGAAGAATAAAATGTACAATGAAAGAGGTTACAATACCTACAATTTTAATTACCTTATAATAACCCTAACCCTAATTAAAGCAGGGTTTCTTACTCACACTTCCATGTTTTCACAATACTTTGCTCTGTGTACAGCTGGCCATCAAGAAAGGTTCATGTAAAGACCAATAAATACCACATGGTCTATTTATAAGCCTGAATGTTGTCCATTAACATTAGTGAACCCATAAAGTCTCATGGTCTTGCTCACTCGGTGGTGGATTCTGATTATTTGGCTTAATGTGAATGATTACAGACCTCACATCGAGACCTGGTTCACGTTTTAACGGCCACGTAGGCGTATGCGTGTGAACGTGCGTGTCTGTGCGTTCGCTGACCTTACAGCAGGGTCGCTCTCCAGGAACTCTGTGAGCTTCTGAACACGTTCGGCCTGTATAGAGCGTCCCAGCAGGGCCTCTGTGTTTGTGTAAATGAGGAAGGCTGAGACGGTGCCCAGCAACGTGCCCACGCCCAGGGAGCCCAGACTGTCATAGTACGGGTTACCTGGGACAACACAGAGACGGACAGAAGAAAAGAAACTGAGATTTTAAAAATATAAAAAGGATAGTTTTACATTTGGCTCATTGCCAAAGTTTACTAGACAGGCAGTTGCTTATCAATTTGTCATTTGGCGTATGAACAGAAGAATAATAAATCATAGTAGAGATGAAGAAGATCACATAATGAAGCAATAAAAATCTGAACTTTATAACTCCATGACTTGGAACAAGTGCTAATGTAACTACAGACTGATGGATACACCATTAGTATGTAGTACAGGGACTGGGACACATCACTAGTCTTGTTTTTCAGTGATGAGTGTCTGTATTTTTGCTTACCTGTCAGTGAGGTAAGCCCCATGCAGCTGGCAGCCATAATTACTCCAAGTACAGCAGCAGCATCCTCCAGCAGTACGACATTAGTGCTGGGGTCTCGACTCTGCATCACTGCACGTGTAAAACAAGCAGTTTGTACCCACGTTACACAAATTTGGGATTTGACCAGAAAACATTTACATTTGTTGTCAGAAATGTGTCTTCTTTCCTCCACAACATGCAAATCAACTTCATCTGAATGAAACTGTCTGTCCACAGTGACAGAAAACAGCTGGTTTTCATTTAACTCCAGAGGTGAATTTCATCCATATTAAACTGATGGTCTGTGTATTCAAGCCCGACCTCACGTCTGCCCAGATCTAAACACACACACTGAAACACTTCTCTCTCTAAGAGTTGAATTTGTTATTCATGTTTACACCACTTTACAACCAGTTTATTTTGCCTAATTATTTTGTGTTTATACATAGTGGACAATCCTGGAACAGCATTGATAAGCTGTGAAGGACTGTATAATAAATGTGGACATTTACTGGAAACACGCATCACTACAGATCATACAGCAGCAGCACCTCAGTGGCTATTTAAGGGTAGGAAACAGTCACTAAACAGGGTATGTTGTTGGCTTGGAGAACAGCAGTACAGTGTAAGTAAATTGCTGATCACTACTGGTGCATTGTAATGTCAGGGGGGGATATTGATTCCAAAACACTTACTACACAAAAACATAGACTAAAATATTTCTGTTGTACATACCGTACTCATAAAAAGAGACTCCTTGCAGCTGGGCACTCTTCTTTATCTCATTGACGGCTACAAGTAATGTGGCTGAGAAAAGAAAACAGAAATAGATGTTTAAGTACAAATTGCACAACATCAAAATGTCATCCAATATGCATTATTTCGATATTGTAACCGACCTCCTTCAGATACCAGAGAACCTGCCAAAATACAGTAGGCCTGTAACAGAGAATTGTACAACAAGCTAGTTGATGGATCATTATTATCATTTTTTATGTCTTGTATAACAAGTAAGAGTTAAATACAGACACTCACCCATAACAAAGATTCAATGGGCTCTGGGTGCAGCAAACCCATAATGCCATGATACCAGGACAGGCCTGCTCCCATCATAAAAATGCCCACGCCGCTGATGAGGGAGGCGATGTAGCGCATGTTGGAGAAGCCATACCTGAAAAAGACAGAAGGTCTTCATTAAAGCTGCTATTTAGGTGAACATTGTTTACTAAATTATACACACACACTTGTACACCCTGATTCTCTCACATATACCGTTTGCACATGATTAGAAGTTACATCAGCAAAGTTGTAGATCTGTATCTTCTGCCTGATGTTTTTGTCTTGTCATGGTGTTGTGGCAGCATTCAATGTTGCATATTCATTTCTATAAATCTATTTTTACTCTTTACTTCTACTCTTTGGTGCTGCGATGGACTAAGATTCTTTGGGGAAGACTCAACTTCCTCTCATCATCTTTCTTCGTGTATTATAGTATAGGCGTGGTGCTTACGGGTGCCCAGGGTCGGGGTTGCGGACTGACTGGCTGATTCCCAGAGCAAGCAGGGCCTGATTGCAGGTGTCGGCCAGAGAGTGGATGGCCTCGGAGAACATGCTGGCTGATCCAGTGTAGACCCAAGCCAGGAGCTTGAAAAAGAAATTCAGCCCATTGCTGCAGACAAAGAAAACCAGCGGATGAAACAGTCACAGGGTAATGTAACAATTTATCTTGGAAAGATTATTTAATGATTAACAGTAGCTCTGATTGAGGTGGTTTACAGATTTATCAGGTTGCTGGTGCTGGACGTCAAAAGCAAATTTGGCTGGATGTTTAAGTTTCCCATAGTTTGAAGCCAACTGAATTAACAACATACAATTAATCCCATTTTTGGTTACTTAAAAGTTCAACTGAAATAACATCTGATCAACCCTTTTTGCAGTTAGAACTGTTTTTTTATTATTATAAAGTTAGAAAATGGTCTTTGGGGCATCTGGCGGGCTGCCAGAGTGCCAGTGTTTCACTGTAAGGAACAAGAGACAAAGCAAACAAACTTGCGCTGTAGCTACAGTACTGTGCAAAAAATTTTAGGAGAACAAAGAGTCCAGCAACAGACGGTTTGGCCCCCACAGAGCCCTGATCTCAACATCATCGAGTCAGTCTGGGATTACATGTAGAGACAGAATCAACTGAGACACTTAAATCCACATAAGAACTACGGGAAGTTCTCCAAGATGCAGGAACAACCGACCTGCCAAGTACCTTGAAAAACCGTACCAAGGAGAACTGCTGCTGTTTTAAAGGCAAAGCTACTAACATCAAATATTGATTAAATTTAGGTTTCTTCTGTTTACTGAACTTTGTATGAAGTTAACTGATGAAAGCATCCTCACTGTACTTTTAGTGTCTAAAATCTTTGCACAGTACTGTACATGTCATGAGCAGACGGCGTGCTGTTAGCAGTGGTAGCGGACCAGACCAGCATCTGACCAGACTGGTGACATTTACAGATACATGACATGTTTAATATTTTGCAGCGGAGCAACTCATTAGCTATCTAGTCTGCACTTTTCCCAGTGATTGTTTATTTGGACACGAGGCACGAGTTAGATAAGGAGGAGACTGCAGCAGTAAAGCTAATGTGAGTTGTTGTATAGAGTCTGTGGCGCTTGTGTTGGGTAGCAAACACAAGAGGAAGTTCTCCATCTATGTAGACGGATGACAAACAGTATTCTATCAAATTAATAGAAGAGTAGGGGGAGCCATCATGAAACCAAAAAATATTGAATCTACATTTTAGCCCTTTTGCTTTCTTTTTTCTCATGGAGAACACAGGACACATGATTTTCAGAGCAGATGTGTATGCTGTAGCAGACAAACTATTTTCTGTTCAGTGCAAAAATCTTCCATCTTTTATGTTATGATGCTTCTGAATCACACTCAGATTTACACCCAGACCGGACCTCTCCTGCAATATTCACTTAAGTAATTGAGTCCCGTGCGTCTGAAAGAAACAGTTTGCTGTTCATGTGACTGCACATGTCCTCTAACACAATCATCCTAATCAAATAGGCCACTGGAGCTCATGTGAGAACAAGGTTCCCATGCTATTCAAATTTACTAGTCGGTGTCGATATGACGCATGCTAGCAGTAACGAGTCAAAATTCTACAGTGCAAAATATTTCTTTATAACAAACGGTTAGTATGTGTTTCGGCAACAAACTTTATCCAATCAAGATTTTGATTCTGCTTTCAAGCTTTTTAAGTTGCATTCATTTCCTGCATACTGTATGTAGTAACCCTGCTGAGGACAGACTGATAGTTCCAATACCTCCTATCGTGTGTGCTACAGCTCAGTAAAGTCATTTAAAAAAAAAAAGATTTCAAAGCAAAACCAAAAAGCATTCAGCAGCAAGAAGGGAGACTGGCGAGAGTATGAAAACTCACATGCAAATAGCGACCATGACCACCTTTCCTGGCCCTTCCAGAAATGTTGTCCTCTTGCCTGATCGAGGCTTTATGAAACAAAGAAAAAGATGTGAATTGTCTGCAATGTGCCATTAGCAGCAGTTAATAAAAAAAGAAGAAGAGTATCTGTCAGTCGGTGCAGTGGCTTGCGGTTTGCTAATATTTGATTATCACGTATTGATTCTGGTAAAATTGAGTCATTTAGCAACCGACCTTAGACAAAATATACACATGGTGTGAATTTCCTGCCTTGTTGTCATTAACGAACTTATATAGTTATCTGATGAAGCATGCAGGCGAGACTCTGACAAAACAAGCCAGTGGAGTATAGAATATACCATGACATACCAGAGAAGTACAGAGCAGTACAATAACATCAGCATCGTACAGTTAAAGAGGGGGGGACTGCATGAATGACAACAGATAATGACATTGTCATATAGATTCAATGACCTTAGTAAAAGAGACAAAGGTCACGCAAACACCACTGGATGCTATAAGAGCAATTTGGGCACGGTGAGACCATACACATTGATTTTTCTTTCACAAATAAAAAGGATTTTGGACATAATGATAAAATATTAAAGAAAAGTACGCACCTTAGTATTTCCCCAAAAGTCTTTGTATTCTTTCAACAACTGTTGATTCCGAAAAATATCTGGAGGTGAACAAACGAGAGATTAGAGCTGCAACGGTTAGTTGATCGACAGAAAATTCATCATCAACTATTTTGATAATCGATTATTTTTTCTAAAGAAGAAGAGGTTCCAGCCTCTTGAATGAATATAATATAATACATATTTATATTTTCTGTTTTCTTCGGTCTCCATCGATCATAATATCACCATGGGCTTTGGGAGACATTTTTCACAATTTTTTGGATATTTTATAGTCCAAATGATTAATCAAGAGAATATGAATGAAATGAAAATACTGGTTAGTTGCGGCCCTACAAGAGACTGACATAAAGAAAATGTCAGTGTCAAATTAATATCAGCTAAGAAACAATCACGTAAGCTTATGAATGAGTTTCTGCAAGCTCCAAAATGTGAATTTGTCTCGGTTCTGAGTACAATCAAATAAAAAAGTGCATTAAGATGAAACTTAAAGCATAGTATCAAATATATTAATATATAATCATATGCAAAAAATGCATATGCAGACAAGGAAAAATAAAAACCTACTCTCTTGGTACTCTCTCTCCACCTCTTTCCTGAGTTTTCTCTCTCTGGCTAGAGCTTCATGACTTCCCCACACATCCAGAGCTCTAATGTTCACAGAGAGAAGTAAACAGATCGAGAAAAGTTAAGAGCAGCATTCATAACAATGAAAATAACGATGTGATTTGTGCTACAGTTTAACAGGAGACATATAAAGTTGTGTGTCAAGCAGAGGGATGTAAAACTAACTTGGCCTCCACGTCTGACCGCAAAAACACAGTGAAAGCCTCTGTGTCGTCGTGGGGGCTGCGTCTTCTGATCTTTCGAAGTTGTTCCAGATCACTGTGATTAGAGAGAGGGGGGCGAGACGAAGAGGAAAATGTATGAACACCTGCGTTAAATGATGTCAGGCAGTCTTATATTAACTAATCGCAACAGCATGTTTACTTATTAACTGAAAGGAATTTGTGCTGTGGTTGTGGTCTGCCAGCTACAGTAGCGCTGAGCCAGCTGCACAGAATACTTTGGCACTGAAAACATACAAGTAGTTGTATATATTAAATAAATTAGACAAAACACAGAATGTTTAAGGGCACATGACTTACCTTGGTTTGAGGCAGAACTCATTCATGGCTCTCACAGCAGTAATAAAGTTGTTCTTAGTATACTTGGATCCATATTCCCTTTTCTTCAGGACAGCTCGGACTGAACATGTAGCAGAGGGAAATATATTACACAGTGTTGTCATTGTCAGTTCAAATCCTATATTCCCTACTGGTGTCGTTTCTTGATTAACTATCAAAGGAAAACTATTCTGTGAGTAAGATATCAAGACTTTACACTACATCGGTTTCATGTGATGTGTGTGAAAATGTTGTTCACCGTTACCTTTCACTTGAATTGTCTCAGCTTTAGTCAGCCCCTTAACTGTCGAACCTGTGAAAGCAGCCGTTTCAATTAGATACTAGTAGTTGATAAAAGTTACTTAAAAGCAAAACTCGTAATGGGAGAGATTTGAATTTTTGCCCCCAAAAAAGAGAAAAACTCAACTTACCAGAACTGTCCTCTGCTTCTTTTGTTCCAGGTATGCCATTAAAAACAAACAAACAGTTTTAGCATTAAAGGGAAAACAGGTAATAACTGTGTACAAAATGCCAAATGCAAGACAGACAAACAATTGAACCACTTCTTCAGCAGGCAAACATAAAAATCTGTTACCTGTAGCTTTTCCAGCAGCGGCCAACACCTTTTCTGCCACAGGAGCATCACCTGATGCAGATTTTGGGGGACCATCTTTACTGTCTCCAGAGGTAGAGTAGTACTGCACCTTGCCCAGCCCTAGAGAAGCAACACGGCAGTCTGGAAGGCTGAACCACAAGCTATGTATGCTTCCACTTTGCCAACCTGTCCAACAAAATGAGATAGAGGGAAATTAAAATGCCACAGTAACCACCCGACATAACTCAAAATACAAAAACAAAGGTAAAAGAAACAAATGCAATTAAAGGCTAAATTATATGCACTCAAATATAAAATATGAAAATATTATGAATACAACAGATGTGATGGATAATGCAACAAAATAAAAGTCGAAAGGAGCAGTCTGTCCTCTCTGTCAGAGGAGGAGCCCCCTCTCCCGACACAGAGGAGAAATGTGTATTGAAGGATGGGTTCATAATTCAAGTCTGTCTTAAAACAACAGTCAGGTGCCCATATGGACACTGAAAGAGGTTTTCCTCGCTGTAATCATTCCTCCTCTTCATACTGGCTATTAAAAGATCCCCTTCAAAAGTGCTTTCACTGTGAGTGATTGGGGCCAAAATCCACAGTGTGTCCACATGGTCATTTTGTACAAAAATGCATTTAAAAGTTTATCTGAAGCTTATATGAGGCTTCGGCAGTCTGAGTTAGTCGCATCAAGTGGATATCTGCCACATTTACAGTCTTTTTAGCATCAAATTCCCTCTTTGTGTTTCCTCAGACAGTGTTTCCCTGTTGAGCTGCGGTGGAAGTATAGTAACAAAAAGAGGAACTTTGGCACTAAAAAGACTGTAACGTTGAAAGATTTCTACTTGATTTGACGAAGCTTCATATTAGCTTCAGATAAACTTTGACTGTGGATTTTGTCCCCCATCCATTATATTGTAAGTGCATAATAATAACTTTATTTACATAGCACCTTTAAAAACAGAGTTTACTTGCTTTGACAGATAAAACAAAAGCAGAATACTCAGAAAGCAATATAACAACAGTAAGACAAAATTAAGATAAAGTTAAGACAAGAGGACAAAAGATGCAAAACCATAGTAGAGAGAAGACAAAAAGATGATGAATGAATGGCCAGTATGATCAGGAGGAGTGATTATCGCAAGAAAAACCTATTTTAATCTTCATTTGGGCACCTGACTTGTTTTAAGACAAACTTGAAACATTGTGAGGCCTCCCTTCCAAGAGTTTGATTGTTTTTAGGTTATCTGGCATAGCATATCAACACCAGTACTCAAGAGAAAGAAAATGCTGAAGCTAACATCTGGTCGCTCGGAAATGAGCCTCCTCACCGTGGCACAGCTGGGGACACAGCTGGGGGAACCTCGGGGGCCGCTGGGACAGGGACGCCCTGCGTTGCAAGGAGACCCTGCAGAAGACATGCCAGGGTCTGTGGGCCAGGCTGGGGAACATCCTCGCTGGTACTGACGTGCAGGAGCTTGCTGTACGGAGTCACAGACAAATCCCCCGGTCACTGTTAATGTTAGCAGCCTGCTTGACAACTTAACTTCACCCCATTCAGACAGATTAAACGCCGAGTCCTGAAGCCAAGAAGTGGCGTTAATTTGGCTGCAAACGCACTCAGATGTTCCACACGGCCGACACCGGTGCCTAACTAAATTATTGTCATTAATAATCACTCAGCTAGTCAACTAATGCCTTTGCCGGCCGGCTAATAGCACTGACGGTGCTACCGATCCCGGAGGCTATAGAGCCACAAACTTAGCTAACCTAACTAGCTTGTACCGTAAGCTATTAGCCGCCGTCAGTAACAAGTGCTGTATAACATTTTAATTGACTCAAAAACAACCACAGCTGACTAGTTAGTACATCTAGATGAGGTGATTCAGAAAAGTCATACCTTTCTATGGTTAGGGTTGTTCTGCATAATCTGTTTCCATTTTGAGAATCTATGACAAGACTGTTGGTAACGCTGCTACAAACCAAACACACACACGTGACCTATGACACACACGAAGCGACGCTGTTGATGTTCTCGCGAGAATGCAATTGATTTAAGTTTCATGTCACCTGTTATCGCGATACTCATTAAAACTCAAGGCAAGGTCATTTTTTTCTTTCTTCTTTTTTGCCAGTTTTGGAAACTAACCAAGTATATTTACTCAAGAACTATATTTAATTATAATTTTTACTCTTTACTTAAGTATTTCTTTTTCACGCTATGTTATACTTCCACTCCACTACATTTCTGAGGGAAATATTGCACTTCCTGCTCCACTACATTTATTTCACAGCTTTAGTTACTTTTCAAGATTTGACACAATGGATAATATAACAAGCTTTTAAAATAAAACACATAGTTAAAGATGAAACCAGTGGTTTCCAACATTTTTGGCTTTTGACGTCTTACAAAAAGCAGTGTGTAGTCGAGGTCACATTTCAGATGTCTATGTTGTTGTTAACAGCTCCACCAAGTTGTGATTTTCCCCTCTAAACTTCTTACATGGTTTAATTTCAATAAATGTTCAAATGATCCAATATTTCATCAAAAATCAAAGATTAGAGAAAAGTCCAAAAACTCAAAACAGATTTGTGTATCAGAACTTTGTCTTTTCTTCTTTCCTCTCCCGTTAATCATCTCACGACCCCTCTGATTTATCTGGTGACCCTTTGGAGGGGCGACCCCTAGGTTGGGAAACACTGGACTAAACTAGATAACTGTACATAAAGGAGTTCAAACTAGCTCCACCTCCAGCAGCTACAACAGTAACATGCTGCTTAAACACTGATGCTTCAGTATTAATAATCTAATGATGTCATATATAATAATATATCAGTCAGAGGGACCAAACCACTACTTTTACTTTAATACTTTAAGTACATTTTACTGCTAATACTTAAGTAGGATTTTTCATGCAGGACTTTTACTTGTAATGGAGTATTTTTACATCGCTGTATTGGTACTTTTATTTAAGTAAAGGATCTGAAACTTCTTCCACCTCTGCTTTTTGCTACTTTTTTTTATTATCTCACCTTATATTTTAATATCATAAGTTATTTAAGATATCAGGCTATTTTGTCACACTACTATTTGTCAGTTGTGCAAGAAGTATTCATTTACTTTAATAAATGTGGCAATACCACAATATAAAAGTACTCTACATTGGTACAAGTCTTGCATTGTCACCAAATTTTACTTTAGATATTGGAGCTTTATTACTGATTCATAAAAATGTAAGCAGCATTTTGGTGTTTTGTAGATGGTTGAGGTGGAGAATATTACCAGTGATGAAATATGGTGTTACTTTCAGGAATACAGCTCCCTCTGTCCAAATATGAGAAGTACTTCATTCATTGGCCAACCCACAGAGAGGGCAGGGCACCATGAGAGAAGGGTGTTACACACAGGAAAGAATCACAACACTTATGAAAAAACCTGCAAGTTTATTGATTCTTTATAACAGTACATTAGATATGTTATGACCTTGCATTGGTAGTAAATAGGTGCCTTAAGGAGCAGCAGTGTTTGTAATATCCATCTTACAAATGACTGACAAATCAAACACATACACTAGGAGAGAGGTCATTTGACATCCCGTGCAATCACTTGACAACAATACCTGCAGATCCATCACTTCCATTTCACAATCATTAAAATGGAATCCAGAATATTCAATCAATAATCAAGACCAACAGTACAGTTTAAGAAGGCCAGAACTCGGTCTTGGTCCGTTTAGGTAAAAATTAGAAAAATTAAACACTGCGCACAAATAAGGTCACTTAAATGAGAGAAAATGGAAGCATGTAGGTAGATTTATAAAGCAAGTCGTCAAGCTGATGCGAGAGTAGTAGTATGGTGTGGTGACCCTGTCCTGGTATGCTTGTCTGGGTTACTGGTCGTATAGGGAAGCAAGGTGGCCGTTTGCGTTTGCATTAACGCATGGTGACGAACTCCTCAGATGAGGTGGGGTGAATCGCAATAGTCTTGTCAAAGTCTGATTTGGTTGCACCCATCTTGATGGCCACGGCGAAGCCCTGCAGCATCTCGTCACAGCCCAGGCCCTGCATGTGCAGGCCCACCACCTGGGGAAAAACAGACAATTCAGTATTTGAAAAATCAATGCAGTAGCTGATGCACACGAGTCAAAAATAAGGATGATGTCAAACTTATTATGGCTTTACTTCAGGCAGTAATGATCTTACAGTTCCTGAAAACTTAATTTCAAATCTTAATTATTTCTCTCTCACATTAAATATTCATTCCTAAAAGTGCAGCAATCAAAGTTAAAGTTCAGAAAAATACACTGTTAGTTATTTTTATTAAGAGATTAACACTCAAAAACTCATCTTCACTTTATCAGGACTTTTTGTGTGTGATCTGATCAGATTTGATTGACAGTGGCCTGCAAACAACCTCACAACTGTCATCACGCTATAATTTAAATGTTTCTGAATTATGATTGGTGCACAAAAAACATGTGACATCACCTTTTTCTGAGTCTTACCCACTCCAAACCAGTGAGAAGAGCACAGACAAATACATAAAATCTCTAAAGTTAAACAACTAATCATCGCTCATAGTAAGAAGTTGATTGAGAAAACAGGCTTTCGGGGCCTTTAAAGTTACTCAACCCTTAGATACGCTGACATTACTTATCAATATGTAATGCTCTCCTGTGATTGAAATCCTAAACCTGCGTCATTTCCAAGAATGACTTCCGAGAATCTGCACTGACTTGGTGAGAACATGTTGTGGCTTATATGTCATGTAAAGGTCGAGGAAAACAAAGGTGTACACTGTAAGAACAAAAGCGATAACAAGAGTCACACCCCATACTCAAAATGTGAGGCATCCAGTGGGTGAATTACATTCCAGACTTGGGAAACTTCTCTTTGTGTTTTTTATGATGGATTTCTTTCAGTATTGGTTACAGTATCGATGCCAAATGGCGAGTCTAGACAGGAGCAGCTGCATTTTAGTTCTAAAGGGAACAGCACAAAAACCTAACATTTAAAATTAAAATGCAACTTAATGGATGGCTGTTATTTTCATTTACACATTCATGTTGAGCATGGTTTAGGGTGGACTTTTCTGATTATGTTCAAATTCAGCAGTACAACATAAAAGTTTCAAAGCAGGTTTTGGGATCTTCATTATCTTCCAAACAGATATGCATCCAAGTTCTGTGTATCTCAAGAAATAATGCAAGCAATAAAGCATTGTAATTTTGAATTTAAAATGACTAGTTGTAGGGAAAAACTGATAAATTTGTGAGAAAAGTTTTAAACAGAAAGGTTTCTGTAGAGTTTTGATAATAATCTCTTGCAGCAAGTAGCGTTTATTTGGTAAACAAATGACTCCTACCGTCTCCTCCTTGCCCACACACACCAGCTTCATGATGCACTGACTCTTCCTGCTAGTGATGGCGTGATACATTGGAGTGAAAGAGGTCTTGTAGATCTTCACATTCTCCTTTCCTTTATATTTAATGGCCTCCTCTGTGAACCAAAGTTAAGAATAAGAGTTCTTGTTAATTTACTGAGAATAATACCTGTAGATAAGTGTAATAAAGTGGATGTTGGACCACAAGAACATATTTGCAGCTCCCAGCATTGGAATTTATGGGCAATTCAGGACGCTGCTCACCTGAGGACATCTCTGGTAAAGGCGTACTCACCTTCTGTGAGGCCCACTGTACCAATGGGTGGGTGGCTGAACACCACTGTGGGAATAGACGAGTAGTCCAACTTGGAATCCTTCTTGCCCTCAAACAGTCTGTGTGCCAGCTTTCTGCCTGCAGCAATGGCAACTACCCCAACATACAACACATCATCAGAGCACAACTCTGAATAATAATAAATGTTATTCACATTCTCAAACCAGAAAACAAGCACAAAGCCGTATTATTGTAGCTATAAAACAGAGTTGGATGTCTGTTCTGTGAGAGAATTGTGCAGGAAATACTTCAATGATTTAGCAATTCACACTGCTCACCTTTTAAGATCACTAAAACAGACAAGTAACTGTTTGATTTACCAACCTATACAGATTTCATTTGAATGGATTTCTTAGATGTGATCTAGAGGTAAAATTGGTCAGTAAGTTTTCTTTGTCTTTGGTTGGTTCAAACACACCAGCAGTTTATCTTGTTGGACCTGAACCGCAGCTGAGAAGCTGTCTTTTGTTTGTTCAGGTTCAAACTGCCAAATTACTGCCAATGGCTTGCAAACAGAGCACACAAACACTAAAAAGGTAGCTAATTTATTGGACAGAGGCTGTAACAGTTTTCTTATCTTAATGCCAGACCAGAGCTAATGCAAATATCATTGTTTTGTTTACAAAAACATGTTTTTCCTGTAATTATCACTGGCCTGTCTTCAAACATGCAAAACCATACCAGAATTTGCTTGGGAGAGGCATTTTCTGGCAATCTTGGTGCAGTTATTTGTGGCTGCTAGCAGTGTTTAAATGTGATTATTGTATTTCCAGAGAGTCTTGCCTCTATAGGACATTTTACAGAACACTGTTACCTATCGAAACACAGTGACATATCATTTTATGTTAAAAAATGCCTCTTGTGAATGCAACCATAAACACATTTTTCACCCACAACCAATAATAAAATAATACTGAGATACATTTCATATCTGGCATTTCAGTCTATTAAAAAACAGCTTCAGCTTTCAAATGTCCACATTAGCCAGGCTCTAACATAAGCATCACTATAGTTTTTAAGCAATATCAGTAAAAATGATTTGTGTTATTAGTGCCACTTCCTACCAGGTGTGAGAAGAGCTTTGCCACAAACATCTCCAACTGCGTAGATCCCTGGTCGACTGGTGTTTTGGAACTCATCCACCACAATATGACCCCTGTCATCTGTAATCACACCCTGACAAACACAGAGATTATATTGTTATTGTAGATTAGCTACATTATCACAAAGAGAGGCCCTAAAGAGTATCCCTCATCCACTATGAAGTTTACAGTCTATAGGCTTTGCAACATAACACAAATAAAACAAACAACATTGCCACAGATAAAAGTTTTGGGATGAGATGCACAACAGTTATGAGGAAAGATATGATACGACTGTTTCTGCTCTCATTTATTATACACAAGCTGCTGAGTTGCAAACAGTGTACGTTTATAACAGAAAGTTAATTAAGGAGTAAGCAACTGAGCTGGAAAATTTTGTTTTCTGTCCATAGCAAGAAACAACAATGACTCATCCTACAGCAGAGGCTCTTAATATAACTCAGAATACACAGAGCAGAGGGAACCAAGTGTTCAATGAAAAGTGTGATTAAGTTTTGTGTTTTCCAAATATAGCTTCATGGTTCCCTGAGTGCTGCTATGAAAGGTCACTCCAGTGTCCAAGTTTTACTGTCCACTTGTATATTTTCACTGGCCCGGCAGCCAAAATATGAAAATAACTCTTTTTCTCCATAATTTCGGTGATTTATTAATTGTATACAAAGTATAGATTTGGTTGTTTTCCTTTAGTTAGCTTTAGTTAGTTAGGATGTGTAATGTTGCTATATCATACAATTATGCAAATTATTAAATTAGGCACATATTGTCAGTAAATCAGTCAATGAATGGCGTATAAATGTAGGTTTCTCCATATTTTGTGTAAAGCCAGAAAGTATGAAACACAAAGGGAGAAGAGACCAGAATTTATGATAAAAACATTTCAGTGAGCATTAATGACTAATAATAAACTCTTGTGTCAAGAACTGAGACGATGCTCAGAGATCTGCAGAAATGTACTCGTTAAGAACAGTGAGAGAAAGAACATAATGGCGTTTGTTTGAGTGTGTGTGTGTGTGTGTGTGTGTGTGTGTGTGTGTGTGTGTGTTCACTATAAGCTCCTTCTGTCTGCTTCTGTGAGCCACCTGTCCGCCACAGACACGGAGCTGAACTAAAATGAATGAATAAAAAAAAGGAAAAATGCAGAGAAGGAAAATGTAACAGAAACTAAGAGCGTCTGTCTCCGCAGTAAATCATCTGTTGAGTTTGATGGTTATTTATTTGTGCTTTAGAACGTAAGCGCTGTGAAAATAACAGTTTTATTTCTCTCATTCACTGCTTTGCTCTCTCTCTCTTGCTCTCTCTCTTTTTCAAAACGAGTCAGGAAGCTGACAGCAAAGCCTAACTTTACTTTTAACGTTATCAGATGAAGAGAAATGTCCTCCCCTCGTCCTAAACTGTATACCCATGACTCTGATTGGCAGTCACTGACCCGTCAATGAACTTGCCCTGAATAAACTTCTACTGGTCCCGGGCCAATGGACATGTTGGACCTTGTGGTCATATTCTCTTTCACAAATCAGAGTAGGTGGTATTAATTAGGTAGAGTGATTTGAATGTGCCATAATCATTCCTCCTGTTCGTACTGACCATAAGAAGATCCCTTCATGACGCACTTACAATGTAAGTGATGGGGACAAAATCCACAGTCCTCCTTCTGTGCAAAAATGTATTTAAAAGTTTATCCGAAGCTAATATGAAGCTTCAGTCATCTAAATGAGTCAAATCAAGTAGATATCTTTCAACATTACAGCCTTTTTAGTGCCAAAGTCCCTCTTTGTTACTATACTACTTAACACAAGGAGGGAATCTGATGCTAAAAAGACTGTAAATGTGGCAGATATCCACTTGATATGACTAACTCAGACTACTGAAGCCTCATATAAGCTTCAGATAAACTTTTAAATGCATTTTTGCACAAAAATGTGGATTTTGGCCCCCCATCACTTACATTTAAAGTGCATTTGAAGGGGATCTTTTAATAGCCAGTATGAACAGGAGGAATAATTACAGCGAGGAAAACCTCTATCAGTGTCCATTTGGTCTCCTGACTGTTGTTTAAAGACAGACTTGAAAAACTGTGACTCTATCCTTCATTGGACAACCTGATATCCCTCTTCTCTCTGTGGCTTACTACCTAACCCAGACTTAACTGCCCTTTTAATCCGCTATTAATTTGCTTGTTCAGCCTGAGCTAACAAGCATTTCACGGGTGCCAACATTTCACTCTTCACCACTAAATACAAACAACATAACAACGGCTGTCACATGATATCTGTCCTGTCTTGTTCCCTGATTATCTTCCATCCTTTACCTAAGATGACCCTATGTCTGGTTTATTTTTGGGTTCTTTTTATCTAAAAAGTGTTTGATTATGAAACCTTTTTTCATCCAATATTGTGTTACTGGATGTACTTCTTTCACAAAGCTGTTTTTACACAGCAGAAAACAAAATCATATGTGTTGAAGAAACAAACATTTTTAAATGTTTGAGGATAATGAAACAGGCAAGGTGAGTCAACTATTTTAGATGAACTATTACTTTTTACTGTTTCATGGATGTATGTGTTGTCTTGCGAACCTTTTCCAGCTTCAAAACAACACCCCTCAATGAGCACAGTGAAGGTTTTTAATGATTTTGTCTGTCTTGGAACATCTGCCTATTTTTCAACTGAGCTTTTTCGAATGATCTGTTGTTGCCTTTGTACATTTCAGCATCCAGTTTACAGTAAACACCATAAAGAGACCTTTTAAGAGCACAGCAGACTGTTACCATCTCGCCGATGTTTAGTCCAGAAGTATTGGGCCGTCTGCCGATGGCCCAGAGAAGACAGTCCACCTCCTGGATCGTACTGATCTTCTCCTCCTCGTTTTTCTTCTCTGGATCTTTGGTAACAAGCGTCACCTCCAGACCTCTGTCTGTTTTACTGACAGACTTCACCTGAGAGTTCTTCCACAAATCTACACCGGAGTTTTGCAGTTCTTTGGTACAGTTTGTGCTTACGAAGCTGTCAAAGTTCCTCAAAACCTACAGAGAAGAATATGAGAGTACATGGAGACACACGTATTTCATTACTGCACATTTCTTAAAATCTGTGTTAATGTATTTCATCGTCAAAGAAGGCCTTGTGGTTCTACGTATTTTCTTCTTACTCCTGCTTGTCGAATTACAAGGGATGTTTTGGATCCCAGGGTGGAAAGGATGCCTGCCATCTCCACTGCAATATAACCAGCACCCACAATGACGCTGCGCCTGTCGGGAAAACAAAAGTGTTGATTATAGGAATGGTTTTCAACATGATTTCCAATAAACACTTAAGAGATTACTTACTTCGGAAGGCTTTCAAGTTCAAAGAAGCCATCGCTGGTGATGCCCAGACCTGCCCCTGAAATGATTGATAAACAGAATATTTTGCACGATTGTTTCCTTTTGTATTAGTACTCTTTTTTGATAACTATAATAAAACCAGTTACTGGGGTAAAACAGAGCTCCACGCAAAGACGGTTGCCTTTTCCAAGTAAAACCTAAGTACAGTATCATTCAATATCCTACCTGGAACTTCAGTATCACTCAAGACAGAAGGCTGCCCTCCGGTGGCGATGAGGATGTGAGGTGCCGTGTATTTTCTCCCATTGACCTCCACAGTCGGCTCAGGATCACTTGTAAACCTGGCATGACCTAGAATAGTTTGGATTTTAGCCTATAAGGGAACATATGCCATTAGCAATAAGTTTTCTTCATATGAAATAATATAAACAAATTAAACAAGTTAAACAGTTCTTGAAACCGTGAGGATGCTTAGAACCAACTTGACAGACATGAAGTGAGATATGTAAATGAAACCTGACACTTTGAATTAATAATAAAAAGGTACTATGGATTTGTACTTACCTTGTCAAGATTGTTGCGATAAACGCGATTTAGGTGACTAACATAAGCATCCCTTTTGGCCTTGAGAGTTCTGGAAATACAGGATATGATCATAGATAAGAGGTATGTTTGTTTTACCCTTATTTATTTAAGTAAAGCTTGCTACTCAACTATGTTCACAGGATGCATTAACACTCATACGCTTCTATGAGTAAAAGAAACAAACAAAACATTGAAAAATAGAACATAAAACTTCACTTAAATAAAGGCTCCAAAACACAGATTCACCCCGGCAGTACAGTACTTTTGAATTTTCAGCCTACATCTGAGCATATTTGTGAACATTAATTCCTAAACTACTATTATTGGAGTAAAAAAATACATTTAGCAATGATGTCAGAATTAAATTTGACATAAAAAGCTTCAGTGTCCAACTGTCTACACACTTCCATCATGTAGTGAAGCATTCAGCCGTGTGTCTCCCAGCAGCTCCACTATACAAATTCACACATTTGGAGGGAATAAGCAGGTTTCACATTTTCAATTTCCCAGAATTTCATGCCTGGTCCTGGGATTCAAACGTGCAACTGCCTGTTCACAAGACTGCTCCTGTCTGCTGGGGCTGAGTTACAGATATGATCCAGGCAGGCAAAGCCCTTCCTGCTTTTGTAAACAATACATTGGCATAAACACTTGTTTTACTTGTTACAACTGATACTTCTGTTATCATTCACAGAAATCTGATGACTTTATTTGGATGAAGTAGAAACTATAAGAGTATTTCCTTATGCTGTTATTTGATATTCCACTAATAATGCGTCTTACACATTATTATCATCTTATTTATGAGTAAAATAGTATGAAAACCACATCAATCTACTGACATTGGATTGTAAATTCTACTGCTGGAAAGTCCAAAATGACAGAAACATGAAACAAACAACGCAATCCAACACAACAACCTCAAAGGTTGCAACAAAAGTAGAAATAACATCATTTTTTACGTGGTTTCATGAAAATAGCTTTAGATTGTAAAACACTGATGATACACTTACAATACAGAAGTATGTAGACAGTTGGATAATTTTATACAGGTTTACTTTAGAATAAAGCCAAACCCTATTTTAGGTTAATGTTTTGTATCCTTGACTGTTATTTCCTCATTCTGTGGCCACTCCTTCCTACCCTCTATCTTTCACAATCGCCTTTACTTAACCATGTTGTGCACAGAGATAGAGATGTGGGCTAAAGTGAAGCAGTAAAGAGACCTAACAGACAAGGAAGTTGTTTCTGTGAAAAGGGACATTGTTTTTTTTTCAGGAACAGACATAACAGGTGTCAGTGGAGCGCAGTGAGGTTGCACAAAAAAAGTGAAATAAGACACCGAGAGATAACTTACTCCCAACTGAAACGAACGTTTTCAATGTCAAAGCCGTAGTCACTGTGATCATGGAGATACTCGGCATGAACCGCTGCATTCCACATAACCTGTGAAGAGAGATAAAGGAAGAAGAATTGACATTTAGTAAACTTTTGTGCACATTAACAAATGGTTATGCTGTTAAAACTTATTACAACAAGAGTGGAAAGAAAACTGTACCTTCTTTGGGACACAGCCGACATTGACCTGGGAAACATGCAAAGAAAGCAAAATAAGATATAAATAGCATGCAAGAAAACTTTCTTTTCTGAAAAAATATGATTACTTTGTCTTCCTAGATGAGAGATCATTGCAGTTCAAGATATACATACAGTATATCACAATATAATGAATGTATGCGAACTCCTTGTTGCTTAATGTCAAACAAAACTCTTCAAACATGTTAAAGAAAACCTTCAATAACTATTTTTGTTAGTTTTTAATCATGCTCTTCTTGGAATCATTAATTTGGACACCAACAACAATAATATAGTAAAACCATACCATCATGATATGATACTACTTAAAGTCGATTAATGTTAATATTAATATGAACTTCTTATCAAAGTTTTCTGTTGAACTCCTTGTCATAATGGTTCATATATAAAAATATAATCAGATTATGAGAGTTTATTTCCTTATTTTAACTAAATTTGATTAGTTTGGCAAACTGTCTTGGCTTGATGCAATCAGTGTCTGTGGTTAAAGTGGTGAAAGACAAATCTGCAGCAATATCAATAAACAGCTTCCCGTCTCTTAGATCGGCTAAAGAAAAGTGATTGTAATGGGTGGACACAATAATATGAACACCTATATACACTATAATGCCTTCAAATATAATAGCCCTGCAATAATATAAACTATAGCTTTATGAAGCCTCTTCTTCACATTGCAGCCCTTGTGCACATACCGAATACCACATTTGTCTCAACACTTTCTATTGTCTGCATCTGTTTTTTGTTTTTTTTAGTTAATAAGGGGATCCTCATCAATACTAGAAATGTTAAGACTGTATCTGATGTCTTTTAAATTGGGTTAGTATGCCCCATGGCTAGAGGAGTGCTTATGAGCTGGGACGCTTCAAACTTCAAACAAACCCACCATGTTTGTTGCACACAACAAAAAAAAAAAAACTTCCACAAAAGGAGTCCGGAGGCTTCGCAGTGAACCTGGTAACTAACGTGCGTGTGTAAAAGTTGCAGAGAGGATGGATGGCAGTGTTTTGTTTTTCTGTTTTTTTTTTTTTTTTACTCACGCAGGTACCTCCGAGTTTGTGACTCTCGATCACGGCGGTCGCTGCGCCGAGCTCCGCCGCCCTCCGAGCGCCGGCTAGACCTCCAGACCCGCCGCCGATCACCAGAAAGTCGAACCGGGTTGTGTCTGCTGCCGTCGGGTCTGAGGCCATGCTGCGGCGTATCACTCCGTGTCTGCGAAAAGACGAGAAAAGCTGCTTTCGGAGGATGAAGAGGCAGGGAGCTCTAGTCCGGGTTAGCCGGTTTAATATTGCCATAACCAGGAAGCTCGCAGGCGTATGTGTCGGACAAACGGGGGAATGGGAGGGTCAAAGTGAAAGCCACTGCTGTGTCATTATGAATTACAACAATGGTGTGTAAATCCCAGAAACAGTTGTCACAATAGTCATGGTGATCCTCACATGAGCTACAGGGGGTTACAACAACAGCTTTAAATCAGAGCAAATTCTGCAACAAGAATTAAACTGGGAAAGACTGAAGGCATCTGAGCATTTAGGATTTTAGATAGAAGTCATATAATTAAAGAAAACTTTACGACAATTAAGCAGAGTAACAGCCTTGCCCAGTATCTAACATATTACTCACCTTGGCAGTGACACAGTGCGAAGTAGTCTGCACACTTTTACAAACAGCATGATTTTGTTGGCTTCAGGGCATTTTAATAAGAAGTATCCACCATGTGCGGTTGTTTATCTCTTTCTCTCTCTGGTGACTGTCAGCTGGTGGAGGCCTGACTTTGTCACATCAAATATAAAAGCTTTAAAGCACTTCCTGTGTCACTGAGTGAACCCACAGTAATACAAACCCATTTATAACGCATCTGTCTGTAAAAGAAACGGTTGCCTTCAACGATTAAAAAGATAAAAGGGTACCGACGCGTTAAAAATTAATAAATATAATGCTGTCTGTCATGGGCGTGGGTAAACGGAACTAACCAATCAAAAAGTGTTTACGTGATTTTTTTTGTAGGCAGGTTTAGATTTTAACGTCAACGGTATTGGGAAATGTCGCCATTGTTTTCCTAGGATGGCGAAGACATGAACCGCCCTACTCTGCCTCTGATTGGCTAGTACTCGTTGCCTTCGTTGGTTAGGTTTAGGCGTGAGGAGTGTGATTGGTAAGAATATCACGGTCAGCCAATCAGAGGCAGAGGAGGGCGGGTCATAACTTTGCCATCCTAGGAAAATATATCGCTAAGGACATGTCAGATGTTTGCGTGGTGTTTCTTTAAGAATAGCAGCTATGCTACGCACAGTTCGCCAGCTGTCAAGAAAAAAACAAAATAAAAATATGAACATCCGGTCACAACTTTCAAAATAATCCTTCACTCTCGCAGCAGCATAAAGGACAATATCTAAATCCGTCAGCCTGGCTTTACGTTCATAATTGTATGGTTTTATTATTATACTTTTCATTTATCTATAATCATCATTATTTATTTTATTCTATTTGATTTTATTTATATTTTACAGTTTTATTATAATCTATTTATTTTGTGTAGTGTTTTATAATTTTATTTGATTGACATTCTTATTGCTTCTATGATCATGTATTATTTATATTTTATTATCTTAACTATTCATCTTTTACTGTTCTTATTCAATTAACTCTTTTTTTTGGCTTTTTAGTTATTTTAGTGTGCATTAGTCTCCAAATGCATATTCAAGATTTCTTTATTTATTGTCATTTCTCAGTATTCGCATACACCAAAATTATCTTCCATGTCCCCCAGACCAAAAACAGTGCACCAGCAGAATAAACGGTTTAAACAAACATAATTTCAAAAATATGAGATTATTAAAAATACATTGTGTAACGATATCAGGAAAGTTTCAGAAACAAAAAATAAAGTAATGATATAATTACACAAAAGTACACAAAAGAAAAAAAGCCTTAAAACAGCAGCATGCATATAACATGAGGTTGTATATTACCTTTACGTTTGGTAATCAATTGTGAAGCACTTTGAATTGCATTTGACTTGTATGAAAGGTGCTATATAAATAAAGTTAGTTAGAATTGATTGATTGATTAATTGGTTGGTTATTTGTTTGTTTGGTTGGTTGGTTATTTGCTTGTGTATCAGCTCTCAGATGTACCGCTTTGGATAAAAGCGTCCGCTAAATGAAATTGTAAATTGTAAATTTGTTTATTTGGTTGATTGGTTGATAAAGGTATGTTGAGAGAAAAGAATCTATTGGAGTATTTTTAATATTAATCCGACGCTCTTAATTTGAAGGCTTGATCAACCCGTTTCCGGAGTGCTTTAGCTAGCTTTGGCTAACGACAAGCTAATGTAAAAAAACGGCTCGACTGGCAGCGTTGGCAAGCGTTACTGGACGTCAACAGAGATATATTTTTTTAATCTATGAAAACGTCATTACACAACACTCCAAATAGGTATGTATGCGAGATTTCACTTCTTTACAAACATAAACAGTTTAAATGCGAACCGTCGTCGTTACGACCCCCCTGTTGTGGTCAGATGGGGCCTTTTCCTTGTGTGCAAAGGAAGCGTGCCCGCGGCAGCAGCAGAAAAATGTAAATAGAGATGGCTATATACGTTTTAGTTCACCGCTGTGCATCTTAAGGTAAACATACAATCCGTGTATTGAAGAACAGGTAACTGCATGCGTAAAAAAATGCTGCTTGAGCTGTGTGTGAGGGGGGAGGGGCTTTATGGGCCTTGCCTGTAATGTTAGCACTGTAAGCTTCAGTAACTGACTCCACTGTTAAAGCATTTTTTTTCTCATTTGCTTCTCACAGGGGGAAGACACCTAATTTGTCAGTTTCTGCGCTCCTCTGAGGAGAAAACTCTGGGCGTCAGGTGGAGATGGATGTTTACTCCTCAGTATAGCCTCTGAATTAGTAGGACCTGTTGCCAGGTGATCTCACCGATCAACATGAAGCCTGTCAGCTACCAAAGCATGCCATCATCTATGGGCGGTGGACATCCTAACTTGGCCCTGGGTCATGTGTTAAGCACTTCCAATGTGATGTATTGTGAGAAATGCGGATTTGCTTCCACAGACGCTGCAGTGTTCAAGAAGCATATGATTGAGCACATGGGGACGAGGTTTTACTGCTTTTATTGCAACAATGTCTCGTTCAGTGAGGCAGAGCTGAACGCTCACCTGAAGCAACACACTGCTAAGTATCCGTTCAAGTGTCCTCACTGTGGACAGGGCTACATGAGGAGGCTGTGCCTTGTGAAGCACATTGAGCGTCTGCACAGTAAAAGCATTACTCAAGGACCCACTAAGCCTGGCATGACAAAAACTCCACATGTCCCTGTCTCCAGTGCCTTACCAAGTGTGCCCACTGCTGATCCATCGACACTCCGACCACTTGTTCGAGTGACAGTACCAACGCCCAGCACACCTGCACTCAGACTAGGAAAAGATGAACAGAAAGGCAAAACACTGGACACAAATTTATCCAATGCCACTAATGGTCATGCAGAACTCTTGTCCCTTCAGAATGGACCCATTCAACACAACAGAGCTTTCACTGTATCACTTCCAGAGGAAGTAACAATCCCTGCTGGCTGCTTGGTTGAACTTGTAGAGGTGAAAACTGTCAATGGGACAAAGGAGCTAAAGCTGAGGCTCTTCTCTCAACAGGAAAATGAGTCTGTGATAAAAGACGGAAGGACCACAGTGTCTCAAAACACTGCACTGGGAAAACCATTATCATCTGCGTTAAATCATCCAAACACAGTAAAGTCTACTAGTATGGGGATGTGCACAATTAACAGGAAACAGTTTGAAACAAAGACTGTGAATGTGGAACGACCAACTGTTGTCCCAGCCAATATTTCCAAAAGCCTTTTAAATCAAGTAAGCAAAGAAAAATGTGGATTGAAAAGAGCATCACAAGAAGTTATCAACTTGGAATGTCACACAGTCACCCCAAACAAAGTTTCCAAAAGTATCGTCAATCTTGTAAGAGAAAGAAATAGTGGGATCATTGTCACGCAGAGAGAACCTGCAAACCACAATGCAGCGCATGCCACTGTTATCTGCAGCAGGGCTGTCAATAGTTTGACAAGCAACCTGCATCCAGAAAACATAGGAACACATGTTTCTCAGAGAACAGTGGACGAGAGAAAAAGTTTTATTCCAGAGCATTCCAAGATTATTTCACCCAGGAGGCCAAGTGACATAAAAAGCACTCCTCAAGATGTGTCAGTGGCCGTTAAACTGGAACCTGGGGAGACGCACCTCAAAGACAACACTCCAAAAATAAAGAAAGAGGCGGTGGGTGTGAAGCAGCAAAGTTTGAAATCACCCTCTCCTTCCTTGATTGTTCCCTTAGCTGCAACTGCCCAAGTGAGACCTTCAGCAATCTCACTCTGCAAGGATAACCTCTCTGCAAATCCATCTTTTCCGGTACCTGGCACTGCACGGAGGACTCTAAATGAGCCCCCATCAGTCAAAACACCTGTGGTTTGTAATCACACAAATTCAAAAAGTTCATCTTGGACTCAGGAAGTCAGATCCAACGAGAGGGCAGCTGAGGGTGACATCCCAGAACCGGAGGGGTTTCCTGTCATCTCCTCTGTGTTTTCATTGAGTCAACAACCAGAAGATGTCCAAGGCTCCATGCAGCCACTGGTAATGGCTCTGCGTGGCATAGTGATGGATAAAAGTAACAACAGTATCACTGGAGATCACATCAAGATAACAAATGTCAGCACAGAGAAGATGAAGGAGGCGCCGACGTCAGGAAACTGCGCTCAGGTGCCCAAAAAAAATGGATCCTTCACACATGACTGCTTATTGAAAGAGCGGATCAGTAAGTCAGTCAAAGTAGAAGAGTCTGATAAAGGTATTCAGCACCCTCTTGCACTGACCCAGAAAAACCTCCATGTCAAGAAGGAAGAAAAAAACACTACGTTGACAGACAAAGATAAACGCAGTCAAACTCCTGATTTAAAGTCTTCAACAGACAAGAAACCTGTTTCCGAACTTGCCTCACATGTAGATTCATCTGTCACTGCAGACCCCCTACAGCAAATACCTGTTATGGCAAAAAGTGAGCATGATATCTCTTCAAAATTCCTGACTGTCTCTTTGAAAAGGGTACAAGTAGGCGTGTGGAAGAAAAGCAAGAAAGGACTGAAACTTAGAATATCAAAATATAAGACTCAGATACCCGTGGGCCGTCTGACTGACTGTACAGTTATTCACCCCATGCCGCTGAAGGTGGACCAACCGGTGAAACGACCAGGCCCGAACCAGCCCGTGGTGGTACTCAATCACCCAAAGCCCCGGGCCCCCGTACAGGGCACGAGAGCAGACACTGTTGCTGACTCAGGAGCCTCTGAGGCGGTTCCAAAGTGCCAAATCTTAAAAATGAGGCTCAGCAAAGTGATGGGACAGAAATATGAGGTGATGGGGTGCACTGTTGGGGTCTTTCCATGAATTTCAATGGACACAAGTGTACATTTATGAGGAAATAACTAGTATTACAATAGGAATTCTGACTTCAAAAAAATGACAAATTATTTGGGCAATTATTTTATTTATGGGAGCAGAAGATGAAGGGCATATGGACATATCTGAGCGTCACTGAACGTTGTTATATGTTGTCTAAATATGCATGGGATAAGGAATAATCAAGTGCAATGTAGTTTGACTGCTTTGAGTCATAGATCACAACTGCTGTAGTAGGTTGCAGTCATAAATACACAGATGTTAAGTGCTGTTTAAGAAGTCTTAGAAGCCAGTAGGTCTGTCAAAGTGGAAGGCATTAAGACATGCTGTTCATTTAAAAAGGAAAACTTGCTGTATTTTTTTTTTGTTTGAGATGATTAAACCCACTCAGAATCAAAAAAAATATACAATTAAGGTTCTGTTCAAGTATTAATCCCCATTTTACTGTAGTTAATTCTCAGATTAACAGAACAGTCCCAACATAAGGAGAGCAAAAAGTCCCTTTACAGTCACCATATATGAACTTGGAGGACTTAAAGCCTGGAAAACGTTTTGCTCTTCTGACAGTGTTCCTCTTCCTCATTTGATGCGACAATGACTAGTTGTAGATAGACGCATGCAAAAAGTCACATTTCAAGACCAATTACCTTGTAAATTTTTCATCTCAAAGGCTCCTCTAGATGCAGCCTGTGGTTTTCTTTTGTCCGGTTTTTAAAAGGTCACAATCGGTGCAGCTATCATTATCCCATAATCACAGTCAGTTGTGAAGTGGTGCACTCAGGCAATCTTTGCACATTTTCCAGATTTTTATCAGTCACTGGTAAATATATCACGTAAACTAGATCGTTGAGAAAGCCACTGCAAGGTGTAAATAACGGAAGCTTGTAATGAGTGTCTTTGGGAGCGGTATAGATATGTTGTAAACCACAGAGTGTTAGAGAAATGGAAGCTGTGTTTGTCAGCTGTCCATCATGTGTTGTGTGAAATCACAGTTATACTTGGGTATTATGGTGTATGCTCCAGCTTCCCACTGGTATTTATCACTTTGCTGGCTTTTCTTGGTGATTAACTTGAAAGTTTGTGATTTTACGAGTTAACAAGCAGTGCCTGAATGCACCATTAGTATTGTTTTTTTATGAGACTTGGGCTTAAAAGCGAAAATTTGGACGTCTACAGAATTGTGCATTTCATTGTCGAGTCTCACATGCATCTTTGTAATCGAATATTATATTATTTTTACTGTTTCCAACACATAAAGTGTATGTTTTCATTGAATATAATGTGTAATTAGCCACAGATATTTTATAATGAACCTAAATGAGTTACAATCCTAGAAACAAGTGTTAATGCGGGGAAAAAAATTTTTTTTCAACTTGTGTTGCTGCTTGTGCCATATAGTTTGCTTTCTCTTGAGGTCCCAAGTTCCATCCGCACTTTGTAGAAAACCCAGGAGCTCCTAAACAATAATGCAATGCATGATGGAGTGATTAAAAACAAGCCAGACGGGTTTATTACTGTAAGAGAAAGACAGACACATACTTGTATTTTATAAGATTTTACCACCATGTACCATAGATACTCAGTGACTGTGGTGACTCTGGGGAACTTGAAACTTGTTGGAACTTGTATAGTTTTCAAAAAGCATCACATAGGACATTAGCAATCTTCTTTCCTGATACTTTGCAGATCTATTTGTCTTCTTCTGACAGCATTATGACACCTGTGTGTCTTTGTTTATAACGTAATAATGACATATGAGGTGCTAGACCTATTATTAAATGTATAGGTTTTGGTTACCTACAGTTTTTATTGTGTATATACGTTTTGGTCACCCACTGATTTTATTGTATATTTACCTATAAATATAAAACGTGATGATGGTGTTCATACTCCGTAGGGAATGCCTGACATTCCACGGCCTCTTTTGCCACAGCGGTTATGTTGTGCTTTACTTTCCTAACATTGCAGTGTCTGAAGCTGCCGTGCTGTACTCCGTCTTTATTATATATATATTATTTTAAAAGGTGTTTGACAGTCCTCTCTGAATGTTTTACTTTGCCTTTTATTCATTGTTCATTTGTGGGAGAATTACTCATGTTCCAGTTGAAACTGTTTTACTACATTCTGTGTTCATTTTCATCGTGTCCCATGCTTTTATAATAACAATTGTGTAACAATTTTTTTTTTTCTATTAAAAGAAAGTAAACATGATCACAGTTAACATGACTGATTCCAGTTTGTTCAACAGAATTGCATTAAGTGCTTGTGGTCATAGTTAAACCTCTGATGTAGTAGGTAAAGAGGTTTATAAACACACCGAGACCTTGGTAAAAACCGGGACCACTGGAGCAGGCTGACACCTGGATCTAATGGGCCTTCGCAGCAGACATGTTGACTTGTCAGAGTAAGGAAAGCACAGGTGTTACTAATAACATTAACAATGGCTCCATTCTATCCAGGTGTTCCAGTGAGCCATGACAGTCAATGTCTTTAAGGAAAAAGGCGTTTCCTCTTAATCATAGATAACATCCAAAAGACAGTTGGTCTCTTGTGTTTATATACTGTACATCTGTTATGATCTCAACTCAAGTGACCACACCAAGAAGGACACACAACACGATGAACTCTAACAAAAGATGATTTATTAAATCAACAAGGAAACTAAATATTTAAAGTATGGGTTGTCTGATGCATGAATGGAGAGTGTGCGTGTAGGTGGTGTCAGGTACATGAGCAAAGTAAATAACTAAGACAACGTGACTAAAACAGGTATCTGTAGGGAAGAGTAGAGAGCTGCAAACAGCAGCAACAAGCAGTCAGAAGAGAGTGAAAGAAGCTGCTAGCTGCGGCCAGGCTTTATCACCCGGGCACACCAGCACCAGGTGTTCACAGTTGACAGACAGGTGAATAAACATCAAACCCAAGGATGACAGGGGTCATCACACATCCAATTAATCAAAAATATTTAAAAAAAAACTTGTTTCTGATTCACTGGTGGTTGCTCAAGGTCAAGGTCACTTTTATTGTCTCCCTCAGTAGACATTTGTCTTGGATAAAAGGAACTGCTGCAACAACATCACAACAAAAAATAAGAAAAAGCACAATAAATAAAAACACAAGTGCAGACACTGGCCTAGGATTTAAAAAAAGAACAGCAAATTAGTACAAAGACCTTTCACTCTATTAAAAAACTGCAGTTCTAAGGTAAAAACATCTCAAGCATACTCACCTTAATAAATAAATTACAAACAAACAGACACATCTCACTTTACATGCTCACAAACAAGCACAAAATTGGTGGAGAGCAGCAGTTATCTGCCCTTCTGTCTGTCCGCCATGACTTGTCCATTAGTGAGTTTAACTGATAAAGGGACAAATGAATCTTTATCACGACTGCACTTACACAAAGGGACCCTGTACCTCCTTCCAGTATTCATTAGCACATATTCAGAGTTCAAAAAATGTATAACAGGTAGTGCTGAAAAGAAATTTGATAACTATTTGATAACTAGCTACTACAGACACAACGGTAATTGTTATAGATGAAACTACCCAACAGTGGGTAATAGTAACAGCTCCCCCTCAACCAGCTACAATATTAAAATGCTGCTAATATGTTAAAGGATCACTAATAATCATCCAGTGAGTCTAATGTATGTTCTCATTCTGAAAGGGGCTGTTCTTCCAGCATATCGAGTACTTTTACATTTGATGGATACATAATGTAGATTTTCCTGATAATTCATACTTTGAGTAAATACTGGCCTTTTACTTTAATGGAGTGTTTATACAAAGTGGTTTTCATCATTTTTGTGTAAAGGATAAGAATATTTTAAAACACCCAGTTCAGAATTGACCAACCAGTGTAGAAAGAAATGGGCAAAAGAAAACAGACTGTGTAGTTAAAAAAATACTTTATTGGATGGCTTCTAATAATTAAATGAATAAGTAGAGTTAAAACAAGGCCAAAGCCGGGGGAGCTAAGAGTCAGTTGGATAGGGGGGGCACACCCAACCACAGGCACCCATCTGTGGCTGGGTGTGCTCAACTTCTCTTCCTTGTGTGTGGCGAAACCAAACTATCTCACCAAGGACTGCTGTGCTGTTGCTGGTCACTGATTCGTGGCTGGTCGGTTGCTGCATCAATGTTGCACTGTATTTTCTGGTGGCTCTGCTAACCAGCTGCTGCTCTGCACTTTGCAGCCCTCCAGACACCAAACCAGCTGTTTCATGTAGTGGAAACCAGCAGCAGATTCAGCACACCCCCACACTGCACATAAGAGGAGACAAGTAAACTGACTGAGTAATTTACAAACATCATCATGTCCTCCAAAAGTCTCCACGCAACAGACCAACCAACATAAACACTCTGATTCTATACTTGCATGGAGAACAACACTTCAAAACTACATCAAATACAAACATTAAAGTCTGCATCTGCACACAAGAGGAGGCAGCAAACTGACTGACTCTAGTGTGTGTTGCTGGTTAAATAACTGCAGATTGGAGGTCACATCCAAACATACCTGTATATCACCAGTCGATCACCGTGCATTTCACCACATGTGAAGAACACACCCACAGAATACACATCAGGTGCTCAAACAATAATAGTTTTGTTCACTGCACTCAATATCAAGCTGATACAGGTCTACCTGGTTACACCCCTCCCTGCTGAAATGGCACTAACTGTCATGGTATCATGTCATCAGCACTTGTAGGGACCCAAAACCCAACCCTTCAGGGACCTAAGGGAGCCCTACTTGTGGTCTTACGGTTTCAACAAATACGCAACTTTTTCAAAATTCCCCTCCCCCTGTATAATAATATGGTTGTTGTTCCCACCTATTAGCCAGCTTTCCCTGGTCCTTTGCTCTCATGTCCTGTAACAGTGCCTGCTGGCCAGGTATCAATGGAGAGATGTTAGCCTTCTGGTCATAAGAGGCCTTTTGCCGGGACACTGCAGAGTCTCTATGCTGCTTGGCCTTTTCAAATGCAAACTGCAGTCGCCGCTGGTGACGTTTGACCCAGTCCTCCACTTATGAGCCACCTTCTCAGCCCAGCAGGCGATCCTGTGGAAGAAATCTATTCCTTCCAAACATCAAATAATGTGGGGAGTAGTGCGTTGAACTATGAACTGTGTTCTTGTATACCTGTATCATTTCAGGCAGATGTTCATGCCAGTTCCTCCTCTCTTCTCCCAAGGTCCCCAACAAACCTAAGAGAGTCCTGTTGAATCTTTCACAAGCACCATTTCCAAAAATTGGGACCTTGGTCTGACAACAAGCATTTAGGCACAACAAACAGTTGGATTACTTTACTCCAAAGTACCTCGGCTGTTGTTGTTTTGCGACCTTTTGTTGCTGCCGCCCACGCACACTTGGTGAAGTGGTCCACCATGACCAGCACATTGTGGTAAGCGTCCTCTGAATGACCTATAGACAGAAAATCTAAAGACAACAGTTCCAAAAGGGGCAGAAGTCTAAACAGGTGTCAAAGGTGCTTGTTTAGAGTTAGGACCCTTACACAGAACACACTGTTGACATTGGGCACATTAGTCTGTTACATCTATAACTAAATGTGGCTAGAAAAACCTTTTCTTAATCAGAGAAACAGTCTTTTCAGGACTCCAGTGTCCAGCCTGTTCATGATACAACTGTCAAACATGGCGTTGCTCACCTTCTGGAACTAAGAGTTGAATTATGGGGTCACCTCCCTTGGGGTCTTGACATGCCTGATGCAGCACTCCATCAGTCAGTGAGAGACAATGCCAGTGATGCACAATCTGCTGGACTGACCTGGTCTCCTGCTTCCTCTCTCTCTTATTGAGCTGGTAGCCTCTCTGTAAATACTTGAATACTCTTTCCAAGGTGGGATCTGTGCTTTAAAGACCCAGCCACTGGGTTGGAGTCCGCTCAGAAAACAAAGGTGTACAGTGTTTGGCGTGCTGAAGACCTGGCTTTGAGGTGTTCCTTCCTGAACCAATGCACATTGCTTCCTGGGCTCTGATGTGCACAAAGGATAAAATCTCTAGCCCCTCCCTCACTTCCTCTGAGTCTGGTTTTGGCACTTCCAGTGGGAAACGAGACAAAGCATCTGCACTTTGATTAGTACATCCCGGTTTATACTTTATTTCAAACTGAAAACTGGCATTGGCATGCTGCCAATGTTTGTTCCAAGCTACAAAGTTTGGCTGAGTTTGGACTCAGACTGGACTTGTTCCTGTCAACAGTTAATTCAGTGGTTTGGCAATTTTGGCAAAGTCTTTCACAAGCCTGCAGTAGTAGCGTGCTAGGGCAGGCAGGAAAGACTGCAGTGGTTTCACTGACTTTGGAGTTGCCCAATCCTGAACATATCCTGAACACATTTCAACTTATCAGGCTCTGGGGAAATCCCCTCTGCTGACAGATATTGCACTTCCTTTTTCAAAATATGGCACTTACCAGGCTTTAATTGAACCCAAACTTGCCAGATGTGAAGCAAAATCAGGGGAAATATGATTAAATCATCAAGGTAAATCAATAAAGACTGCAGGTTCTGATCACGCATTAATCTTTGAAAAGTTCCTTGTGCATAATACAAGCCAGAAGGCATTCAGGTAAATTCAAATAAACCCATGAGAGTGGTAAAGGCCATTTTTTCTTTCTGCAGGAGCAACTTTAACCTGCCAGTATCCACTTGCCAGGTCCAGTGTGGAAAAATACTTTGGTTTGCCCAAGTTTGCCAATGACTCCTCACTTCAAAGGAATAGATATGCATCTTTGTGACTCACTGAAATGAGTCTGCAATAATCCACACAGAATATGCCTGCTTCCTTAGATAAAGTTCTGCTATGATGACGTCACATTGTCATCTTCAATGCCTCTTGAGTTCTTGTTTTTAAGCCTCAGGAAGTCCTCCTGCAGTCTCAGTGCAATGTCCTCCGGCATTGAGAAACTGAGAGCGCAGGACCGAGGCAGTGGCTTTATCTCCATACAACTTATCTAATTCACTAAAAATCAGCTTGACTGTGCTCTGCCTTTCTGGTGGTAAAATTAAAAATTTCCTTTTAGCTTTGCCCTCCAGACAGAGAAATGTCAATTTGGCCCTAAATTCCACTGGGACTCCTTGCAAAGCAAAAATAGTTTTAAGATTACTCTTCCACTCTCCTAAACTGATCTCTGAATCTCTCCCTTTAAACTTATATGTTACCATGTTAAGCACAGGAGCCATGCCAACTGGTCTGAACACTGCACCAGGAGCTGGGTTTTCTCTACTAGGGCTATGGAATCAAATAAAGGTCATAAATATTGTCTTGTGAAATATTTTGTGTATGTGTAATTAAAACTTGTGCAGGGTTTTTTTCAGCAGTGAGGTTCAACAAAGTCTGAGAGATGGACACACAAATTTCTCACCTGTGTGTGCGATACTGAAGTTACAACTACAAATTGCAAGTTACGAGTACGAATTTTGACCCTGTTTTTGCGTGTGAATCTGATTGGTCAAACACAGAATCATTCTATCCAATCAGAGGACAGATGGTTCTGTTGCGTTCATCCCCCTGCAGGTCTTCAAAGACGGACAATGGTGTGGACTCTTCCGCAACCCAGGTGGGTTTAATTGTACTCGAGGATGCTGTAGATAATAATGATAAACATTGTACGTGTTGTTTATTTAGCTTGTAGTTAGTTTGCTGTTGTTGTAAGGTTCAAGTTCAGGAAGCTTTATGTACCCAGAATAGAACAGTAATGTAGTTTTCTATTAGAAAACATCCGCTAGCATTACCGAAGTAGCAGCATCAATGCTGGCAGGAACTTTTCAAGCTGAAGGCAAAGCAACTGTGATGACATGTACCGTAATTACACATAGTTAGACATGGACACAAGCACACTCCTTACGCCTGGGACACACATGATGCATGAGCAGCGTGTATGCGTCGTGGAACCTCTTGCTTTTCATTTCGGCGCCCATGTTAACAGGTTAGAGCAGCCACACGTGGCTGTGTGCGTCGCATCATCTAGAGATTCGAGGTCTCGCCTATTTTCTTTCCATGATGCGTGCGGTTCTCAGCAGAAATAGACAGGGAAAACGATAGAAAGATAGGGCTACCAGTAGCAGTGCAGCAGAAGTAAACATGCTGCCTGTGTGGACGCTGCAAGCGTACGAGACACAGCAATTCAACCCAGGCGTTAGTATTTACAATTTTGTGGATTTAGGACAGTCTGGCTCCTGTGGGATTACAGAAGCTTTGATGTAAATGTGAAGAGAGTATCAAGTTTATATTGTCTTGCTTACTGAGATGAAGTTAGCATTAGCTATTAGCTTAGGTAAGGTTGATGGTAACAGTAAGCCAGTAAATTTGCAGGAAGTTGATTATATTTTCTGTAATCTTATTGTGTTTGTTGGCACAGGTAGAGCCAACCCTAACCCTAACCCCTCACCCTAACCCTAGCCGACTAGCACAGCAGGGGCTGCAGAAAACAGTACAGAGGGTGTCGATGATCCTGGTGCTTAGGATCCTGCTTAGTGTGTTGGTCAGAAATGCAGGGAAATACCGACAGCTGTGGAGAATAAATGCTACAACCAATAACTAGAGACAATGCTACTGTGTATGGAGGCTCACATATTGCAGGAGGGAGTGTTGCACAGAGGATCAGGAATTGACACGCAGGTAATAACTGACCTGCCAGACACAGTGGAGGATAACAGACAGTATTTGCATGTTAGTGTGTAACTCTTGGTCCAAGTCACACAGGTGTCATCCCAAATGGTCGTTGTGGGAAATCTGATATCCAGAGTGTGACAGAGAGTACAGTTTCATCTTTATGAGGATGTAGCTTTCATTTCAGTTTTTCAATTGTAAAGAGTTAAAGGTGCCTTATACTGTAAACAAGTTACTTATGTATGTTTTATGTTTTTAGAGTAATGGCATAGACAAATCAATTAACAGTTAATCATGACATTAACTGCCTACAAAGGTAGGACATTTGTGTGTCTGTCTCTCAGACTTTGTGAAACCTCACTGTTGAAAAAAATCCTGAAGAATTTTAATTACACACAAAATATTTCTACAGCTACAAAAACTTTTACAGGTGTGCAAATTATATGTGTGCACAAAACTTTCACACATGCACAAAATATTTCTACATTTCCAAACTTTAGTACACATAGTACTAAATATTTATGACCATTATTTGATTCCATAAGGTTGAGGCTCATTTTGGTCAGTCATGTTGGTTTTGCTCACCACTTTTTTCTTTTTGGTCAATCCTGCCACCAAGGCCAGCTGTAAAAAACACCCAGTTCAGAATTGAGTCATAATTATTAGTAAAAATGTTGGCTAATATCATAATTTTGTCAGTGTGTAGACATTTTGACTTATAACATGTCATTACTTTGACTTTAAAAGTAAACATTTTTACAAAAAGTATAATTCTGACTAAAAAGTCAAAGGTTTGACACCTTTCTCACGAGTTTGACTTACTATCTAACAATTTAAACTTAGTAAATCCTATAGTTTTGACATGCTTAGGTAGCTTAAATAATGAAATGGACATGAGCAATCCAAAGTAGTAACTTTTTTTTATTAACACAAGTGAACACAGTCACAATTTGAAAGCTTTTTACCAACATTTGCATAACACAATATAGCACATTATGTTTTGGGTTACAGGACGAGATAAACCAGATGGGATACAACAGATTATTTTTTCTGGAGTGGTGCATGTGTCATTGTAGCAACAGGTCAACGTCCCTTTTTGTTACTGGACATGTCAGCACACAGTTTTCTGGATATTTGCTTGCTGGCATAGTTCTCCCGCTGATGAGTATTATTGGGAATATGGAGTGAAACTTGATGATGTCTGCCACAGTGTCAAACATCTGAGGAGAAATAAGATACGGTGAATATGATGCTGGAGAGAGTGAACATTGAACTAGATTTTTAAATGTGTCCACTCACATCATTTGACCGTTGTCCTGTTCCCAGGGCGTACTTGCTGATGCTCTGCATGAACCGAATCTTAACATTGTAAACTTTCTTCTCATGATACACGGCCAACACCAAGGGTTCACTGTTGGTGATGACGGAACAGTCTCGCACCAAAAATGCCCCATCCTGATGTGGTTAATGTGAGTAATTACAAAAAGAAGACACTTAGTTTTGGACATATTCAGATACATTTTTAATTAACCTCATATTAATATAAATACCTTGTTCATCAGGTGTAAGGCGTGCTCAGCATCCGCTCGACTACAAGCCCCAACATACCAGTCTTCTTCGCAGTAGGTCTGCCACATATATTAAAGTGAAAAATGACTTTACACCTGTACTCAAACTTGACTTCATGGTGTTAAATACATGACATCATCCCTCTTTATATGATGATGGTTCAATTAATAGAAGTATACCTGTTGAGGCTTCTCCATTGGAACGAAGACATGTTGGTCAAAGTCTTCTTTGGTTTGCGGCCACTCATGGTGATGACGTTTTGACGACGATCTTTCTTTAAGTAGATGTTAAATTTTACTTATATAATCAATAACTTTATTTTGACACTGATGATGTGTGACAGTACTTACCAAGATTTTGTTGTGACCTAAATAAAAGAAGAAGAGAAAGAGTGCGTGTAAATTGAACATGATGTGACATAACATATTAATTTAATGTAATATATAGAGGATTGGCTATGTCTAATTAATGAGTTGGTTGTGGTTTGCATATATGTACATTTGAAGCTCTGTGTTATTGTTAGTATTTTGTCTTTTGGTAATGGTCTGAGAATGTAAAATAAGTGATACTGACACTAAATTATTGTTAATTTGGTAAGAAGAAGGAATTCGTATTTGACTATAATTCATTTTTATTTCTTTTATCTTTTTTGTAAAGTTTTAAATATATACGGACAACACATAAATATTTTGTACACAGAAAATAAGCACATTGAGACATTAACATAACAGACTAGATAACATAGACACTGTAGTGGGTTTTTTTTTTAATGTAATTAACATGGTATATGCATGTAAAACATTTAATTCTAACAATATGAGTGAATATATGTGTGTCTGCGTAACAGTTGGAGAGGTAGTGTGGGTGTATGAAGTCTGTGTCTCTTACAAAAAGGGCATAAGCAGGTCATGAAGATTTATAGGCAACATGGACTGTGTCGTAGATGTTTGGCCAAAATTGTAAGCATGAGTGGACACAGGTACCAGCCAGAGCCTGATGGTGGCAGGGGTGAAGCCCACCAGAAGATATAATAAGGTGCTGGCATAAACATAATGTCATAAATATGTCAAAATGAAGATAAGGGACTTGCCTACTTGCCCACAGGTGCACAATAGGAGAGCAGGGTAATAAGGTAAGAGGAGATGGAAAAAAAGGTGAAGTAGCTTGCCTTAATGTTAAAAAGCTGTTTTGTGTGTGGTAGGTAATGTTTCATTATAAACCAATATGTAAGTGTAATCAATAAAGGCATGTAAGCCTCTATTATTTTTTGAATGTGAAAAGCAAATTGATAAATAATGTTGGAAGAAAAAGGTGAATGAATGCCAGGGACTGTCCACTGAGATCATTATTGACAATATATCAAATTTGGTAACAAGAGGTTTTAATGGTGGAAGATACCTGGACTTTGTGACATGGGAGGAACCCTGACGCTCCACATTGGGAGGCGCTCTCCAGGGTATATAAGATGATGGTTTCTTATTCCGTTTTTAGGTTTTTGCTTCATGAACCGAGCCTCGCTTTACTGTATTATGCTATTTGCACAGTAAATCTAATATTGCACTGAACTCTGACCGACTGAGTGTTTTTCTTCAACTTTGAAGTACTGTCTTTTATTTTTGGGTTGTTTGGCTAATTTTGAGACTAAAAGATGTTGTGTAGCTGAAGACCTATAGGATTAGGCCCACTTGACAAAGTTTTTTCCAGTTACAACACCTATCCATTAGCCCCCCACTTATAAAAAGAAAAAAAACAAAAAAAAAAACAGAGGAAATTAGACCATAACAGAGTTGTGTTACATAATATGAGAAACATATGTCCAGGGTTTTTTTTTTTTTTTTTTTTTTTTTAGCTTTTTACTATAAACTAATAGGTTATTTACTTTCCAAAAAAATAAATAAACTGGCTCCATATGTTTTTTTCTGTTTTACCTTTTGCGGTAAATGACAGTTTTTCTATTTCCAAGCAACAGGAAATGTCTCTAAGTTTACACTTACTAGTTGGGGCGTCTTTATTGTTCTATGAGACATCAAAGGTGTGTTTGGCTGAGAGTCACCATTGTCCTCTGCACTGTTGAAAATCTAGTTTCCTTTGGAAATACACCACGGATACATAATAATGGGCGTTTAGACAACACTGCCCAAATAATTGTAGATAAGACTTGCAGTAGAATTTTCAAAAATCTCTGAATTTCTGCACACATCCAAATGCAGTGAAGTGCCTCTTTATTTCTTAGTTGAGCAATAAAAAGTACATTTAGTTTTGTGTTTTTTATATGCTTTTACTAAATGCTCTTTGTAAAGTTGATGTAAATTCATCCACACAGAAAAACATCCAAAACTTTTAAGACATTTGTAAGGACTTAAAACAAAACTAAACACACACTAAAATCTAAATAATAAGAATTGAATTGAATACTTACTATTTTACTTATTATCATTATTATTATTATTATTATTATTATTATTATTATTATTATCATTATTACTTATTTTCAGTTAACATGTTGTGGAGCATTGTCCAATAAAGAACTGTTTGAGATTTTCTTACATTTTTTCTTTATTTTCTTCTCCTTTTCCTGCCTCTCCTTTTAGAAAATATGGTTTGTCTCACTTGCTGTCTGATTGTTACTCTTTCTGTATTGTGTGTTTGTTTTGCTGAAGTGTTGCATTTGTGCACCAAGAAACTGCTTGTGCCCTGGACCTCTTATGTGATTGTGTTGACAACACTAACTGGAGTAAAAAAATATTGGGAAAGACATGACGTGACTCTTACTGACGAAGGCTAAGAAATGAAAGTTGTACCTTATATCTAGTTGTTGAGTCTCCAAATCCAAAGAACGTCTTTGAGTGGTGAAGGAGGCAGAAACACCTTCAGCGCTCTGTGAATCTAAGATATATTCAGTATTATAACAAGTTTCAAAATGTTTTTCACTAATATGTTAACACTCACGATTATTAAACTCTTACCTCTCACATGTGAATTGATATCTCCCTATTAAAAACATTAAACAGACAAATATTAATTCCAAGATAGTGTGTGATTCCTTTGTGGGCAGGTTACAAGTTTAATGAAATGAAATGAAAATTGTGCAATATAATTAAGAAAATCATATGTGACAATTTACCTTTTTAGTTGCTTTCTGTCGACTGAAATAAAAAAGTGGCATAATTTATATATATATATACATATATATATATATATATATATATATGTGTGTGTGTGTGCGTGTGTATTCACATAATGCATTAATAATAAGAAACCCTTCAGCCTTTCCTGTGATAATTTTTCTAACCAGCAGATGGTGTTACAGCTACACTGGACTAACTAGAGTAGTTATGTTGGAGAAGAAAGAAAAGCCTCCAGTCACATGGGGTCAAGGTCCGCTACTTCCTTTCCTGTTACAACTGAAAACAGTAGAGACAACTCACTCTCTCCTGCAGGCGAACGATGGAGGTGATAGAGAGCGCCTGGAAGAACAGAGAAGTCCTTTCATTATCCATTTAAACTCAACTAGGAATCTTTTATGAATAAGTTGATTATAGTCAAGTAAATTACCTTCGTGAGTCCTGTGAAATTAGAGAGAAAAGTGGTTTATGAATTGCAATCAACACAATTTATAGACACAAAAGCGTGCTGTATATGGCACATGTGTTTACCTGGTCTTCTGGTGGCACAGGTCTGAACCGCTCATCTGTAAGAACAATATGTGAATGTTTGGGATCCTAGTGTAGCCGAGACAGACGGTGTGTTCAAATGCTTTCAGTTAATTCTACTCATTTGTGTTACCTATTCTGGTCTTTCTTCTGCCAGGCTTCAGGTCTCGATTTACAGCAGGACCTGTGTTTCAAAAATGAGAATACTGATTCACTCTGCTGGAGTACAGTTTTAAGGAACTGGTACAAACTCTCAGAGTGAAATGTGGTAGTATGAACTGTATATAGTTATTGGTTACTAAGTTTTTGCATTCACAGACACTTTAGACATTATAATAAAAAGAGGTTTACAGAGAAAACCGGAACACGTAATCGAACAACTGACTTGATAACCATCAGTTGAATCATTACATGCTTCTAAACCTGTCAAGTTCAGGATCTGTAATCCTGTAAAAAAAAAGGAGCCTATTAAATAGGAGCCATACTGCACTTTTACTGTTGATACCTGAGTTCATTTAAGTCTTAACGTTTTTTTTAAAAAACCCAAAAAACTGCATATTCTTTCGATTGCGGTATTACTTATTATACTTAAAGCTGCATTCATCAAATTAAAAAGGAAACAAAGCCATCACAACAATATCTCCAGCTTAAAAAGCTAAATGTGTTGGCAAACAGTTGCCTTCTCTGACATCCAGCAGACACCAAGAAACGTTAATATTCATTGGGAATAGTGATTCTTGCCATCTGATAAATATTCACTTTTAACCTGCTCTTTCCGGAGCAACAACTGGGAAAAAAATGTTGGTCTTTAGCCGGTAGATGGTTATCGGTAACTTAATAGTCAACCAATACAATGAGCTAAAAGAGGTAAAAAGCTCATTAGAGCTGTAGAGTTGAATGATAATTCTCTGTGTTTTCGGCACACTTTTCAAATTACTGAGACACTGAATGAGACGTGAAGGACTACAGCTCCGTCTACTACTACCTCCACAGGATATAATTTCCAAACTGAGTGCAAAATTGTGTTTTGTTGCGTGTTGTGTAAAGAGTTTTATCACTTTACCTGCAATAAATGGGAATTCTCTGGGTGGACATCTAGGGAAGACGTTAGAGTTACCCTGATGGAGAGGAGAGCACAACAAAACACAAACAGTATAAGCAGACGTTTGCAGCAGTTGAGGTGTAAAGGTACGTACATTTAAAGAAGAACAAAACAGAAACCTTACAGGCGAGAGTGATGAAAGGCTCTGAGCAGACGCTGACCTTGGAAGATTCCTGTCTTGAAAGCAAAAGAAGTTGTGATGCCCGCATTCTCATCAGACAGTAATGATAGTAGTTTTAGTAGTTTCACTGTTAGTTGACAGTTTAAACTCTCTGTGAGTTCGAATCATTCTTGTAACTCGGTCGTTGCCAGTCCCAGCAGTGCACTGCAGCAGCAGACTGTATTGATTACAGAGGGAGAACACTCCAAGTGTGAACAAATTTAAAAGCCGCATTCAGTATAAAGTTGTAGACATGCAGCTGTGAGGCCCCTGGCTGTGGGCCACATCCATGCAGGAGAGTAAAGGGAGTCTATTCACACTACATGCTTCCCTCTCTTCCCCTTCGGCTCCTGGATAATTGTAATCTCCCGCAGTCTGACTCAGCCAACAGATGGCCCTGGAGACCCACTGGCAGATCATGCTCACTCAGCATGAGCTCTCTCTCAGATCCACACTGCTTTCATTCTCACCACGGCTTGCAGAGGAGCTGTTATTTTTTGCCTGCGCTTCATTCAGTTTCATTCTAATTATGTTCACCAGAGCTTTTCTGTGAAGGGAAGTGCAATATACTCACTCTCATGATGTCAGCTGGAGTGCAAACACTTCTTTAAGTTGAAGTTTTGGCAAGTTTGTGACTCCTGATGAATTCATAGGTTGTGTTTGGATGCAGGTTATTTTGGAGGATTTGTGAGATATTTATATTTTTATGTGTTATATTTTTATATGCTGAAGGCAGACAAGAATAATGAGAGTGAGACGGGGAAGATACACACCAAAGGTCAGATTAACGCCTACACACAGACAGAATTACTCAGTTGAAGTCACAGCCCACTGAGCAACCAGAGCGGCAATTTTGTGGTTTACTGTTGTTAACGCAGCTTGACTGTCAACAGTGCCTCCTAAAATATAAAAACATCGACTAAAACACAGTCTAAAACTAATTCAGAAAAAACAAACCGAACCACTGTTTACTTGCTTACTTTTATATGATTTTACTCTTTGAAAAGTTGTAATTCAATTTTAAAAAGAACCATCACAGACAAAAAAACAAAACAAAACAGAAAAGGTCTAAATGTAAATAATAAAACTGGAATTGAAGTAAGAAAGATGTAAGCAGCTAGTGAAAAACATTGTTAATGTCATGTCATTTCTTCTCTACCTGCGTATTCTCTCTCGTCATTTAACGGCCTCGCAGGAAGTATGCGCACTTTGAGTACATCCTCCTGGTCGTCCACCACGTCGTACTCAGACTCCGCGACGCTGTTGTAGTTACCGCATCTCTGTTTTCTGTTCCTGTCTATCCTGCTGCGATCCTGTGGAGAACAAGATGCAGCTTCTGTAAACTGGAGATGTTTAGTGTACAATAAACAATCTGAATAAACCTGGGAGTTTGTGAAAACTGCATATTTGTGCTTTAGATTTATGAAACTCAACCCCATTATCAAATTCAGAATTTTACATTGACACTGAGCTGTTAGAAATTTTTTTAAAAAGTCTGGCTATATCATCAGTGTAAAAGAATGTCATCACCTGAAGATTCAGGACCAGAAAGACTGGTTTTAATAACTGTATAGTCTGCTTTTGGGAACCCCACGGGGCCAATCTGCCTGCAAGACTTGCTGCTACTTGCTTTAACGTCAACCGATACACAGCAAGCAGTATATTCTGAGCAGACAGCCAGTTAGATCATATACACATACACACCATGATAAGCACAGGAAGCTATTAAGAGGTGTTGCAACATAACTCACTACTTGTCTCCAAGAGATTTCCTCTTTAAAGCTTCACACTGACACTAAGACACTAAGAGACAAGTGACAATCTGTGACACCGTTTTTAAATGTTGAATAATAAACATTTTCTACTGCTGTGATTTAATGGCACAAAGTGCTATGTGGCTGTTTTATTATTTTTGTGCAACTGCAATGTAGCTGAAAAAAAAAAAGAGTGAGATTAGGATGAATACATTATCAGTGGGCCAATCAAACCAGCTTATTCAGTTTAAAAAGCGGTGTCTGCTGTGCTTCCCATCAGAAGTGGTTCTTTTGTGATGAAGAGGATCAGCTTTTCCCGAGAGGAAACTGATGTTTTTTTTGTCCGGCAGGTGCAGCATCGCTGGGCTCGTACACCACAATTACTGTACGCCAAAGGCAGAAAATGTCTCTTTTTTTGGAAGCCCAGTTTCCGTGTTTTCCTCACATGAGAGAATTTTTTAAAAGACTATGGTTCATATAATAACCACATGCTTGGCTGTGCATGTTTACAACTTTCAATATTTATCTAGTTTATGTAACCGAAGCGTTTTTTAATCATTTAGAGAAAATTGTGGAATAAGGAAGAGGTGGTTTGTCAACGTCAATGTAACCTAAGTGATTTTGACTTTTGACAAAAAAAAGTGAGAAATCCAATATAATCATCCTTAAATTAAATAGTCCGTCTGACAAAACACCCATTTTGAGAATTATGCTGATTTCTGGTGTCTTTATCATGTTATAATGTCGAATTTCTACAGAATTTCTCTGAAAATGTTGGAAGTCTGAAAGCTGTCATAATTCGCCAGCTAGTGCCAAAACCTTTTGTGGATCAACACACACTGTCAGCTAACATTTTAATCAAAACCGTGCTAAGCCCTCTACCCAGATTGTTTGAGGCATGCGTTCTTGTCAGTGCTTTGAAGCTGATTATTACGTCCTTCAATTTAGAGACTGCAGATGAAACAGAGACACCTGCAATCTTCATATGGCTGTAGGGATCAAATCGACCAAAAGGAAAGGATTTCATAAATCCAGCACAGATATGGATAACAGACAGTGGTTGGAAAGCTTAGTTGTACCCATTATAGACCCTGCTTCACTAGAATTACTGCATTTATCACTTTAAATCTTCATTTCTGATGTGCATGTGACCGTTATCCTCATGAAAGAAGATGAGAATTATAAGGACAACGCATAAAAGGGGTTTGTGTGATTTTGGAGAGTCAGAAAGCCGTAAAAATCATTTTTAGCCATGTTGCTATTGCTTTGTGCTGCATTTCTGAAAAGCAAGCCTAAGGTGTTGAGGAAATACATCTTAGAAAGTGTCTGAAGTTAATTGTCGGTCTCCATAAAAAGAATGTAACTAAAGACAGTGTGTGTTTCACCAGTGACAGCTACTTCTCAGAGCTGTGTTGTTTAGAATAGAATACCACAATTAGACGTTCAGATTGAGTCAAAAGACATGAAAGCTGTTTCTAAGTCTATAATAGGTGTATTTATTTGGAGTAAGAACTCATACGTCAGACCGGTATCTTTGATGGTAACTCGCAAATGATATTAAAAATATATTAATTTAATGAGTTTGAGTAAATTTTAAAAAATGAACATCATCTAAATTAATAAGACAATTAATTGAAATAAGTTTAAATGTTTAACTTTGATATGGATATTAATGCAACCAAAAGCAACAGCCGTAAATTATAGTAAAAACGCTGAGACTAATCCTGGTCTCAGTTATTCTTGCTGTGTGCTAACAATGACAGAGCAGAATCTCACTCTTTCCTCATTTCTGTACTAAAAGGTAATTACACAGGGGGTTGCAAACTCCAGAAGTTTCCCTGTGGGAACATTCATGTGGAACCAGCAGGGAAATGCTGCGGACGCCGGCGCCATAACTCACCATTATCACAGGAGACTCATGGCTGTTCCCTCTCTCTGCAGCTAACGAGGGAGTGAAACAAAAAAGAAAAACATCATTAGTTTTGGTGTTCTGCAAAAGAATACGGCCTGCGTGTCCTTGGATTTTTCTTTATCGACGGTATCACATGCAGAAGAATGAGCTCTTTAGACAAGACTAAACAGAGCTGTTTGTGGCCTCTCGCTGTTCTTGCTGGGCTCCAGTCTGAATTACATTTTTAACATTCAGTATGAAGAAAAAATATCTGGATTTAATGAGAAACATATTTTTGAAAATATTGACATTTATACATGATTTGTTGTTTTTAAAAAACAACAAATGCCTAAACATGGAAAAACAGAATCAGATATATTTGGTTAGTCTTTAAAACATCTTGCTTAGCCTCCAGGAGTAGTTGGTTATTGTAAAGATAATGGCTCTACATTCAGTATAGAACTGCTTCACAGAAAAGTCTTTTTGTTACTTTTTAGAAGAAATACTGCCAGTGTTATGATACTTCGAATAAAGAAACAGTGATGAAATCTTTGCTTTTAGAAGATCAGACAGAATTAACAAAAAGCTGATGATAATACAGTTCTGAAAGTTGCATCACAAAACATCAGAAATGCTGCAAACAATAAAAGTAATCAATATAACTTTAAAATCACTTCAACTATACTAGAGGTGAAAAACATCTACAGCGGGATGAGGATCGGTTTGTTATTGATTATATGAGGATTTCAGATTCGTCTAAATGTAATCGTTTGCTGATAAGTAAAGCTGGGTGTCATCAGCATATTATTATGCTCTTTCTAGTAACTTTGGTCCATAACACTTGACGCAGAAATTTGGCCAAATGCTGTTACGACCCGGCCGGGGGAAACCCTGGTACAACATGGAAAGAATGAGACTCCCCTCTTACATACAAATTATATATCAGAAAAATGCTCAGATGACCACAAAATCCACAAAAACAGTCAAATATGATTAGAAAAGAAGCATTAACACAATATATTGATGTACTGTGCCGACATGCACACAGAATAACAGAAGGGCCAATATAGCACCTCATAATAAATATCACAGTATTCACTTCCTAATTTTCTTGAAGAGTTGACCTTAAACCTAGTTTGTATCGGTCAACAGATGTGACCCTATGAGAGAAAAAAAATAAATATGGCTGTATGTATCCAGAATATAATTATTAACACCAAACAATTCAACAAAACTGTGACAGAAGCTTCTAGAGATGCATTAACACACAGTTATTCAATCTGGTTCCATCCCGGGGATCAATCAAGTGTTATTTTATTTATAAATAATGCAGATAAATGGCCGGACTTTTATTGGTCCACAGTGTCAGAGATATTACAATGTCAGGAGGGACGCTGTCAGAGTTTTACAGTCACATTTGGTAACTCAGTAAGTCCTGCTTCATTAAAGGCTCCACATCAAACAAGCAGTAATGAAGTCTGACAAGGAAGTAATCGAATGGAAAACAGGCACTTTGATCTTCACTTTAGCTCTCTGCACTGAGACTGAAATCAAGTCTTTGTCACATATCCTCATTTGTTCAACATTTTTAACTCTGTTTCCTAGAGATTCAACTATACGACTAAACCCCAACAGCAAATACGTTTTTTAAGGAAACGCAATGCCACCCAAATTACGTTTTCTCTCAACATACTGTAATGAGAAAATGTTAATTAACATATATGGCAAGTCAGAAAAATGTTGATACTGAATGTGTAAAAATAAATATGCTATAATTTAACCTTCCTGCTCTCACTGACCATTAAGAGATCCCTTCATAATGCACTTTTAATGTAAGTGATGATGGAGGACAAAATCCACAGTCCTTAAAAGTTTATTTGAAGCAAACATGAGGCTTCGGTCATTCAAATTAGTCAAATCAATTCAGTATCTTTCAAAGTTACAGTCTTTTTCGTACCAAATTCCCTTTTTGTTACAATCCTGCCACTGTGGCTGAACAGGAAAACACAGAGGGATTTTTTTTTACTAAAAATACTGAAGATATCCACTTTATTGGACTAACTCAGCCTGCTGAAGCCTCATATCATCTTCAGATAAACTTATAAATATATATTTGTGTGAAGCTATTCTTTAACCAAAGAGGAGCTTTTATTGCCTAAACCGAACCACGCACAGGACTCAGGATGCAAACGTCAGTCTCAGTGGCATCAGCGTCCTGAGTTTTGTACAGCTGCCGTCAACCCCAGTCCAGTGTATAAATGTAGCCCTTACTCATCCCTATAAAAGTCGTCTGTAATTTCTAGTAAATAGTGTTAGACCTTTGAGCTTTTTAAATCAATTTTAATTTCCCTAGAAAGACACAGGAACAAAAAGGGTCAAGGCCGATCAATCACTCTTCCGTCGACAGGTTTTAACTTTACAAAAGAAGAATCCCTCTGGAAAGGAAGACAAACGAAACAGGAAACAGGAAAGAAACCTACCTAAAATAGAAGCAAGGCCCAGGGATTGTGACAATGCCAGCAGACATTAGAGGCTACCAGCTCACAGTCCCAAAAGGGAGACTCAAAACTCAGATAGGATTTGGCACTGTGGTCCAAAACTCAACGGGGCTGTCTGTCTACTTTGCCGAGCTTACTGGGCCATGGGAAACGGCGTTGGATGAGACATATGAAGGGAAGGAGATTAGCTACATGGAGTTAGCATCTGAGGTTGAGCAGTTAGTCTGGAAAATAAACTTCTGCCCCATGAGTGCAGAGGATTTGTGGAAACTCAAACCACCAGACGTGACCTGGCTTTGCTACAGGCATCAAGAAAGTATCAACTGCAGAGAGAAAGAGAGTCTGCAAAGAGGATATATTATCTGAGGCTTAAATTAGCAAATCAGTTATAAACACGGCAGATATTAGTATCGTTTTGTCATAAAATATAATTTGGTATTAATAATGTTCTTGTTGGTCTAAACACAGCGACATATGGCTTAAATGAGTCCTCTTCTAGTTTGTTTTGTAGCAGGAAATGTTTCTTCCTCTTTTATTCAATTTTTTAATTTAGATTATATATATCATAGCAAATATACAGGAACAGGGTGTACAGTTCTTTTTTCTTATGAAGTATATTTCAAGTATGTTCTTGCTGTGAAGATGTTTAAACTTTTATTTGACAGTGTTTTGTGCAACTACGCAGACTTTTGAAGCTATAGTCTCAGCTTCGGTTTCTAATTCACATACCTCATTTCCATAATAAGATGATTATCCATTACAACTTGTATATTATATAAAATCTGAAATTTAGGAGCAACTTGAGACTTGTTTTTGAAACTTAATCGACGCAGGATTCTCAGCTCCAGCAGAAAATACATTTCAAAGCTTGTTTCTTCTTTATATTTCCATACTTGTGTTTTTCATCTATTTTTAGGCTACAAACAGACTAACCTTTCTGATTTTCTGCTCTGCCACACATCTTACACGCTCACACAAATATAGCGATTGAGAGTTAGGAATAATTCACGGTTTCCTACCTTTTCAGAAGAGTTGAATAAGAAGCACACCTGCGGCAGTGGGTGTCCGGCAATTTCAGTCTATTTAGTTACATGAAAGGAAGATCTGCAGTTTTTCTTTTCCTCTCTTAGACGTACAAAGACACCTGCTTCAAGTCTGACTGTCGCAGTCAAGCAGCCCACTGCAGTAACCCAAAATGACTTCCTGTGTGGTGAATAACTGGCCTATAACCTGAGGTCTTCACTGCTGTTTTAGACAATCAAAGATTTGTGGAGGACTTTGTGTGTGCATCTGTGCTCTGATTTCACATCTTGGTGTAGAAAGTTTTCAGGTCACAGTGTGCAAGAAACACCTTTTAAAAACTGTTTCCTTACAACCAGTGTCTGCATCGACGTCATGATATATGAATAGTAAGTGAGGACACAACTAGCAGCTTCACCCTCAATGTTTCCTGTTTTCTTTTGTGATGCACTGCTGACAACTCGCCTTTTGATAGTGTGTGACCAGCGACTGCAGTGCAGAAATTAAAAGTGCAAAATTAGTTTGCTTTTTTCAGACTCACAGGAAATGTCATCTTCCTCTTTTAAAGCTACTATACTATGTGTGACATCCAGGTCTGAAACATAAGTTGAGTAAATTAGGGTCAAATGAATCTGCCAGCGCTGCAGGTATTTCTTCTCATTCGAGCTGGAACATGGTGACATTTCAACATGTGCTCTGCCAAGTGCAAAAGTCAGCAGGGTGACATTTACTCGTTTCATTAGATCATCATCTGGCTTCATTTTTATATCTAACAAGAGGGCGAACTGAAATTCCAATTTGTGAGAATATTTTACTCAAGCTTAACTGTTCAAAGTGATATTTTACTTGAATGTAACACTTTAATTTTATAGCGTTTACACTTAATTAGTATGATTGTTTTATGATGTGCATAAACCAAAATTCACAAAAGGGAGAAAATGAGAGGCATCAAACTCAAACTATTAAAAGTTACAGTATGAGGCACAAAAATCTGCTGAATCATGTTGAGAATATTTTCATTGTCAGCCATGAAGCTGGGTTTTATTGGCCCGTGAAAAGGGCGCACTGACAGTAGTTAGAGATAGAGGGATGAGCCAGATTCACAAAGCCCAAGAAATTATATAGGTGTTGTTCTACCTAAAACCTCATTCTCTCACCTTCAAAAACCGTGACCTCAAACAGAAAATCAACTGCTCACCACAGTTATTTAATATTATGTGATAAGTTTCATGGGAAAGGAAATGATTTGGTGTCATTCAGGCCAACAACAGTAGGTTGTTACTACTTGCAACAGTTACAACAGTAGTCCAACTCAGTAGCAGCAGGTGAGCAAACTGTTAATCACAATCAGCGCCCACATGGCAGACATCAAAGCTACTATACATCTTCAATTCTTCAAATCAAAATGACCACCACCACACTTATTAGAGGGCCTGAATTTAGCGATTGAGACCATGACATGTTGGTAAAAGTGACTTAATATTTCTGGAGAGAAGTTGAGAATTTTTAATGGGAGTCAGTTGGAGCATCTAGCGGTCGTCAGTGGCTTTGCACTTTAAGGCACTGCAGTGGCTTCGGCCTCAAGCTGTGGTAGTTTCCGCTTAGGAACAGCAAAGAACTGCAGCTGTTGATGAGTTTTGAGGTCAGTCAGAGCTGTCACACAAACACAAACACAGCGCAGACACAACACACCCACAGCTGTTGAGTACCTTGCTAGCTAGCTTAAAGCTAACATCTGAACAGTTGGTATATCGGCTATCTGGGGCGGGGGGTACAAAGCAAAAATTTGCTTTGTACTTTCTCTGCATACATCTTAAAAATGAGCTACTTAAGTTTCAGCTAAATCTATCATTGCAACACTTTCACAACACTGAAACTGTCTGGGCTAAATCTTGCACAACTATAGATTGGTTACAAAGTTTTCATGCTTTCATGCAAAATTGACAAAAACACAAAAGTTTAGGACGATTCCTCTGTGATCAGCATGTAAACTGTAGAAGTGACTCGCTCTCATTTTAAACAGAGCAGCAGTATGACAGAGTATCTTCCTGTCTGCAGCGGGTTGGAGGCCTGGCCTGATGCAGCTGAGCACAGGCGCACAAGGTCAGCCTCTCTCCTGTGGTTTCTTCTGCAATGGTATAGCCTGACTTCCTGTGAAAGATTACCATCTAGCCTCTCATATTCTCACTGATGCTTATCTTTTGAGCCGCAAACGCCAACTCCCCCCAACATCTCTACACCTTCGTCCCCAGCGACGGCCCCATCGGCCTGTCAATCTGGCAGCTCATCCTGTGTCCTCAACCCCTGCCCCCCTTTGTCCTCCCCCCAGCAGCCAAAAAATGAGCCATCCTCCCCTCCTCTGTCCTGGACCTGTCACTAAGAAATAAGATCCAGAGTCCCAGCCTGGGGGGTGAGGAACGCAGAGGTTGAATGAGTGAGGTCTGTGCATGTGTATGGGACCAAAATTTGAGGATTTTTGTAGGTTAACTAGATCCATCAAGCATTTACTAGAGCCTCATCGAAGTCGTTGAAGATGTTGAATTCCCAGCTCTACAGGAAGGATGCATGTGATTGCAATAATAAACCACATCAAGTAGAAGATTACCAAGTGAGCAGCTGCACAGGCAGTCAGTATCAGACGGCCACCTGTACACAGAAGGTGAAAGTAAATGTGGGCTACTGTATCCCACAAAAGAAAGTACCTAAGCTGTCTAAACTGATGACTAGTCAGTTATAGTTGATTCTGTTTTGTGTCAACACCACCACGTAGGTAGAAGCTACATCTCAAACTCTGAAGGAACAGGTCATTTCTCTGTTCACCACTATTGTCCGGATTGAAATATGTCAACAACTATTAAATTGTCTACAGCCGTGCTAGTGGCTCTGTGAGGCTGTACTTAAGCACAGCAGTGCTTTGAGACATACTAATGTGATAGCGTGCTAGCAGGTATATTGATTTGCATCTTCACCATCTTAGTTTAGCAGGTTAGCATGCTAACATTTGATAATTTGCACTAAACACAGAGCCAGATGAAAAGTCAGAGGGTCACTAAAGTATCATTGTGAACTGAACTGAATTGTATTTGGATTTAAAACTGTTGATCAGACAAACTAGCAAACTGAAGATGTCACCTTGGGGAATTCTGATGGGAATTTATTGACTTTTTTTGACATTTTGTAAACAAACGGTTAATTGATTAAATGACAAATAACCAGAAGATTAATCAGTCATGAAAATAATCATTAGTTGCAGCCCTAATCTTAAAAAGTATTAGCAAAACTCTAGCTGCCCCTCGTCTGATACACAAACCTAAAAATAGTCAACACTAGTGAAACTAGTCCGTCTTATATTGGCTTAGTAACAGACCTTACAGTCCAGGTGCTTTATTCATTGAATACTTGGTCACAGGCAAGCCCAGCAGTTGTCTTTTCCAATCTACAGTATGTAAGAGAAGGATGAGATAGTGTCATACAGCCAGATAGATAAGATCTGAGAGAGGGAGAGGGCAGGCAGTCTGGCCAGTCTGGCTATCTCTCTGATGAGAGTGTGATTCAGCAGCGTGAATAATTAAAGCTGGGAGCAGTGATAGGAATCTGTAGACGCCGGGGTCGGATAATACTGGACGGATATCAGGGGCCTTGGGTGCGGGGAGGCGGCGGCTGGGACGACATTAGTCACTCTTCCCGTGCCCCGGGCAGCCGTCAGGGCACCGCGCTGAAGGTCAGGAGATGATGGATGGACAGAGACCGGCAGTGGCTTACAGCTGAAGTTGACTAGAAAACTAATGTCCTGTACATGAAATATTAGCCTCATGGAGGAAGATACCTGATCTGATACTGCAGCAATGTGTCATGGCTTTGTGAACTTTGTGAAAAGCTGTAGTCCATCAGCTTGAAATGAAGTTTTTGACAGGAAGAGGTGGGAATAAAGAGAAAAGAAGCATATAGGTAATGTGTTGCCACATCAGAACATTTTCAGATCGTCAAGAATTTCCAAAATGACTCATTTGCCATTTGACTAATTATTCAGGATAATTACACCTTAAAGGGTGAGGATGAGCTGATAACTTATTCTCTTGCATTACCGGCTCTGTGTTTGTGTGATGCACTTGTCAAACGTTTTAAGCTTTTTAAGCCCTTAGACTGTCATTATTCTCTGAACCAAAAGTCTTTCATGTTAGCAAACTAGAAACTTTTACCAAGAAACTAAGACAACCGTGAGTGTGAACTTTTGGAGGAGGAAGGGAGGAGGTTTGAATCCTCTACGCTCAGCCACAACTGCCTACTCACTGACTGTTTTATTAATACGTGGATAAAAACAAAATTTTAATATTGTTTGTCTTGCAAACAATGGTGGTCCAAATATAGATTGTGGGTAGACGTTACAGCGTGCACAAGTTGTACTGAAACAAGCCTCCGTATGAACCTAACCACAGCAGAGCATCCCCCTCCTCCTCCTCCTCGAACATTTCTGTGATTGTACTGTAGTTCTCTCTCTTTCAGATCTCTCCACACACTGTTCCATTCATTATAATGGTTGCAGCACGCCAGCAGAGCCTCCATGACAGCAAGGAGCCCCATATTCAGGTCAACTCTCAGCCAGAACGATTCCTTGATTATTCCTTATTTATCCCAGTCATTCCTCCTGCTGTGGTGTGGAGTCTCTGGAAGATGTGTGTCTGAGTGAGAGGAGCCAGGGCTAATGAGCTGAGAGCTAGCCTGCTGATTGTTAGCAGGCTAGGGGCTGTGCTTCACCCCTCTCAGAAGGCACATTCAAATCATCAGCATCCCAGCATCCTAGTCAGGATGATGTGAGCTAGTCATGCTAATGTGAAGGTGTTTACTGTTTTGTTTATGTTGATATAAACACCCAAAGTGCATCCGACGTAAGGCCATTAAAGGATAAAGCTGGCTATTTTCTATGTTTTTCTTACTGTCAACAAATTTTATGTGAACCATAAAAACCAACAATGAAGTCGTCCTATTTACAAGTATTGTGTGTTTATCCAAAGCCTTTATTCCTCTTTGTTCTTTGTGCTACGTTGTAAATTTCTTAAAGAACTTCAGTACAAAGTCAAGAGGTTGCGATATGTAGCACAACAAGCTAACGAAACACTGTAAACGGAAACATGTTCCCATGCACGCACTGTGGTGACTGCCTTACATGGAACTACTCTCCAGAGACTGAAAATGTGATCACTGTTATGAGTCTTTGGAGCCTTTTCTAAACAACATGATGGTGCAACGGTGTGGGCTCATTGACGTGTTTTTAATAGTGTTTGGACAGCAATGGAGGTCTACTGCACAGAGGAAAGGAATGTGATATATCAGGCTTTGGATACACACACAATACTTGTGTCTGCACATTAGATTTGTTGAAAATAAGAAAAATATAGAAAACTGCCAGCCAAATCCATTAAAGACTCACACATACTGAAGATGTGATTCAAAATTTTAAGAGTAGTATTATCCGACCCTGGCGTCTATTTTAAGGCATTCAGGTGAAGGTGTTTTCTATTTTTTTAATAGTAAAACATGTTTATGATCATGCAGTGTTTTTTAATATTGTTCATTGTTTTGAAATCAATTGTAAGGTCATAAGTCCCCACCAACAGCTTGTCAAACACTGTTTCGACCTTCAGATTTTTTCTTCTAAGCCTTCATCTAAACTCGGCTACTTTGTGTAAAGTTCAAACCAGAATCACATTTCTGATGCAGCCTTAATAACTTTTGACATTCAAAGTTGCTGTGTGTAGGAATGTTATCTTTACACAACAAATAAAGTAATCTTGCATTGTCTTACATCTGGCAGGTTTCAAGGAAATTCTGTGAAATGTTGTGAAATTGCTGTCATGTCTTGTGAAATAAGATAATACACTCATCATACTTCATGAACCGTTAAACTGGTTGTAAGCTGTCAGTAAGAATCAACAGTATTCGTTGCTGTTTTAAAGATGTTTCGTCGTCTAAAATAGATAAAGATCAAAACACAAATATACACCACCACCACCGCCACAAGTTCAAGAACATCATGATGTAATTTCCTTTCTATATTAAAAATGCATCTCTGCTACAAGAAAAATCAAACTGATTAGAAATACTTTTTTTTTTCTTTTTCCAAGAACTGTACCTCATGCATTCATTTCCTATTAATGTGGTCTACAAACAGGCGTAAACTTCTCATTTAAGCTCCTTCTGCCTGTGGTAAGAAAACACTGATATTATCAGCGTGTGTGTTTTCTGTTTGTGTTCTGTTTCCTTTATAACAGCTACGTAGCACTGAGGACACTGATGCCTGTCCTCTGTATAAATGTGCAAGGATAACATACATAATGCATAGAGAGTATATTTAAGGCCGACAAAAGTATCTTTCGTCTCAATATGTTAAAATTTGCTAGCTGTATGTCCACCAAAAAAGATCAACAAAGTAGTCAGTATTTCCTCACCAGAATGTTATTCATGGCAGTGTGGAGAAATAAATTTTATGGATCTCAGCATGTCTGGAACGCTAGCTACGGCCCTGATCCTTCCGCTGTTGTATAGAGATAGAATAAAGTAATAGGATATAAACATTTCATTTTGACTGGACTATATAAGGTCTGCCATGTTAAAAAATGTATTCAGCAGGTGTGTTGATACTCTGTTTTAACCAATAATCACACACAGAACACAATGACAAACTTAAAGTGCCCTTTCAGTCAAAAATGTGTTTTTCTTTTTATAATTTCACTTGGATGTTTGAGCTTTACTGTGCAGCGTTTGACACTGGAGGGCTGTTTTCACGTTCATGCTGAAGGGGGAAAGTTTCTCTCTGAGTTTGACACGTGTACTAACGAGCATGATTTGTGACATCACAACCAGTTTGGAGCCAATTGTAGTGCACGTTCGCTGACAATAGACTTTTCAGTGAAGAAGAAGACGTCTGTGTCTTGTCGTTAAAACTTTTGGGAATGAAATATATTCGCTTGTGGAAACATCACAGACAAATATTTATTAAAACATGTCTGGAGGGTTTCTTTTAATAATATTAAACATAACAGGATGTTAAAAAAAAGTCAATAAACTAAAATGAAATCCATTACTACATATAGTATTATGTAAAATGTAGGCACATAATGTATGAGTCAAAATGTGTTAAAACTTCAGGAAACTTTGCAGAAACTAGAGCGGTCACATTACTTTTACCCACTGGTCCAATTACATTAATGAGCTGAAGGTGTAAAACTCGGTGGACTGTTCTCTGGACTTTTAAAGAAGCTACTCATATATTGTATGCATGCAGGTACACGCACACACACTCTATACTGTACTGAGAGGGAGCAAGGCGTCTCTTTAGCAATTCCAAATGAGCAACTGTGGGACCAGGAATAATGGATGAGCAGCGGCATGGTCAAGTCTAATTACCGCAACCTCTAGACCATTGAATCCTGGTCCTCACTTTCCTGGCCACCTCTGGTCCGGTCACATGTGTAATAGCCTGTTGGGAGAGCAGACATCAGTCTCTGTGCCGCTGCAGTTCAGCGGGCTCACAGTTCAGGTCCTCGCCCCGGCTGCAGCCTCCAGTAAATGTGGCTCTACATCACCCCGGACACAATCCATCCCCATTAACTTCAAGCAGGAGGAGCCTATTTCATCCTCATTGCCTACAGTGTCTGAGTCAGACAGCCACTCCATTCATATAATCCACAGATCTGAAATGTGTTATGCCCTGCTCATGAGGTTGAAGTGGTTTAAAGGACACGACGGGGCAGAGATTGGAAGTTAATTGACTGTGCGATGACTGTAATGATTTGATCCCGGCCAGAGAGTGAAAACCATCATGAGCTCCTCAGCAGACCGTGAAGTCCACAGCTGCAATTAGGCAATAACATTTATCAGTCCTGCTAACAGTTAATGTGCCGTCCATACTAACGATGTATGACAACATACCGAGGACCGTCACATTACAATTTTTCGGTTGCTTGTAATATTAAGTAAGTAATTAAGCATGCAGTAATAATGTTAAGTGCATCTTACTATAGTAACAACAAATGACTTAAATGTTTAATGTATTGTAAATTATTACAGATGTTTTAAAATCTTCACATGCAGGTTATGGTTGATGCTGAGGCTTTTTCAAACCTTATCTTACTTTTAAAAGAACATATTTTGGGGGGCCATTTTTCCCTTCAGAAGACTAGAGAGGTGACAGGAATACAAAGTCAGTGAAGTCATGAACCTTCAGGCTAGCAGGTCACATGAGTTATTAACTTTAAAGGTTCAAGTCTAGCACAGTAAAGCAGAACTTTAAACACTCTTTACGAATTGAATGACATCATGCTCTGACCTTTTAAATACCTTTTAAATTTGTAATTGTTTTCTGTAATGTTGGACTAAATTGTTCATTGATTATGTTAATTGTGTGCCTGAATTGTGATTGTTTGTCTAATGCTTTTATAGTATTTGTCGTAGTATACTCTTGAAAAGAAGATGGTAACGTCAATGAGACAAGGCTGGGAGAAAAGGCTGTTATTATTTATTTCTCTTATTGTCAAGAAATCCCACGACAAGACCAAAATCAACAATGTGTCAGCACATTTCTCAATACTTTCTGACTTCCTCACCCCGTCTGTAACTCTCAGGCCTGATGATGTAAATGTTTAAAAACAAGTCACAAGTATATAGATTAATTTTAATAGTGGGGATGTGGATTCTGTAGATTTTGGGATTGAAATAAACAACAGTTTTCATCGTAATGAATGATGTCACCCAGTGAAACAGTGTGGCTCGCTGATGTGTTTTTAATTGTGGGACGATGGAGGTCTATGGCACAGAGGAATAAGCTTTGGTTACACAGTTAATACTTGTTAGTATGATCAATTAATTGTTGGCTTTGATCTATATATGCTATTTGTTGACAATAAAAAAATATAGACTATCACCAGATCTATCCTTTAAATTAAGAATTAACTCAGCAACTAATAGAGTCTCCTCTTAAGGCATTAAATCAAATTATTATTTACAGATTATTTGTTTCTGAGCAACTGACAGCGACATCCTTTTCCTGTGGCATTTTGTTCATATTCAATTTGGTTCAAACACAAAAGCGTTTTCATACAGATACAGCGACTGCATGAAAGGAGCTGTATTTAATTTTCTGAGCGGCGGTTTTCTTACGTGGTGCGGTGGAGGTTGATGCTATGATCAAATATGCACTAATCCTGTCTGTTTATATTTCTTCATGCTTTTCATGGTACATTTTGTAAGATTGTTTGTGGGTGGCAGAAGAAGCCTCAGAGGAAATTATGACACCATGCTTACTATAGATGTTCAAAATATCTCACAAATTTTTACCATGAAACCTGAATGTGAGTGTCTGACTTAGGGATCAGTATGTTATTTTCTACTTAAACCACTTATGTTATGTTTTATGGTTATACTGTTGGTGTTATGGCACAGGAAGATCAACTCCCCTCATACAGTAAATGAGATGGTTTCTTTTTTGCAGTCACCACTTGGTGGTGCCAGTAATCACATATCGTTCATTTCCTTGGTTTACTGAGTAAATGTACTCAGCAACATTTTATTATTATATTTTAAGGTGGAATTATCTAATTCAACTGTTATATAGAAGGTAGTTTGGGAAATATACCGTAAGGATGAATGAAGAATGACTGTTACCTCTTAAAAACTAAATGTAGAGCTGTAAAAATCACATATACAGTAAAGAGTATCATATGAACGGTTAAAGTACTCTAAGTTGTAGGTTTTATTGCTATCATTGTAGTCTCGGCATTTTAAGAAAGCAATGATGGTCCCCAGGTGGTCAGTACCAAACAATAAAACGTTTTATTAAAGCAGTTTGGTCAACAGACTTTGTGTAAATTGTCTTTGAAATGGAGCAACTGTGAGATTCTTTGAGACAATCTTTGAACTTGTCTGCTGTGACCAGATGAGGCTTCCCCTCCCCTGAGAAACACACACACACACACACACACACACACACACACATACATAGAGACATAGAGACACACATGTAGACAAAAAAGAAGGCTGGCCTCAAAGATGGAGAGAGAATTTGTCAACTTTGAAGCAGGTACGGCATTTCAGGTCTAGTGCTTCTAAATTGGAAAGGTTGCAGTGTTACAGTTATTTTGTTCAGCGAAGCCCCTTGTGGTACAATTTAACCACTCAAAGCTGAGGATGGAAAAAAGCCTTGACTGACCTGTCGGATTTTATTATCAGGTCACCAACCACAACTCTTAATTCAAACAGTCGCTCTGAGCATTTTCACTATGAAAGGAGTCGGTGCATGTTTTTTTCTTTCTTATCTCATCTTGGTGATTTAAGCTATGACATCTTGTGGCTACATGAGGTAAAGTGGCTTATCAGTGCAGCTATGCAGAAGAGCAAGAGGTACAGTATCCTAAAATACTTTTGTCAGTCAGTTGTCACTTTAGTTCGTTGTATTTGCAGGTTATGCAAAATATTTGACTGAAAACAGAGATATACTGTATATCAAACTTAACAACTACAAGATATCTTCTGGTAACACATAAAAAACCAAAAGAAAAAGAACATTAACTGTATAACATGATATATACTTGTTCTTTCAAACAACATATGTGCCAAATTTCAAATAAATTGCGTATTGTTTGCAAAGTTAACTCTACTTCCCCATCTAACTGACATCAGATTGTTCCTGAATACCCACAAATGGCTGTCCGCTCTGTAGTCTTTGTTGCTACAGTTGTTGCTAAGGCTGTTCCACAGGTTGTTCAAGTTGTCCATTCGCATATTTTGGGTCGGATTTGGGCTTGAACATCTATAGGTGTATTTGAGAAGTTGGCATTTTGTGTAAAGAACGAGAAAAAGTTAAATCCCGGTACTATTGTTTGTTTATGTAGCCTCTGGAACCACCTGAAGTTTACTGAGATGCAGCTTCCAATCATCCTGTGGGAACCATGAATCTATATGATTCAGTCTATACAAAATGTTCTGGCGATCCATTCAATAGTTATTGAGATATTTCAGTCTGGTCCAAAGTGGTGAACCAATAGACCGACCAACATTGCTACAGCAGTGGTAAAAGCAACAAATGAAGAATCCCTCTTCTAGTATGGACGAAGGTACCATAGATGTTTTATGTACTGTACAGAGTAGACAGAAATATCAGCAGTAAAATTACACAAATACTGCATGGTTCCCAGTAAAGAGCAGAGGATAACCAAGTAACACATTGAACAAATCTGCTTTTAAAAATGTAAAGTCTTAACAATAATATAAATTGGATATTTTGTGTATTTGACTGTTGTGTGTAGAAATACTCAAATGAAACTGATGTATCCGTGTCTTTGACGCATCTGAATATAGGAAGTTACTCCTACAATTTGAGAAACATTAAGTTCCTGCATCTTACATCTCTCTTGGATTAATACTTAATGAGTTTCCAAACTGATCCTCTGGGACTGAGGGAAAAGTGCAGCAACAGTGCAGCAATCATATAAAGAACATTGGCAGTGCTACAATGGCTTCTTCTGCACATGACAAGCTGAAGAAGAAGAGTTTTTGAAGCTGTCAGTATGGAGAAGTTTTCCATGCAGAATCCTGTCCTACATATCCCCAACAGCTCTGAGCAAGGCCATGAAATTATTACATCAAACTGAGACATCAATGCGCTCTTATTCTTATTTCTGCTTGTATTTGAGGGAAGAAACTTAAAGAAATACTTCATCATTTCGGGAAATATGCCTTTTAGCTGTCTTGCAGAGAATGAAATAAGAAGATTAATACCAGTCTTGTAAAGTTAATATCAAAGGATATGGCTGGTGATTTTCTATATTTTTCTTGTCAACGAATCTCATGTTCAGAGCCAAACCAACAATGAACTCATCCTATTTACAAGTATTGTGTGTGTATCCAAAGCCTTATTTCTCTGTGCCATAGACCTCTATTGTCCAAAAGCAATTGAAAACACATCACTGAGTCACACTGTTGCGCAGAACTTCAGTATAAAGTCAAGTGGTTCTGATATGAAGCACAACAAGCTAGCAAAGCTCTGTTAACAGAACTGTGTTCCCGCACATTTGCAGTGGCGTCTGCGTTACAAAGAACTACTCTCCGGAGAAAACCTGAACGCTGTTTTTAGTCTTTGGAGCCGTTTCTAAACAAACTACCTTGACCATAATCTTTGTGGTAAAGGAACATGTCACCCAGTGCAGCAGTGTGACTCACTGAGTCATACCACAATAGTTTTTGGTAGTTTAAGCTACAGGCAGCAGCTTTAGCTTACCATAAAGACTGAAAACAGGGGGAAACAGCTAGCCTCTGTTCAACAATTTGAAAGTCAGCTTAACAACGCCTTTAAACCTCAGTAATCATTATGCTTTATCTTGTGTGTTTAATTTGTACAAAAATGGAGGTGTAATTGAGCAGCTGTTTTCCCCTGTTTCCGTTCTTTATGCTAAGCTATGCTAAACATCTCCTGTCTGTAGCTTCATATTTCATGTACAGACATGAGATTGGTGTCCATCTTCTCATTTAACTCTCTGCAAGTAATCAAATGAGAAAATTTCCCAAAATGTCATGCTATGGCTTTAATGCCTCAATAATATCTCATGTAATGTACAAAAACATGCAGCTGGCTGTATGTACTGTACATACAAATAAAGGTGGAGCATTGCCAGGTGTAAACCCAAACCTGTCCTGCCTTCACTCTCACTGTGAGGCCTCACACATTCTCAGGGTCAAAGGGGAAATATTTTCCTCTAAGCTATGCGGGCTAACAGGAACGTGTACAGTTTGACAGCATGCAGCTACAGTTGTGATGTTTCCCTCCAAACAGGAGAGTGCTGTAGGGGTGAGTGTAAGAAACTGTGGAGCACAGCTCAGAAAGAAAGAAACCAGCTCTGCGTCTGCCCTCCTAATCCCTCCACCCTTCTCTTTTCATCTCTCTCCATCACCGGAATTCCAAATGGGTATGAATGTTTTTCTGCCCGCTTTCCTCAAAGCTGCGTATTAACAATTGCATCGCACTGCAAATGGCATCTCCAAGGTAGGGGCCGACCTTCATTCCTCTGCAGAGGGCACGCCAGTAAATCCATTTCTCTAGAGATGCGGTTCACTGAATAACAAATCACAGGGGCAGACGTGGCTCTCTCTCCTGTTAAAGAAGCCTATTGCTAGAAACTTCCTTCACAGGGTGTAACACCAGGGGTTTATTATGAAGAGAAGGGAGTGGACAAACAGAGAATGTGTTGCCATAGGGAACAGAGGAAACTATACCACCAAACATGTAAAACCTACTCACTATTTCCCTTCACTCCTCTTTCTCCCATTTCTCTGCTGATAATAGTCTTGGTAAATTACACATATTACCATGTGAAAAGAGTAATGAAGCCTTGTAAATAAATAAATGTGCTGTTCTTGCTTCTCCCTGGTGTTCACACATCCATGACACACAATGATATTGAGGACGCCCTCTGCATCATCAGGAAAAAAAAGCACAACCCCATTTTGCACTGATATCTCACAGCGTCTGCACATATTCCTGTATCTCATTTCCGATGTTGCTCTCCTTGAACCAAATCAACTCTACGGAATATCAGCCACCTGTCAAAATCTGTTAAGGTGGCTCACATTTCATGAAACACCTTATCTTGCCTCATGACCACATATTTACACCCTGCAAACAAAATGGCTCCAGCACTGTCGTCGCTGATAAGGGCCTTTAGTGGTGGAACAAGGTGACAGCAGCCAGATTACAAGTTGGTGATTTACCTTATTCATTCCCGTGACCTAGAAAAGAAGACCAATTTCAGTATAAGCTGCGGTTCCACTGCAGACAGACTTGATTCACTGTCTGTGGTGTTTTATTGAATCTTCCTCCTCAGAATTGTTCAAGCAACTTTCGTTCGATTTGAGAAAAGATTAGCTTGCAGATTGAAGAAGATAAGATTCACAGCATTCCCGGAGACCAATTTTTGAAACATTACAGCTGTGTGGTGATGTGAATTGGATCTTATTTCTGCTTTGTTGACATCTAGAGAAACTATGTTTACATAAAAAGAAAGTCCAGTATTTTCAACCAGGGTCTAATTCTTATAATTGTCATTCTGACTAATAAGTCACGCTAAATTAGCATTCAATAGTGTAGAGCTTTGGGAACTGTGACTCTGGACAAAGTAACTTATATCACGTCAAGCAGCTTGAGCCTGCTTAAGCTTTCCAAATAAACATCAGCTTTACAGAAATCATTTCAAACGCTTGTAAACACAGAAATTAGCTCCCTGGATAAGCTATTGTAGCTAACTCCATAGAGATTTACTTCTGGGGCAATTTGCCAGCTACCCAAACTAGCTGTCCATTCATCTGCAAACATGTTGTTGTTTTGTTTACATGCCTATGGCAGCCAATCTAGGCAACAATATTGTCTCTATAGACACTGACTGGATCTTTTTCTTGTTCTAATGACATACGGTAGTTTCTTTCATATAAGAAGTTAACGTGTCATGTTAAAGCAAGAAAAGTTTGTTTTAATTAGATATGTTCATTTTTTAAACGTTTAACATAAGAAAAGTTGGAATTATATCATATCTAATAATGAGAAAAATATGTCATTATAACATGAAACTATCTTGCTATAGCATGAAAAGGATCTTGTAATAACATGAAAAGGATTGTGTTAAAACATGAAAGACAGGCAGCAGTCCCCTGCCATACATACATATAGGTTGCTGATGATTTAACATGTGGGCTTGCTAGAGAAACCAGAGAAGATTTGTTTATATTATTGGTTTCTGATGAAATTTAAGAAAACTTCTGTTGTGAGATGGTGAGTGCAAAATTAGCATAACTCATAGTCAGAAAGGTCACAATTATGAGAATAGTTGGGAGGTGGAAAGAGCTGGTTCCATCCCATCCAATTACAAATTTTTCTCAATATCCTGAATGTTACTTAACATTAGAAACAAGTGACTTTTTCCGAATAATGTAACAATCCTATAGGTTTATGTTATGGACAGCAGTTTTAATTATTTCAATTTCGATTCTGAGAAATCAGGTTTTGTCTCTTGTCTTGTCTTTTGTCATTTTTTGTTTGTTACTTTTGGCATGATGGACAGGTCTAAAGACTGAAATACCCATTAGCCATAGCCACTATTGCTGCGGAGAATACGCCAGTCAGATTCACGAATCAGAGCGGTAGGGAATTCAAAACCTCCGTTGCATCTTGGGAGTTGTAGTTAACTTCTAACCTGAAGTTTTTATGTACACAGTCTTTGTGGCGCCAAAAATAACTCCTCCAACATCGCAACTCTATAAGACCCAGGTTGAAAAATACCAGAATTTCCCTTTATATAATAATGTACAGCAGCCTTTGCTGAGCCGATTAGCTGGCTACATAGAATACCTTAAGACCTTGAAGCTTATTATCTTTAGATTATGAGACTTATGAAAAAGTAAAGATATTGATTCTCCTACCTTCTGTGTTCAGATGGCAAAAAAATATGTTCCCTCCACTGGTGACTTTCAGTGTGAAATCTAAAAAGTAAGGTCCTCTTCAGGAAAAAAGAGTAAACGAGTATTGATTTGAAGCCTGAGCACACATGGGACAAAAAGGTGCTAAGAGCCTTCAGAGTACATGTAGGATCACTCTTACTTCACTTCTCATCTCTCACACAAAGACGTAGCGTGCACAGTCTTGCAGGGATGCCCGCAGCAACAACCTGATAAGTGCATCATACACACACACTCCCATGCTAGAGGCCGGTTACACGTACGCACGGATGGGTGAGAATGGGCCTCGAATCGGCTTATTAAATAAGTGGAGGCCCTACATGGTGAAATGGAGCAGTGAGGAAGAGTTATATGCACTGCCTCCTCTGCAGTGTTGGTAGACCGCCAGCATCACCATAAGTAGTCAGTCAATAGGCTGACTCAACAGTGTGTGAAATTAAGAGGGAAATAGAAGTAGACAGACATTAAGCCTCTCTCTCACTTCCCTTCACCCTCTCAGACGCCAGACAGCGGCTAATGCACCCCCCAGAGCCCCCACACACTGCTATCACACACCAGCAGCAACACAGCTCCACTTCTTGTCATCTGCCCCTCAAAAAAAAAAAAAAAAAAAAACATGTTACGAGACACAAAAAGCTTCATGGACCTCTTCTGGCAGCATGAACGTAAATATAACACAGAGAAGAGTTCTCTGAATGCCTTTTTATGCAAGTTAGAGGTTTAATTTAACCTGCAGAGATGGAAGTGTAAACATCATTACATGCAGCCGCATGGCAGAGCGCTCAAATCTGCTTTCTGCAAGATGAGGTTTTGTTTGTCAGGTGTTTTCTTTTTTAAATATGTAAATGGTGAAGACAAACAGTTTGTGCCATGAAAAGAGTTTTTGACACCTGAAGAAGAAAACAAAAGCGCAAAAAAAAAAAAAGCAAAGAAATATCAAAGCAATACATAATATTAGAGTTAGAAATTCACATGGCTGAAATACCACTCCAATAAAACTAAGACATCTATTGTCAGATGTCCACTGGGAGGATGTTTAGAATAACTCTCAATCTTTTTTTTTTTCTCTCACCTCCTTGATATGTTAATGTGGGTCTTGTTTTTGAGTTAGAAACAAAATCCTTTCTGCTGAGAGCCTCATTTTGTCAAAGCAGGGAGGAGTCACATTTCCATACGAAATGTCTGGATTAAGGAAATTCTGAACAATGGCCTAATGATAAAAAAGGCAGTTGCCAAGGTAATATGCAAAACAGTCTCAGTGACTCCAAGTTGAACTATGAGAACCACCTTCAAAAATGGTGGCTGGAGAGTTCAATTGAAATCTTGCTGACTGGAAACAAACTCTGCTACGTCTTTTTGCTTAATAATATTATTTATCCAATAGTTATGAACAAAAACAGACTTGTAAACTACTGCATGTCTGATATATTACTTTCAATTTGACACACAACCAAGTAATTTCCTGAAATCTTTTTCAAATAACCATTTAGACAAAGGCATGAGTGATATTGTCATTGATATAATTACACCTCAAGTCCAAAGGGACTCAAGAAACCACTAGAGGGAGCAACAATAAACAAATGCAAAGTAGTGAGAGAGAGGTGTCAGGATTGAGATCACCAAGCCTGCAGTTTACAGTCTCAACATGGGAAAAAGGCTTTAATGTGTAGCTATTCTTTCCATAATCAAACCAATCATGATGCAATTTCAGAAATTAGCCTTAAATTTCCAATTTAATCACCCTGCCAGATAAGAAACTCAAGGTTTCTGTACTATAAATGAGTGAAAAGCTGAATGTCTCTACAAGTGTACACCAGAAACCATGCTCATCAAGTGTTTCTTTTTCCACCTTAACCTTTCCTATTGCAATCTGATTTTGTCTGGTCCTCTCCGAAAACAGCCGGCTGAAGATGAATAGCTACAAGTGACTGAGGGCAAAGAGAAGACAATGTCTGCAGAGGCTCCTCAGATGGATATTGACCAAAGGGGAAAAAAGCTGATGGAATTTCATTGACCTATGGCAAACTGCACCGTGTTACACAACCCCGATCAATGTCCTCTCTCCCTCTTTCCTCCTTTCACCTCTCTCTGGGGGACTTTTAATATTCAAAGTTGTTCTTGTTGGGGAACTGAGAGGCAGAGCAGCACCTGAAAACACTGACAGATATGTGAGAAACTGTTCTGTGAGGTTCTTCAGGATTGTTGGTTAGTGCTTTTGATCTGCGAGATTGAAGGATGGCGAGCCAAGGTTTCAGCTGCCGTTGTATATTTCTCTTCTGACTTCAGAGGGAATGTAAGAAATAGAGAGATTCTGTGATGTGGAGGATCCTGCACAGATGCTGCTTGCTTCTCTCACTCTAAGACATTTTGTGTTCATGCTGTTGACGTGCTGCCTTTATGTTCTGTGACCAAGGTCAGCGGTTGAAAATATCTGATTAAATCCCCTCTGGTTGATTTGCGATTCTGAATTTTATAAGGAGAAGCGTGCCGGGTCAAAACGCCTGACTTACAACAGGCACAACAAAGACATGTCAATGTTTCACGTCTGCTGTAGTAAGAAATATGCCGGGTCTGAAGCTCAAAGCAACGGAGGATTTTGATGAGTCAGACATTTGTTTGATCAATACATTTTTATGATCACATTCCTATGATCAGTATATTCTTATTTAATTTGAATATATTATTATTTTCCAATTACATTTACATATTAAATGACATATAAGTTAAAAACGGTTTGTCATCTGCATTTTTTTTCAACTAAATGAAACAAATTCACTTAAAAAAAAGCTTAAATTTGACAGCAACATTTCCAATCTAAAGGAGATCTTCATTAGGCATTGTTAAATCTCATCATACATTGCTAAGTCAAGTCAGTCAAGATTTGATGATACCTGATGTAGATCTCTGAAAATTAAAATTAAATCCACTGAGAGCTATCAGTGGTGAATCTTATGTCTGAAATTAGTTTGCTTTTTGATGCAGCACATATAAAACACACAGCGCTTTCTACAGTCTGTCTTAACAAAAAAAGCTTTGTCATGACGTATACAAATGTTTGCAAATGAGACCAAGACTCTATACAGCCATGCTAGCAGCTCTGTGAGGCTGTATTTAGGCACAACTTTATGCTAAATGCTAACAGTAGCATGCTAACATGAACACAATGACAGTTCTACCATATTGATGTTAAACAGTTACAATGTTTACCATCTTACAGTAGTTTAGTTTCGTAGTGCAGTATGGCAGCATGCGAACATTTGGTAAACAGGACTGAACACAAAGTAGCCTACAGCTGAGGCTAATGGGAATGTCACTAGTTTTTAAAGGTATGTCGTCATAAACCAGTTTTTGACCTGATGGTGGCGCTAGATGAAAAGTAAAGGGAACAAAAAAGTTATTACAATCGATCCTGAAGGGGACATCAGTGTCTGCACCAGATTTCTTGGGAATACATCCAATACTTGTAGAGACATTTCACTTAAGACCACCTGGTGGTGGTCTTAGAGGAAAAGTCGGGCGATCACCAAGGTCAGCAGGCTTCATCATCTGGGCACCGTGAATATCTGTCCAAAATTACATGGCAACCCATCCAATAGTTGTTCAGTCTGGACCTAATTTCCAAAAAGCCACAGACTTTGAACGTTGCCTTGAATATATTTTACTTTATAATCAGGAAGATGTTGGCAGGTTTAACATGAATATAACAGAAGAGTTTATTTGTCATCACAACAGTAAAAAATAAATACAATTAAAATTGAATAATGTGTCTTCAGGACTAGAGAAGTCAGAAAAAACATACTAGAAATGACTTTTTAGCAACGACTGGAGAACAAAAGAGGAGAAAAAAAACTGCAATACACAAAGAGGAGGGGCTTTAAATGGTCTTGTGTCAATTAGGGAAAAAATTGCATTATCATTCTGCAGGTAAGAAGCAATAAAACAGCAGTGCAGGTCATTGGATTTCAAGACTTGCGGGTGAAGGGATTTGGTCAATCATGAAAAAGGCAATTGATTTTCCTCTCTTTATTTGTAGAACTTGGCACAAGGCAGAGGTAAATTTTCCTCCCTGGGCACACTGATTGAATGTAATTTTGTCTTTACGCGGCAAACACACTTACCACCTGTTTTCTATTTTCTTGGGTTGACATTTGGGGATATGAGATACATTTGTGAAATGTTTCGTGAGAAAAAAAAAAAACCCAACAGAAAATATTCCAGGAGTGTAGTTCCTGTGATACATGTTACTGGAGTGTTATGAAGAGATTGTAAGGGGAAATATTTAAGGTGTGCCAAATGCCAAATCAAATCAATCTTTATTTGTACAGAAACTTTTCTACACTCTGCTGCATTTCTGGCATCTCCCTCTGAAATCCAGGCCCAATCTCCCATAAGAATGAGCCTCATTTTAATTAGAATATCATTAATATGGGTTTTTGTTTTCCATTGACCTGGAACAGGAGTGTGTACAGCACCATGACACCAATACCAGGGGACAAGCCAACACATGGTTTCAATATGCAGCAGCTCCACTCGCTTTAATTAAAACACAATTTTTTTTTAGTCGTGTTGTAATGTGATACTTGAGTGATCTTGCATATTGTTTAGATTTTATTTGAACCATATGCAGCATGTATACAGAGAACAGTTGTTGCGTGTCTAGAGAACTAACAGTGATATAATGTCTTTTGGACAAGGGACACCATGTTTTCTTACAAGAGTAACACTGCACTACAATCAAGCGTCAAAAGCATCCAAATGAGCTCAGCGGTGACGTCAAGAGCAAAAGGGACAATATTCCCAGTAACGTAACCCATTTAGAGCTATTCTAGGGTTTCGCTCTTTGGGGAGTATCTGGGTCCTGAGCCCAATGCTTGAAAATCCTGCTTAGTATCAGAGTCCATATGGTTCATTGCTCCCTACGGATGGACACACACACAGACACACACACACACACTCACAGGGGGTGAGGGCTATCTGTGGGCCCAGTCATGCGTCACCCATGCAGAGGTGTCTGTTAGCAGTGGGAGTTATCATTGGCCATGGAGGCTTATTCCTCAGCCAGTGGAGTCCATGCCAGGAAATGACTGATAACGGAGCACAGCGATGACTGGCTCGCACAGCAGCAGCACATGTAGACCCTGGCCGAGATGAAGGAATAATGGGAATATGTAAACATACATCATATATTACAGGACGGGCCCTCCCTCCTTTGCCTTTTTACAAATGACATGTATATTTCAATTCCATTAGCTCTGAAAGGGTAAACAGGATTGAAGAAGCTGCTCACTCAGAGGTAAAACCACATTTTTCTGATCTAATATCTAAATGTTATTTGTTGCGATGTCAAGCTCTAAAATGAAAATGCTCATAGATATAATAAGCATGGGGAGAAATTGATGATTTCTGTGATCGCCTGAGAGAGAATCATAACTTAGAGTCTTATGCTGGGGGGTATTTAATTTAGGTGATTCAATGTATTCACTGTAATGTCGTCATCTCCTGTGGGGAAATGGGAAGTGTCTTAAGATCCTTCACATTTCTTGACAGCTGAAGGACTAGGAAGAGTTTTTTCCCTCTCAAATGCTCAAGAGACTAATATAGGAACTGATTCTTCAGAATTTCCGGAGGGCAAGTGGATGGAACAAGCATTCTGGATATTTCCAGTAAGTAATTTAAAAACTGCATCAACAATAGGCCACACCAATCTGGGATTCAATTTGTGAAAAACCTTGAGTGTGTGTGTGTCTGGGGGGGTGGGGGGGGGGGGGGGGGGGGGGGTACAAACTCCTCTACAAAACAACAATACAATATAAAACAACTGAATTAAACTTTACCATTTACATTTACCAATTACTTTCACATTTAGTTAGAGTTTGACAATTCCCTGACAAACCTCCCCCAAACAGCGATTTTCCAATCATAGCTTAGCAAACACAAATAGACACGGCAGGTATGTCAAGCTTTGCATAAAAGTGTTTGTCTAATAAGAGTTTAAATCTGCATTTATAGAGTTTAAGGACTGTGTCTTTCTTTCCAAAACTTGTAACCAAAAAATACAAGAGCAAAAGTAGCATGTTTGTCTACTCTAATGTAAACTGCAATCATTAGCATGCCTAGCTAACTAGGTTACTGGAAGAAATCAAGCGTTGCTTTAAAGGTCAAGAAACCCACCATTAACAAACTACATTAGTTTGTGGGGTTGTGGGTTTAAAAGGAAAGAAAAAAGGATTCACCATTCACATCTAACACATCCACCGTGGAGAACTTGCCCACTGTGTGGAAGCTGATCTTGGATGCTATCAAGAGTTTAAGCTAATGTTGGCAGCTCTGTCATGTTACTCTATGGCAAATACAGCAAACTTTACCTGAGATAGAGTTATATTTGGCAAACACACCGGTTAGTCCTCATCCTCAGCCTTTTCTCTTGTAATGTTAAAACATATTTCTGAAAATACGAACATGTAACCATGGGCCAGTTTCTTCAGGATTTTTCATTGGGGGGTTGTTAATTGATGCAGGGGAAATACAGGCCTATATGTTTTGTTTATTTATTTAAATTAATTTAAGAAAAAAAAATGCAAATATACAGTATGTTCTGTGTTGCCCTTCAAGACTAGACATAATTTATTTGTTCTCTACAGACAATAAACAGCGTTCTGGTTCTTTTATGGTTGATTGAAAGATGTGATGTTGTTGCCTAGACTAGTGGAAGACTAGTGGAATTGAAAGTGTTAGAATTCAAACATTAAAATTTCATTTAATTTCATTAAAGCCTTGTATCTATGTTGATATCTGCAGTAGATTTGTGAAAAACTATGCAAACATTTTGATGAAAACTTAATAAGTCAAAACCTCAAGTTTTATCATGGGGCCAAATATTTTTGCTGGAGGGCTGGCAGGGTTTTGCCCATGGGCCCCTATTAGCTGACCACTGATGTAAGCTAAGCAGCCAAACAGGCTTATGTTAAAAACAGAATAACTGATCTTACTTTTCACCTTTTCATACTTATAATAAGATTGGACTAATTATGACTAACTAGCTCTACTCTGTAATATAAGAACTGTTTATTTCCATGTCTTCTTCATGTATCATCAGCTGATGAGGATGCTAACTTTTCGCATGTGACAAGTAGCTTTAGCTTTTAGCATGATACCATGTACACTAAGTACTTTCACTACTGTTATGCAAATATTACATTACATTACATTACATTAGTGTATAATCACCTAAAAATAAGAATTGTTGTGTTTTTGTTACCTTAGAATGAGCCCTTTATATCTACATAGGGAACGGGTCCTCTTCCATGAAGTCTGCCATGTTGCACCGCCATGTTTCTACAGTAGCCCAGTATGGACAAACCAAACACTGGCTCTAGAGAGGGCCTTTTGCGGTTTTCATGAGTTCTCCTACACACTTGGAAGGAGGGTGAGGGGAGGGGCTATCAGTTGGTTGCAATCTGCAACCTCACTGCTAGATGCCATCCTACACACTGGTCCTTTAGGGTTTAGCTACCTTTTTGCATATGTTAAGCTCTCAGTATCGTGCCCCCCGGGTGACTCTTTCACTTCAGGTTTGTGTTGAAATGGTAATGAATGGGCGACTGTTCATTATCAGATGCACCTTTATTCAGAGTCAAAAGCCTTTAGATGGTGGAGCTGGGACCAAAGGCTGCTCAGCTGTATTCAACATGGCCTTTTAATGCTGAATAAAATCGACAGAGGCCAGCATGGAATTACTTTGATTAAATGATAGATTCTTTGATTCACTGTTGTCCCCTGTCATGGTTTAATCAAAGATGCTTGTCAAGGCAGCAGATAAGATACACAGATTTCTCAGAATCTTTTCATTTGTCTGGCACGTCCTGGTTTCAAGGTTACCTCGATCATAAAGTAGTGTTATCTCAGGATGGAGTGCAGGTCAACACTGAATAAAAGCTTCCTGGAAATGCAGTGCAATAGTGTGATGTATTATTTTCAGTGTTTCATCTTTTATTACCTGTGGATGACACCTGGAGTGGATATCTGTGAATGTTGAGTAGTCCTGTAATAAGCCATGCAGGACCAATCATATACTTAACTGAAAACATGTGAGGAAACAGAAAATTACCTACCATTATAAGTAATTTACAAGAAAGCATCCAAACAAATTATCTTGCCATCAAACGTGGAGGTTATGCATAACCGATGTTCCCTGAGGGTGGGAAACGAGGTAAAACACATCAGTATGGGGATTGCATCCTTGTGAGACCAAGCTGAAGAACCTCTCTCAAAATGCCTGTCAAGGCCAATGAGACTGTCGCAGGAAGGGGGAGTCCCGCCTTTCCCTGGGGCTACAAAGGACTCTGCACAGTCTCTGCTCCTCAATCTAAACTGCATTTCACCTAGCCAAATAATAGGCTGACTTGCATTGTGCCTTGTTTCCCTCCCTCAGGGAACATGTGTTATATGCATAACCTCCAGTTACCTTTCGGCCAGTACAGTTGGTACAACACATCCCAAAAACGAAATGAACTGGCCCTGATACAGCAGCCGTGATGACGTCAGCTATATCACCTCCCTGCTGAGAGCACAGACTGAGTGACTGAGTCCAGGCAATAAACTTCATGAATGTATGTGGAGAAGCCAAGCTCGCAGCAGAGCACACATCCTCCACTGAAATTTCTTCAGAAAGGGCCCAAGATGCAGCTATACCCTTGGTGGAGTGCACACGCATGCTATCAGGCATTTGTGCACCCTTGAAGGCTTAAGCACACGAGATGGCCTTTATTATCCAGTGAGAAAGATGTTGCTTGGAAAGTGCCTTCCCTTTAACTGGGTTTGCAAAACAACAAAAAGCTGGTTAGTTGCACGTATTGCACGTATTGTCCATAATAGACACGCGCAATGCATGTACCAGGCATAGATTATGCAGTCGCCATTGCTTTGGGGGCTGTGAAAAGGATGTGAGCTCAAAAGATAATGCCCTGTATGTACTTTAGGGATGTATGTGGGCTTAGGACGCAGTATCACTTTAGAGCTGTCTAGTGCAACCCTAACCCTCTGGAGAAATTCGGCGCACTACATCTCTGGCACCTCCATGATTTTTAACCACAGGTGACGATGACGACAACCGTCTCAGCCTTTCCTGAGAGCAATGGTCACTGTACTGGAGACGATAAAATCCACCGTTGAAGAGTGGGTTTGCTGCTTGCAGTGATTGGCTACGGTGCCAAGTGGACAGCCAGCATCTCGTCCATTGGAAGAATGTTAGCTAGCTAGGTGTGGAAATTTGTTCTGTTACCGAGGCTAAACAGGTGCATGTTAGCTGGGCTAAACATGGCAAAGCAGCTAGTTAGTGAGTTAAACTAGCAATGTGTAGAGAGCCTTGTTAGCGATGCATTGGGTAGGGAATTAATTTACCTCCAAGCGGACAGTTAAATCACTAATAAGGGTCCTACAAGAGTCAGGTTATGTGAAGTGAAGTGCAAAAAGATTGAGTAGCAAAGACTGTGCAGGGTCTTTTGTAGCCCCAGGGGAAGACGGGTGTTATACAAGTGGCGAAGTTTCTTTAAGAAATAGCCCAGTGCGTAGGAAGTGCGCATGACGCGTGTGTGCGGTAGAGCAAGAACGAGAGAGCGTGTGTGACTGTGATAGCGGTGACCGGAGCAGAGAGAGTTAAGTTAGCAGTTTAGCTGCGACAGTAGTAGTACAGTGTATGTACAGTTTGAGCTGTTCTGTCAGAGAATAAATGCTGCAACTCCTCAAGATTGAAGCTGAGTTCCCTTTTCTTGCTTGCCACCTGTTGATAAAAGTGGAGGGAGTTAACCTCGAAGTTAGCGGTGACTTCGGCCCTGGAGTAGTACACAAAGTCTCCCCTGTGCTTCCCGACCGCGGTCGGGACGCTGAAGCAGGAAAGGTTAACACAGGGCTCCCCTTGCCTGTGACAGTCTCATTGGCCTTGACAGGTGTTTTGAGAAAGGTTCTTCAGATTGGTCTTGTGAAGATACAATCCCCATATTGATGTTTTGTGCCGAGTGTACTGACCAAAAGGGAACCTGCTTACTGATGTAGCTGGGCTAACAAGTTTGCGGCTCTGATGTACAGTATTACCATTATATTCGAGTCACTGAGCAAAACATTTAATGGTTCTTAAAATTATAACATGTTCTGAAGATATTTTCAGAATCATCAAAAACTCTTTAAACTATCTGAATAAAAACAATAATCATCTTTTGACTCATTTCTCAAGTTGCGACTGTATTTCCTAATCCAGGTAGCCAGAAATTACATATGTCCTTGCTCTTTTCTAGAAACTCAAAACATTAAAGAATTATTTTGTTTGAAATAATAACATATTGGAAAGAAACACTGATACATATTGATAATATATTTTTAAATTTTGGTTAATGTTGTACAATTTGAGTAAGTAGACATATAATATCTCATACCTGTTTAGTTGGACCAGGAAAAAGACGCAACTTGGGAAATTTAAAAATCTTTTTTACTGTGCAGCGGATAGATATTTTTTTCATCCAGAAGCAGTGGTGGAAGAGGTATTCATTTGTACTTATAAAAGTACCAATACAGCAATGTAAAAATACTCCATTACAAGTAAAAGTCCTGCAAAAAATTCTGGTTAAGTAAAAGTATTAGCAGTAAAATGTACTTAAAGTATTAAAGTGAAAGTACTCATGTCATTCCCCTGACTGATATATTATTACATATGACATCATCAGATTATTAATACTGAAGCATCAGTGTGTAAACAGCATGTTACTGTTGTAGCTGCTGCAGGTGAAGCTAGTTTGAACTACTTTATATACAGTTAGCTAGTTTAGTCCAGTGGTTCCCAACCTAGGGGTCCCTCCAAAGGGTCACCAGATGAATCTGATGGGTCATGAGATCATAAATGGGAGAGGAAAGAAGAAAAAACGCAAAAAGTTCTGATACACAAATTGGACTTTTGGACTTTTTCTCAAATCTTTGATTTTTGGTGAAATATTGGATCATTTGAACATTTATTGAAATTAAACCATGTCAGAAGTTTAGAGGGAAAAAATCACTATTTGGTGGATCTGTTAACAACTCATAGACATCTGAAATGTGACCTGACTACACACTGCCTTTTGTAAGACATCAAAAGCCAAAAAGGTTGGAAACCACTGGTTTCATCTTTAACAATTTGTTGTATTTTAAAAGCTTGTTATATTATCCATTGTGCCAAATCTTCATCTGAAAAGTAACTAAAGCTGTCAAATAAATGTAGTGGAGTAGAAAGTACAATATTTCCCTCTGAATTGTAGTGGAAGTATTAAGTAGCATAAATTGGAAATACTCAAGTTGAGTACAATTACCTCAAAATTGTACTTAAGTACAGTACTCAAGTAAATATACTTGGTTACATTCCACCACTGTCCAGATGGTTAGAAGCGTCATTGAGGACTTTTGAAATACTTTTCCAAGTATATTCATAACAGAAATAAGTGTTGTTAAATGACCTTGAGGGTTTTAAAATGTCATCTGGTACATCTTTAAGATTATCAGATGCTTAGCTCTGTGACTCAAATGAATGGTGGAACATGAGAAGAATCTAGACTAACAAGTACACTGTATGTGTGTGTGGGTGTGCATGCAATCCTATTTTTGTGTGTGCCTGGGCGAGAGAGAGAGAAAGAGAGAGAGAAAGAAAGAGAGAGAGTGCATGTGTTATTTCTGCCGGGGTTCACACATTGAGTGGACAAACAATCTATTCCAATTAAAGTGAGCTGCAGCCCTGGTGACTGCAGAAGGGGCTGTGCTCCATCGGATCACATCATCCTTTGAAAAACCCCAGAATGGCTGATTGTGATTTGGAGGAAACAGGCCCCTTCAGGAACAACTAGTGTGGGCTGGCGGCAGGGTGAGGGGGTGGGTGGCAGACTGGCTCCAACTTAGTTCAGAAAGTTCCACAGCAAACAGTGTTACGGAGGAGGTGGAGGAGGTGGAGGGTGCACAAGGAGGAGGGCAAAGCTATTAATCCTGGCTGTAGCCCGGTTTACCGCTCTTACTGCATGTGGGGCGAGGAGGCAAATTAATTATGTGGTGGAGATTAATTAGGTGATGTTAAGGGAAATCTGTGACTGTAAAACTTTAGAGGGCTGCACAGCTGACTAGACTAATGGGGCGTTCATGAACTCTTAATAGATGCTACTCTGATGTTGAGTAGTGTGCACGCAGAGCAGAGAGAGAGAGAGAAAGAGGTAGAAAACTAGAGACCGAATCAGTGAGAGCAGAGTGACAATGTGTCACCTTTCAGCAGAAAGGATTCAGAAACCATCATCTATGAGCATCTGAATTAACGAGAGCCAACAGAGTATAAAAAAAACTTGATTACATGTTAAAAGACATGCATTCAAGTATTGGAAGCAAGATATAGTTCAAATATCAAAAGTAAAAATACTTTTTCTGCAGAAAAATGGCCCCTTTGATTGTTATACTATTATATATTACATTAATACTGCTGCATCAATGTGTAAGTAGTATTTTGCTGTGGTAGCTGGTCAAGGTGTGTCTAATTTTAACTACTTTTTTTATATATTGTTCAGTGGTTCCTATTCTGGGGCTCAGGATAAATCTGAGGGGTTTGTGAGATAACTAATGGGGTGGGAAAGAGGAAAAAATAAAGTTCCAAAACACAAATGTGTATTCATTTTTGAACTTTGACTGAATCTTCTCTTTGAAATATTGGACAGCTTTATCTCTTTTGTCTCAAACAGTTATTTAAATGAAACCATCTGAGAAGTTTAAGGGGAAATTTCTCTTTGATGTAAACTGCTAACAACTCAGACATCTGAAACGTGACAAGTGGCCCCAATAAGGTTTGCTTTTTTGTAAAAGGTCACAATTAAAAAACAAGTCGATGCAGTGTATTTTACAAGCTTCTGATATGATTTTTTAATGTAAGAAGGAGAATTATAAAGTAGTCAAAATTGTAGTTAAAAAGCTCTTGAGTGAATTGTACTTAAGTAGAGTTTTGGGGTAAATGTACTTAGTTATTTTCCACCACTATAGGTAAAGCTTTATAACATTTCCAAGTACCGTATATTGTTTTTCCTTCTTAAATAAGTGATTTTGCAGTGTGTGGTGTTGACAGGGGTAAACAGGTTTATCTGGAAATTGCGTCAGTCCCTCTTCGACACAGAGAAAGGTGACATTGAAACAGCGTGCTGTATTCTTGATTTCAAGTAAAGAAACTGCACTACTGCAAGTTCCTCCAGATGTAGCTGCTTTAAAAGGACCATCTGGAGACCTGACACCTTCAAAGCAACACTAAGAGCAGAACACATCCAGCTCTGTGTTATCACTGCTCATGCCAAGTTACCCAAGCGGCTGTCTGATAAACTCACAACAGTTCAGGCACCACCTTGCACCTTAACTCTGCATACTCTTTCTGTTAATTCTTTCTCACCATCTCCTCGATGCCTGCAGCCAAACCTGTTCTGTTGATAGCCATTGATAGTCTTACTCAACACTGTAACCATAAAAACATATGTTAACTGCAGGCAGATTCCTGCCCTCTGAGGGAAAAAGAATGAAAGAAAGAAATAAGGCTTTGGTCTGCATTTAAAGGGCAATGAGGTTAACATCCTGTCTGCAGAGTTCCAGTAAGCCCCTGAATAAATCTAGGCCATATTCAAATATGAAACAGCTACCGTAGGTTTTTGGAGCTTAATGTCTTTGAGACGGTACTGCTGATGTTTTCAAAGTAGCAATAAGATTTGAATAAATAATCCCTCGCCTCTCTAAAAAAACTGAGTAAGATCGCAGCCTTGAGCATAAACAACTTCTCTTTTGATTTCTCATGGTTCGGATTATTGGAGTTTGCCTACCTGCCCACTCTCAATTCTCTTACACTAATTCTAATTTATGAAGCTAAAATACCTTCCCCATGTGTAAAAAAACAAAACAAAAAACAACACACACCCTGACAATTATCGTAAATATTAATCATCGGAGGATGAGGAGAAACATGACAGACATGTTTAACTACTACTTCCTCAATAACACAAAGGTTTTTTGTTTCATTTTTAAATATAGAAAGCAGTTTGTGGTGTACACTCATTTAAGCAAAAAGAGGGTGACCAAACAGGAAATTCAAGGCAGATGAGATTGTAACTGATAACATGGCCCCATTGTCTTTGTATGCAGGTAACAGGAAGTGCTATTAAGATGGTGAAAATGTACCGTCTATAAATGTATATGTGATCAGTAATCCACAGAGATGTGTGCAGCCTATGCACAGACACATGCTCATGCCTGCTAACTCATAACTTGAGTCATCCTCTTCGTTTGTTCTGCTCTAAGACAAACTGCACAGCACACTGATACATGATGGATGAATAAAAATAGATTAACAAAAATAAAACCCAAACCATCAGACTAAAAATAAAATACATCTTTATTATGGTATTAATTCTTCACTTAAAAAAACACTTTACAGTACACCGTAATGATCTGCAATATATATATGTATATATATATGCACAGGAGCATTTATATAAGACCTAACTGACTCTTACATAAAGAAACATTTGAGTAACAAAAAGGAACATATTCAGTACGACTTGTGCCTGAAAGTGACTGAGAAAATTATAGCAGCAGGTAAATGTCCTTCAGAACTCTAGATACAGTTAAACGTTAGTGTCATATTATATGAAGTGAAACATGAAGGTGTGATAATATTAAACTGCTGGGTACTTATCCTTATGTAACACGTTAACTGGCACAGTCTAAAATTCAAATGTCATTACCAGTGTCATGATAAGTCGTCTGCTTTGATCAGACGACCAGCTGAACAGCAGCTGAGTGTTTCTAACAGTACAGAATGACAGTAAAATGCATATGTTTAGACAATGGAAATAAAAAGACATGTACTGACAGAGCATGTCATGAACTGCAGTCTGCCCTGATATTTGGCTCGATAATACAAATGTACTAGTACAAAAATAGATTTTTAGTTTAAATTTACATTAGCTTCGTCTCTTTATCTACTTTGTTAGTATGGAAAACAGGACAGCTCATGGAGATGATCCCCACTGAAGTAGGCTCTGATGCTTTAAGCAACTCTACGCCGAACTATTGAGACTCAAACAATCACTTCCAGTTGAATGTTCGACCCACCAGCTCAAAGAACTTCTTGTTGGGTTCATGAAAGAACTGGTAGAGTTTTTGCAGGATGGCAGGGGCCACTTGAGGGTGAGCCCTGCCTTTTGAATCGTGTAAACACCGCTCTCGCCCGTGGTCTCTCAAACAGTAGAATCCCTTGGTTTTATTAAAGTAAAAATTTGAAGCATTTATCTGAGGCTCCAGCTTCAAGAACCTCTCAACCTTTTTCATCTCAGGTAAGGGGTCCCTGATCAGTTCATCCCCGTCCACAACGTGGATGCTCTCCAGTGGAAAGTACTGCAGCCAGTTCTGCATGTGCATATAGTACAGGCTGCGATTGAGAGCCTTGTATCCCAGATTGATCTCCCCGTCCTTCACCAGCACAGACTCGATGGGTTGGTAGCACTTGTGCTTCTGGAGACGGTTGTAAAAGACCTGGGTGTAGTCCGAAAGCACCCGCTCAGTGGGGTCTCTGAGGATGAGCAGCAGCTTAATGTCAGGGTTCATCTGATGGATACGTTTGGGGACTTTGCTGGAGGTGAAGTAGGCGGGCGTCTTCTCTACTGTGAGCTGGTCAGGGAGGGCGTAGGGCATCTGGCTGAGATACCAAGGCAAGCCCTTCTGAAAGTGACTCTCCCAGTCAAAGAAGTGCACTTCGTTCTGAGCCGCTGCAACTGCACTGTGCAGACTGAGCATCTCAATCAGTGCCCTCGTCCCACCTTTTCTCACGCCAATAATTAGAATCTGCGGAAGTTGTTGGAGGGTCCCATTGGGATGGCTGGTGGTCCCATTGTCTGCGGGCGATGAGGTGGGAGGTGAGGGCGGCCCCTCGTCAGCCACCGGCCTGGAGGGGATGGGAGGAGACTGCACTGCAAAAAGCAGCAGCCCGAGGAGCAAGGCTGCCATGAGGGAGGTCCTGACCCTGGAGGATTTCAGCCTGGCGAAAGCACCAAAACTGTATCCCACATTGAAAGAGCAGCTGCCTGAGGACAATGGTCCAATTGAAACGCAAAAAAAAGATGCCTCTTCTCTGCCAGTAGCAGTGACTGCAAAGGAAGAAAACAGCTGTAATTACAGGATACCTGGTGTGTATTTGGCAGAGAGAAAAACATCTCAGGAAACACTAGATCACACGCCTTCACACATATAAACATGCATGATCATGTATTACAAGCACTGACAGATTCAAAGTCCACAACTTTGAGGAAGAAATATCTGCACAATATTGTATTTAAATATACATACATACATACATACATACATACATACATACATATATATATATACACACACACACACATACACACACACACATACTCAGTAATCAATAACTGATTATCAGTGCGGTATTAGTCTACAGTTCAATATACCAGTGTAATTTATTTAACTGTAATGCTACAATATATAAAAATCTTTTTTTTTTTTAAAATTACATTACCTTGAAAATGAATGTTTAATAGCCAATTTTATTAAATAAAATGTGGATGAGCTGAGTTTCAACATATACTCATATCAGAATTATAAATATAACAATGATTAAATGCGATACTGCAAAAATAATAATGCCTAATAAATCCAGATGTTCAAGAGAAAAAGGCAAACAGTGAACCTTAGGTCGGGGATATGTATAGGCTACGGGAACAACAATCACAGTGGGGCATTGAGCGCGGACAGAAACTGGACATTATAACCTATGTGCTCCTTAGGAACCAAGTTTTACGCAGCATTACATATTTTTGTTCTAATCTGACAGTCTCAGTTTGTCTACTTCGCTCCTTTGCGTCCGCACTGACCAAGAAAGATGCACGAGGTGCCGTGAATTTCTTACCTTTTCAACTATAATCCTCCACTCGTCAAAGATTTCATTTCGTGCAGCTTCTGCGGTTTTCAGTTGTCAGCACCGATACTTCCAGACAAACAGCAGGGACGTATGATCCAGTTTCTGTATATTAAATTGTTCCCGAGCGCGCACAAACTCGCCTCCGACCGGAGTGGGCAACTTCACCGGAGCGCCTCCTCTGTCCTGTGTATCAGATCTAGACGGTCGCCCCGATTTTTGAGTGTCAGCTGTTATGTGTACACGCCCACATTACGCCTGCTGGACCACTCCCCCCTCTGACTCATGTTGTTGTAATGTTATGGTATTTGACGCCAGATAACGCTGCTGGTATGCAAGATATGACAGGACGAACTGAAGCAGGTTATCCAGGTGTGGGACTTCGTGGTCACACGTGTAGAAATTTGGTAAAAGCACAAAAAAAAGAAAGAAAGAAAGAAAGAAAGTGCAGAACAGAATAAGTCTTGTGGTTATGTGATAGAGCAGAAAATTGTTCCAATCTTGCAGGGAGTATTTTTGCAGAAATTGCTCTGATTAAAGGCTATTTACCAAGAAGTCCAAAATATTCAAATCAAAAGAGTTTGATTTGCTCCATACAGAAATTTGTAGCCCATAGAGAGCCTTCGCCTTCTTAAGATTCGGCTTGAAAAAGGCTATTCAGTGGCGCCTCCAGGAGTTCTCTGTTCATTCTTTTCCTTTCAGAGGAAATCAATGAAAGAGACAGACCAGTTATTCATCCCTAGCATTCTTCTCCTCCTTTGTCCACAGTGCAACTGCGTCCGTGGGTAGTTGGCGAGTCCGATTTGCACATTCTCACCACCTGTTGAGCTGTTTTTCTTCTTTGGATTTGTTCAGAATCCATCCTATAACAGTTTGGCAACAGCGGGTCCAAAATGTGGCTCCAATCAAAAGTGCAGAGTTACTGATGGTGAAATAAAGCCATTGTTGTATTTCACAATATCCTCTCTGAGTCACCTTTGCATGTAAAGTCATTGCGAGAAAGTTTGAATGAGAGTGAACTCACAGGTTTGATGAGTAAGTGACACATCACCAAAGTTAAATAACCTGACAGTTTGTATCACTTTTGCCCCGGCCTGCACAGATGAGGAAAACCATGAGAAACCTGCTGGGAATGTAGATTTACGCAGATGTGACATGAGCAAGTGAAGCTGCCTCTCTCTCTCTCTCTCTTTTTTTTTTTTAAAGGTTATTTTCTGGCATTTTTGTCTTTATTGGATAGTGGACAGTGAAGAGGCAGACAGGAAATAAGGGGAGAGAGAGACATGCAACAAAGGTCCCTGGCCAGAATTGAACCAGAGACGTTGCAGTTATGTGGTATGTGCAGTTACCATTCAGCTACCGTTGCGTTGCATTGATTTGAGTTTGTTTTTTAATCAAATCTTTTTCAGCTGTAATTGGATGGTAGAGCACATGTATAACCTGTTTCCCATGCTGATGTTATAACGGGGGAAAGCTTAATGGCTTTGCAGCTGAATATGGATGCATCTTATTTTATCCATGTTTGCGAAAAATTTCTGCTGTGTAGGTTATTTAAGTGAAGGCCATTATACACATTAAAGCAACGCTCTACATACACCAGAGAGCTACAAGCGGGAGGTTTGGAACCACAGTAAAAGGTCACATCTGACCCCACTTCTTAAATATATCCTTCCCTTGGAAAAACATGTGCGATTTTGGTGATTTCAGTAAATAAAGTGTAAATGCTGATACGGCCAAGAGTTTCCTCACATTGGTTTTTATTTGCAGTTTAATAATCCTGCTGATTCTGCCGCCGTGTCTCCTGGAAGTGTGAATTCAGCGAAGTGGTGGGGCCAGCTCGTAAAATATACAGTAATCCTGCTTTGAGGATCATGTGAAGCATCCAACCACATTAACATGACAATGGTACATATTCACACAACATAAATACCCTCAGTGCCACCTCGGAGCCTTTCCTCAACCTCAACTGTAAATAGTTAAACAGGATGAAATAACAACTACTCATCTGTGCTTGTGAGTATAGTTTGGTGGTGTAGTAGTGTCACAACTGTATTTTTCATTTTTAAAGTTATTAAATATTGCTCTTTAACAGATTTAAAGATAATAACAGACAAATTAAATGTTGTGTTTTATCCAAACAAATCACTTTACATTCAAGACAGACAAATCTTACAGCGTCGCTACTCGATCGGCATGCTTGAAAAACATTTTCTTTGGGACTAGTGCCAACTGTGTGCAGCATTAAAAGCAGGTTTTATCTGGCTCTGGAAGGCTTAACAGATTTCAAGTGGGTACACAGATTGTTATGGGTAAATATATGATATGAATGTACTGTGCTGGTCATGTCTGTGATCACAATCTGCCTGTGAAATTACAGGGAAATCTAAATATGTGTTCACGTATGTTTTACCTACTCAGAGAAGAAATATTAAACGCCAAGACTGTGCAGAAGATACTCAACACAGCTCTATTGTCTGTTAACGTCATGTAAACTCCTGTAAAAAGTCACCTTTGGGGGGCGAACATATGTTCTCTAACTAAGACAGAACTGTAGTCATATTTAGGTTAAATTTATTGCTGTATAACACGTGGACAGCTTTGTACATTAGATATTTCTGTTGAGGAAAGTATCACCGATTGTCTTTTTCACGGACACTGAGGTAGAGCTTATTCATTTCAATATTCCTGCAGGCTCTATAACTGGTGTAACATTAAACTGTTTTGCACTTTGTATTATTGTTTTTCATCTACTTTCCTCACTAAACCATTCCTATTTCTTATTATTAGCTTTCGATAGAGCACAGCTATGCGTTGCTACCCTCAGGCTACAAGTGGTAATGCTGTTTGACTTTTATTCTCCACATGAATATTCTTATTTTTGAGACAGAAATTAGAATTTCCTGTAATGCTCATTCAGTTTTTTTATTCTTCTGGAAGGGGAAATATATTCAGTATATCACGTTTCTTTGTCATTCAAAACACCTGAGGAGGAACAACTCATATTTTTCCCACTCAATGGCTATTATTTCCTATGCCATAATTTTACAGTTTAATTATATGCACTGTGAATCATCACCTGCCACACACCCACCTGTAGCACACTGTGGGTCACCGAGCTCGTTCTATAGCTTGAGCTATTTAATGAAACACTGTACTTTGTTCAAATGGGCTCACAGTACGGCTCATAACTGCAATTATTCAAGATGGTGATACAAGATGATGGCAAATGATGCAAATGATAATAACGTAGAATGAAGCTGATGATGTATCACTAGCTGTGAGTGTCATAGTAGTCTAAACGGAGAGGGGCGTTATGAAAGCGTCAGAGAAATACAGAGAAACATTGCCAAATTAAATCATTGTCTTTGTTGTGGAGAGTTTTTCAGATGCAAAGCTACAGTTGTGCACTGTAGCTGTATACTTTTCCTAAAGTGACAGACACGTTTAATAACAGGGGGGGGGTTTATATTTGTTTCATGGGAAAAGTTGGCATGTTGAAGCCAGTTTCAGTTCCCAGGTGGTAGCTTCTAGGATTGGCTCAAATACCTGTGCTTGCGGCGTGACGTGCCTGTGGTCTAGAAAAGTATAATGGAAGTTTATCACTGCAATCTGTCAAAGGAATTAAAGAGAAAAGCTCAGCAATCTTAATCCCCTTTGATTGCGAGATCGAGATCATAGAACTGATAGATGAGTTCAAGTTTTAGATTCTTTACATTTTTAAAAAGTTTGCATGTCAAGAAATACATCTATAACTGAAAAGTCCATCTGCTGAAGAAGACCATGTGTTAGAGCTGAAAGCTCCTGAAAAAGCCAGTAAGTGGATGATATCGTTTGGGAGATTGTTTTGTCAAACTACCTTTTCAAAAAAGGTCAAGAATGAACTTTTCAACATGTAAGCCAACACAGATGAGAAACCCTAACTGTGTTGTGGCTGAAATCGTAACTGCCACTGAGCTTGCATGTGAACTGATCCGTCTCCATGACAACTCTATCCGCTGATGAAGACTGTGATACGGTTGAAAGCCCCTGCAAAAGCTAGTAACCGGACCTTGAGTTGGGATGGTTTTGTTAGAAGCCTATTAACGTTTGTACTGATTGTCAAAACTGGAATTAAAAAAGATGTTGAGTAGCAGAAATATATGATACGACTTACTAACCTAGATGAGAATTAGCTCCTGGAAACCATCATATAAAAAGGTGACTGACAGTTTTGTCTTGTTCTGACTGAATGACTACAACGCTTACTTGACAGTCATTGGTTTTTATTTCTGCCTCAAATTGGAAAAAAGACATGGCAGCTGCTTAACGGGCTTTCTCTATTATTTTATTTATTTATTTTTGGAATATGAAGATAATATTTTATATAAATTCTATACATTTTCTATCTTTAGTTTTGCAGAATGACCACCGCTCCACCTGGCTAAAACCTTTGTAAGGTGCTGGAAGCATCAATGAGTCCAAACTTTCACTTTATTTTGAGCTTTCAGTCTATCAGACCTTCATCAGGGCACACATGATTCAATATTGAAGATGAAGTGAGAGGGGTAGGGGTGGGAGTGGGGAGAGGTGGTTTGGGCTCGATCGTCATGCCCGGGCATGCTCAGTGACGTTAAACTCATGAGAAAGCATCAGTGGTGCTACATTGGAAACGAGTGTTTCACAATGACTCATCTGGGCTGCCGTATAAACACATGCCGTTGATTGCAGGGTGAAACTAACTTACAGGGAACTGCTGATGTCTTTGATGACGGGGGACATTTCCCTGATATGGTCTTCATTAATGACTAATAAACAATACAAAGGGTTTATTTTGGCATCTGGTTGACAAGCATTCTGAATAAAGTAAGCATAGCTGTTTCTCTTCACATAAAAGCTTTCTGCACAGTGTTTTTACTTTATTTACTGGATAATACAGTATCCGCATTATTATTTTATCTCGAGGTAAAACATTACCAATTAAACAAAGAGATCATGAAACAAAAGCTTTTTTGTTTGTCGACATTTACGCACAAAGGCAGAGAGAGGAAGCGGTTGTTCTGTAACAGTAAACATCATTATCAGTCAGGAGATGAGCTGCTGTAGATGCTGTATTTTCTGCAGGTTTCCAGTTGTGCAGAACGATGAGGGATTACTATTTATAACCCACAATAAACGCTGAAGGTAAGAGGAATCTCTCTATCGGTAATTACTGCAGAATTTGGCGTCTGTGCCAGGTGCAAATCCTTGGAAATGGCCCTCATTACGGGAAGGCTCGCAGACTGTGGCTAAGAAGTGAGGATAATGACAGTCTGGGATTAACCCTGTTTCCAACTCCCTTTACTCCTCTTCCTCCAAGCCCTCCTTCCACAGCCACCACCAGCCAACCCCTTCTCTCCCATCCCTTCTCTCAGACAATGTGAAAACTTGCCGGAGGGGGTTTTGATCATCCTGTGATGCAGTGCTGTGACAGGCCTCAGACACAGATATTTACTTTCCCACTCAAAGAACCGCAACTCTGAAGATTAGTGGAAAAACTTCTGACACAGCTGCAGTTGAAATATTTTACTACACCGCAACCAGCCGGTACCTCTCTCTCTCTCTCTACCTCAAAAGGGAACTGGATGCTTGGATGTGTTTGTATGTGAATGTGAGTGGTGAAATGTTTTTCATCTGCTCTCATTTTCTGCAGGTACTTATGCTGCCCCCCTTTCCTCCTCTCAAAGTCAGGCCAGGGTTTACTATGACGTCTGAATCAGCCAGCTTTTTCTATTTAAAAGGAAGTTTTCAAGCATATGAAAAGAGGGATTAGCGTCTATTTCCACTAAATCCACTTGAGTGCATTTTAAAACTCTGCCTGATCACATAAAAAGTAATTCAAATAGCAGGTCTTCCATCTTGGTATTTGGTGATTCTGAAGGCAGCGAAGAAATTTTCTATTTCATATCCAGCTCTGTTTGTTGAGAATTTTATGTGCTCCTTAAAATAAAAATGTATATTTAATGGTGGATGTAAAAATACACTGGGTGACCTGCAAGAATGTGCTGTCAAAAATAAACTAGTTTTAAGATGAGATCCTAGGGAGACACCCTCTGTTAGGTGGAGTGGAGCAGGTGGACACAAATGCAGGAGACTGCAGGGAAAGCAAGAACAAAGAAAAACCTCTGGCAGATGAAGTCAAGACAGAATACAGAACAAAGCAGAGCAACTCAAAACCAAGACTTAAATACAAACTAAACTAATGAAACAACAACAAACAGGTGGCAAGACACAAGGACAGGCTGGGAGCTGATTGGCTGGGGAAGACACGGGGAGCAGGGCAGGGCTATCGAGACTGATGCAGGACAGGTGTGGAGCACAGGATCACAGAAGAGAAACAGAAAACCAAAAACCCCAGAAAACACAATATAACCATGCAGAAACCGTCCCAGCACTCACATGAACACAACTTAATTAAGTGCACAATGAGCACACAGCAGAATAAACTTAGCAGCATACACTGCTGTTGACAAAAACATGAATAAATCAGTCCGCCAAGCGGAGTGGTCGTCATATTAAGGCTGCATGTAACGACATGAATTGAACTCAAAGACAACTGCAGCTCCGAATAACGTAACTAGTGTTTCAGTTCGCTTTAGTGTTTAGTTCCTACGAGATGTAGCAAGCAACAGTATCTCAAGTGGCCCTTAAATATAATCTGCAACCTCTTTTATCTGTCCTTCCTCCCACTCAGTCAAGTCTTAAACAGGCAGAAAAGCCTGAGGGCATCTGGTGGACTGGTGGAGAGAAATAGAGCCACACTGGGACAGAACCATAACACCTTCTCTTTTTTTAAAAAGACAATATATTAAATATTTTGCTATAACATTCAATGATCAACACTCTGGAGAACTGATAATGTCTCTACCAAAATGTTGGGAAGGATAAGTTTAGGGCAGTTGTAAGACACTGGAAAAAAATCACCTTGTGTTTACAGATGTTTCAGTTTACAGTGTAAATACCTGAAAACATGAACTGACCTGTCAGATTGAAACCAGAGCAGATGTTGAACACTGAGTCAGGTGTTCAGGTAAAAGGTTCCTGTAAAACCAAACCAAAAAATGTGGAACACATCAACACTATGTGATTATGGAATTTAAATGCTTTTTTTTATTTTTAGCTTTATTTACATACGTTAGTTCCACTAAGAAGATCAAAAGACTCGACCAAGAGCAGCCACAGCACAATTAGTTACTGTCTGAAAAACAAAAAAACACAACAGCATGTAGGAATTAATGCACACACAAGCTGGCTCCCTTCAAAATTTAACAGGCACCATACTGAGAATTTTCATTTACTGCACTTAATTTGTCTAATACTAAGAGAAAAACCCCTCTGTTTAAAGGTAATCAGGTTAACACCCTCTATTCAGTGGGGTAAAACATGGCATGAGGTTCAGTTCTTATCGAGTCCATGCAGCTGTCGTACTTTAATGCACAGGAAAAGTCTTCCACATGCAGTACCAACACAGAATGAGAAGGTTTTATCCAGAGTCTTTCTCTCTTTCTGTTGTATTCATTTGTTATTGTGTGCTACTACTGCTACTTTTATGGTGAAATATTTTATGAAACTTGAAAGAGCATGTGTCTAAAATAAGTCAAGTTTATTTGTATAGCACCTTTCAACAACAAGGCAATTCAAACCGTTTTATATAAAACATGAAAAGCATTAAGACAAGATGCAAAAGTTAAATGTGGAATAAAAAAAACAAGCTAAAATAGAATAAGACATATAAAACAGGAGAGTAAAAGTTACAGAGCCGCTACAGCGCAGTCCAAGATGTTAATCCAAAGCCCCAAATTTGATTTACTACAAGGCAGCAGCAGTAGAACAAAAAAGTTGTGGAGTTAAAAGTGTTAGAATTCACACATAATTTAATTTAATTCCAGCCTTGTGTTTATTTTGATATCTACAGTACATTTGTGAAAAACTATGTAAAAGTTTTGATGTAAACTATGAAAGTCATAACTTCAACTTTCATCAGGGGGCCAAATATTTTTGCTGGAGGGCCAGTTTTGGCACATTTGCCTACCACTGTGCCAGGATATATTACCTGATGCACTGTGTCAAAATAGTTAAAAGACTTCAACCATTTAGTATTCCAGTATTAGTAGTAGTATAATATTCCTATAATAGCACCATAGGCACAGATTTGGAAAAAAATGGAATATAATATGCATAAATATGTTTTAATTGGTGTATAATCACCTGGAAATAAGCACTTTATAACTACGGAGGGAGCGGGTCCTCTTTCACTGAGCCCACCATGTTCCAGTAGCCCAGGACGGACAAACCAAACACTGACTCTAGCGAGGGCCTTGCGCGTTTTTCGCGAGCTTCGCGGCCACCGTAAGATTTCCTCCATGCTTGGAAGGGTATGGAGGGGGGAGGGGTATTCATCTGGTTGCAATCTTCAACCTCACCGCTAGATGCCACTAAATCCTACACACTGACCAACTGTCGGTTACTAGGGCGCCTTAAGATGGTGTATTTAAATTGATGATGGCCTGCTCACTTTTCTTCTCACAGTTTAGTTAATCAAGCTCACCTGATTATTATCCGACCATTTTGCTTCTGGACAACTTTATAGAGGAAATAATCGTGTTTTTGTCGCGCTCATCACTGCTGCTACCTGTATTCATACACTCCTCTCGACGGCCGTTGGCTAGTTTCAGTAACCGGCCTCAAAGTGCTCAGGCACTTTCAACCGGAAGTGGAGTTTACCTGTCCTGTCTTGCCGCTGGCAGCTTGTGACCACACCGACTCATCACTGTCAGCCAGATACATCTCAGATGACCATAGCTTCACTTCACACAGGTAATAAAACTTTCCTGCTTGTGTTAACATCAGTGTCTCCACTTGCTCTGTTTACTAGCTAGTTGAGTGTCTGTTTGTCAACATGGCTGCCATGCTGACGCCGTTGGCTGTTAATAGTTTTGACACAAACCTGCTGCTGGTCCATATTTTGGTTGTTGGCTGTTAATTCCTGCTCATCTGCTGCTGATATCAAGCTGTGTTCATTATTTGCTTTTGTTTGAACTATGAATTGATGTCTTGTGGTGGCTGCGTGAACTAATTTTGTCTTGGTTGTTGTTTGCCAGGTGTGTAATTATGCTTATATGCTGTTGATTTACATTGTGCTGAAATATGAATACTCATGCCTGAGTGGTATTTTATGGCTTTGTGTTTGCTGCTTATATTCTCTGGAGCTGCTGCATTGCCCTTGGAGCTTTCCTTTGGCTTTATTAATGTAAACTCAGGTCTCTAGTATATTGTACTGTCACACTGTACACTGTAAAAACTTAAATTCTTGTTATTTTCAAGGTGTCCAACTATGTGTAGCTACAAAACAAGTCAGTCTCTTGCTTCAACAAAAACATAAAAACTTAAGCTACATGTGACTCATGACAAAGTGTGAAAGTTCTGTTAACTTGGGTTCTTCAGTTGTGGAAACATTTCAGGTATTATAAAATGCACATATTGACTGATTGTCCAGCTGAGCGTTCACTTAACTCATTAAATTTGCTTAGAAAATTATTTGCACACTTCCCAGCCAGCATGCATTATGTATTGGGTCAAAATTCCCTTAAGTCTTCTTTTTATTAATTTGGGGAAAGTTATGGTGATTATTATGTAACTTTAAAAAAAAAATTGCAAAGATGATAAAGATAAGTGTCCTTTTCAACCACACACCATTTCATTGTAGCATATTTCTGACTCATGTTTAGGTGTGACTGTCAGCAGCAGTAGATCACAAGCTGAAGCATCAACTGAAGATGCTTTAGTGGTGAAAAATAAATGCGTCTAACAACTCTTGACAATTGACTGCAGTTTTCTTGAGTGAAAACTTGAGTGAATCCAAGCAAATACAGTTGTTTTTTTTTTTTTTTTTTTTTTTTTTTTTATACATGTATGAAGAGTTTTGTATGATTTAATACCTAACAGTGGAGCACAGTTTGCTTCATTTTATTTGTGGTTTTGTACACATTTAACATACTGTGAAACATATTCTGATTGATTATTTAAGTCATATAACCCAGCCCTAGTTAACTGGGAAGTTAACACAGACTTAACCACACATAGGAGAAGTAGTCGCATTCATCTTTGTTCATATGCATCATATCCATCTAAACATTAGAAAAATGTTTTCTACAAAAGTTGAATAGGTTAATGTGACAGCTTTCTTTACTATTCTTCATATTATAATTATGTTTGAACATCTAACCTTAACATTTCATTAAAAAAAAATGCTGCCTGTGAATTTTTCAAATGTGTTCATAGTTTACAGCCATCTGCTGCATAGCTGACATGTCTTTGCCTGCTGCTGCATATCAGGTGGATTTCTGTGTTTGAATACGTGATTGACTGAAGTTAAATTTTCTGTCGTTTGAATGTTGAATTTCTGTCATTGCCAGTGAACAACACATCAATGAATCTATTCATCCATCCATCCATCCATCCTTATATTCTTGAATATTATTTCTTCTAACGAAGCCATTATTGGTGAAATCACTCAGGTATGTGTGGTAGCACAGTTGCCAAGTAATGTGCTGACAACAGACTGGTGTTGACCTGTATTGCTCGCTGTCTTTGCTGTAACCTCTGCACTCTATTGCAATTGCAGCAATTTGTTTTGGAGTCCTGAGTAAGCTCACTTTGTAGAAACTGCCAAGGTGGGAGGTTCAGTTCACAGTGATGTGGGGAACTCTGGAGACGTGTTTAAAGTTGGACATGCAGGGAGAACAACATGGAACCTTGAAGTGGCAGAAGTAATTTTTTTATAAAAAAGGCCACCCAGTTACTGTTTGCATAACAGCAGTGATAAAGCTTGTAGCTAGCAGCGTCAACACAAACAATATGTTCCGATGTCGTGCTTTGACTCAGACTCCACTTCCCTGGGAGCTCGCTGTCAGTTTCAAAAGCTCCAGCTTGTATGAAACAAAAAGCTGTTTCAGTGCATAAAAGCGGCGTTGCAGTCTGTGCAAAGATGAATTATGGCCTTGGATTGTCAAACATATGTCAGTATGGCATTTTGATTGAAAACTGAAAAGGCGTTTGTGAACAGCTGAAGGTGAAGCTCCTGTAAATGGTTTATTTCTCGACGTGTGTTGTCATTTGATGTGATATGCAGGCTGTAGGTGGGTTCAAATTTTGGAGATAAATGAAAATCTCACAGCCAGTATCTTAAAAATTAGTGCGATAATAATCTGGTTGCAAGATAGAGGAATATTCTGTACGGTTTGGATGATGTATAAAAACCCGCACAGGTTGAGTTCTTCCTCAAGCATACGTTATGCCTGTTTCAAAGAGCCGTACTGTACACCTTGAGAGGACAGGGCAGGAAGAGCGAGTTAAATTGGCCAAATCTTTGAGCAAATAGGGTGGCCACACAGGGCAGCTGTTAGGAGTCCAGTGAGGCCACTTATAAAGGCCAGCTGTCATACAGAGGTGTGCTGAGAAGAGAGAGAAAATCAATGGCCATAATTGCTCAATAACAGTCCAACCATGGAGGTGTGGGGAGCGGGGGCACGGGTCACAGCAGACACAGTGACATGCATTTGCTCACAGTGTGCAGTTTGCATTTTTTTTTTATTTTTCTACATTGCAAGTCAACTACGACACAACCAGCTGCAGCAGCTATACTGAAAACCAGCTGAAAAAAATCTGCTTTCCTTTTGCATTAAGTTAAAAGTTACTTTTACTTTGTTTCCACAGCTTGTGTTAATTTTTCACAGCCGTCTGTGCCACCAGTCACCCTGATTTACTTAGGAGCCAGAAAAACTGGTATCCTAGCAACAGAAGCAGATATCCGTACTTTGTTTGTTCTGTCACACAATGTGTATGTGTGTTACGTATATGGTGTGTGTGTGTGTGTGTGTGCTCAGTGCATGCATGAGGGTGTGCATACATGAGAGTGTTTGCATGTGTGTAAGCTTCTCTATAGAAACTAGCAGTTAAAATGCAAACCGACACCTCACTACTGCCTGTAATGGCTCTGGATTTATCGGCATCTGTGTGAAAGCTGTTTACATAGTGCCCTCCACTGTTACCAATCGCCATGATAATGCTGTCAGACAAGGCTTAGTGAGCCCATTCCTCTGTCTCACCTCACTTGGTAATGTTTACACACCAACTTTAAAGCGGGCCCCACAGTACTGCACGCCCATTCTGATCCAATCCTACAACAAACCTGACCTCAGTGAGGTCACTGGTGGAAGGATGCCGGCTGACCCTTTTTTTTTATAGAGAATTTCAACATTCCCACTGTGGATGATTTAAATCCATAGAATAAAATTTCCAAATCTAATTTCCAACAACTGGATCTAATAAAGTGTAAAAGAATGGATGGAAGGCATCCAGCAGTCCCTGTGAGAGGTGCGGTTTGCTTTGCATTGGATCTAATTGAATTACTGATCTATTCCTCGGAACCTCTTAAGATTTCAAAGCGCTGTCATGTTTTACATAAGCTTGCTTTAGTCATGATTTATTGTGTTAATAGGAGAGTTTATAAATAGCTCTAGCTTTGATGCTTTTTGGACAAGATTTTGAAGAAAGACATTTGAAAAGAAACCTCATAAGACCTATAAGAAACCTTGTCGTGGTTACTGTGTTTAACACAGGCACGAATGACCCAATACAAGATACAGAATGTTTTAGATGACAGTAATATGCAAGCTTCAGGCATAGAATGATTTTGCAGAACTATGAACAATAAAGCATCTGTAAAAAGTATCTGTAGACTAAGCATATAAATTCATTCAGCTAGTAGTCATGGGTTATCCTAACCACAGAAACAGTTCATGGGAAAACTGTAAGAAGTGACACCAGAATCAAGCATCCACAGGACTCACCACAAAAATAACATTTGTTGTTTTGTTAAAAGTCCCCTTCCAGTAATAAATGTGTTTTTCTGTTTCTTCTTTCTGTTTGAGTTTGACTGTGCAGAATGATGTATGTGCAGAGTTTGACACTAGAAGGCTGTTTTTATATTCATCTACTGAAAGTGGAAAGTTTCTCTGTGCTCACTGAAAATTTGAGTTTAACGCACGTACCTACGAGCATGATTTGTGACATCACAACTAGTTTGGAACCAGTCATGGTCCAGTATACAATTCAAAACTTGAAGTCTCCAGTTCACCTATGCTGGAAATGGACTCATTTCAGTGAAGTACTGTAGGAGACAGCTTGTGTCCAGCAGTTAAACTTTTGAAATGAACTGTATTTGCATATTCATAGAGTCTGGATTTTTAATGCGGTAGACAGAGAAGATGCCTTTTTTCAGGATTTTTAATGTGGTAACTGAACTTTTTTGTAGAAAAACATGTCAGACACAATTTATTATTCCAAGCAGAGGATTTTTATGTTCTTAACAGGAGTCTGGAGGGGATCTTAAGAGTCACAATTCCCATATAAAAAGAAGTTGTTTTAGGTATCTTGTCTGTCAGGAACAAAGGCAGCGATGTTGTTAAAGAGCCACAAATCCTGATAGAGAGGAAGCTGGTTTGGTTGGTTGGATGGGTCAAAAAATTTCACAGGAGATCGTTGAAACATTGGTTTCTCTTAAACATGACAATGAAGGCTCTCCTAACCTTAACCATGTTGTTATTTTAACCCAAAATGTTGTTTTTGTGCCTAAACATAACCAAACCTTAATTGTCACATCAAAAAGTGCTTTTTATGTTTTTTTTAACTGTGATTAGTAACGGTTTTGGAGGACACTGACAGTCCTGCTGATCGAGGTGGCAGATCAGGAAATGATTTTATGTATTGTTCTGGAGTGTATTTATGAACAGGGTACTGACTTGTGGCAGAGGTGTAAAAATAGAAACCTTCTGTTTTGTAAATAGCAACCATGGGTCCCCAAATCCTGAAGGACAGCTGTGCAGCTATGATTCCAACCTCCAGATTTATCTGCAGTGACCAATGACTTTTGGTGAGAAACCAGCACAACACAAGTCACACTCAGATATGTAGATGAAAGTCTCCCCAGTTCTCAAACTGAGCAGTATTCCTCTTTTTAAAGATGATTTTCAGATAAAGATGTTAGCACAGCTGGAAAACAGCCAGCAGGCATCTCTATTCACATGGACCAATCATCTCTTTCTATTTTCAGTGCCACCCTACTCCAACTCCCTGTCCCCAGCACCAAGTTTGTCCTTATAATTGAAACAGTGTGAAAAAATGTGATTTCTGATAAGGGTAATCTTCACAGTGATTAAGCTCCTATAATCTCACAGATAGAGAGGATCACATGTTTGATGCCTGAGATAACGGGCTGGTTGCAGGAGCCCATGTTTTTTTTTTTTTTTTGCTTCCCTGAAAAACTTATACACATACACACACACACACACACACATACAAACATTCATGGTTATCACACTTAAAATGTAGCAGGGCATACCTAGTAGGATTGCTAACATCTGTTCTTGTTAAATTGCAAAGAAGTTTTATTGATCTGGTGCTGGGGCCACATTCCTTGGCAATTTACTGCTGCGAGAGGAAAAAGCAGAGGGTGTGGGCTTTTAAAGAGGATCACTAGTTCAGGTAGTTAATGCCCATGGTCTCTTTTTTCCCCCCCTTAAATCTACCAGGAGGGGTATGCGAAGGGAATTCAAATGAAAACGGACTCCTCTGCCTCCTCTATAGTCCAGTCAGCAAGGTCTGGGAGCTTTGTGTGATTTAAGGAGGATTGTGCAAGGGCCAAATTGGCTGCAGATGGGTAGGGAGCCTGTAGCTTCATAACCTCACAGCTTATATGTACGGATTATCTGAGGTAAGAGCGCCATAAATTACACATGGGAGCTTTCTTATACTCTGACCTGGCAACCCCAACCTGGCTGGTGTAATGGGATAGCTTGGGGAGCTAGTGGTTTCAATTAAGGAATGCTGGCCCGGTGATATCATTCTTCTACCACAGGGCTCATGCCTGACTCCTAAACAGGACCAATGCATATGAAATAGCTCCTTCATTCTAGTTAAGCGTCTGGTTGATGAGGATTTGGCTTCTCATTCCTGTATTGATTTTGTGTCCCTAACATCCTTCAGGGGATGAGATTGGCAAAAAAAGTGCTTGGAGCAGCATTTCACCTCCTGCCTCTTCACTCATGTGTACATTATTTGCATAAAAACTTGCATAATGTATAAAAATCAATCAAATTTTAAAGGCTATAGCTGAAAATTCTCCTTTTTTTTGTTAAAGGAAATGTAATCTACGTTGATATTGCAGTTATTGTACATATCTTTCAAAATAGTACCCCATCATTTCGTAAACAGCTGAAATAGAAACGATGTTCAGGCTTCTGGCATGTGGTTGGCTGTTTCCGGTTGCAGTAGTTGAGTGACATTTGAGGGCTGGTGTTGTTAGCAGACGTGCTATCAACTGTTTTGATGTCCTACTGACTAGAGCACATCCTAGTCCTGTATGGACGTCTGCTCCTTTATATTACATTCACCTGTTTGGAGGACCCACCGGCCGTTAAGAGTATATTCCACTCATTAAGTAGAAGCTAACAAGCCACCATTCAGGAAACCTGATTCCCACTAGTCCTTACTTTTCGTTCATGTTATTTCAATGCTTGTTGAACATTATAGAAAGCCCAAGGCAGCTAGCATTAGATATCTCTCTTTTCTGGATACAGATGTGGTGACAAATGACCAGACTGTCAAAACTCACAGTTACGGGTAGCATTGTACCTTCAGCACTCCACATGTTACCCTTTGATTCCAATTATGACATTGAGTACTACAGAAAGTGCTCACATCTCAGATGGGACAAAGGCTAATAACGTTTCTACCCAGTCGGTTAACTGTCTATGTGTCAGTTGGAATTGAAGTGATATTTCTATTTCTGCACTGATTAAATTACAGCACCGATTATCAGTTGGAACCAAAGGTTCACACTCCCTTTTGAACACTGCAGAAAAAATTAATTAAATTTAAATTCCCTCTTTTTGATTAGGCTACAATCTTGACCAAGTTGTACTGATTTCAAAAATAATGGCAAAAATTAATTTTAATATCAGTTCTACTTAAAAAAAACAAAATGTTTTACTTGAGTATAAGATAAATGTTCATGGTATTGGTGAATCCTGTTACTTATAGTCCCACCCAAGATAAAGACTAATGTGGAGCAACATGGGCCTCATTTTGATGAACACCGAATCTTATCAGGGAGTGGAGGAGGCGTGCAAGGCAGCCTACGTTCCTAGTGTGAACTGGACGCTTGCAATAAATCATAGGACTCTCTCACCTAGTTTAGGGTTCAAGCATGCCAGGAAACAGTTGTTTCCTTAAATTCTCCTCCGATCTAATGCAGAGAGAACAAGCTTTCACCGGCTGCCAGCAGCCACACTTCAGAACACAGCAGTTTTATTGCAAAGATTTAGTCAAAAAAAAAATATTTGCAGGAACGTGATGAAAAGGTTACTGTCAGAGGTTGACAAGCAGGCGAGAGAAAGTAGTAGATTTCAAAGCTCTGATCAAACTTTTCACAGGTTATTGCAGTTTTATAGCGATGTTTGCTGAATTGAATTTTCTCAAGGTTGATTCAAAGCAACTTGTTTACCTCTTTAGACAACATTTTTTCAAGTACTTGGATAACTTTAATTCACATCTCTGCTGAAAAGCATGTGATGAATTGGCAGAAATGCCTTACTTATTCACTAAATGTCTGCAAACACAATTCAGATGGAAGGAAAAAAAGGATTCAATTGGTTATGAGACACGACACAATCTAAACAGAAAAGAGTATTACGAAAGAAAATACAGAGGAGTACTGTATAATCTCAAGTGTAAATGTTTCCTGTAAGATCAAGGAGTTAGGTTGAAATCGTATCATTTACAGAAATTGCTACCACTGCCAAGATGTGATTGCTCTGAGCAAACATGTCAGATCAAACATTCATGGTCAGAGATGTGAAGTCTTAATGCAGCAGAATAACAAGTCAGAGCATCATCTCCTCCTCACACAGCCAAGGTCACCTGTCTCATTATGAAAGGAAACCTCCAACATTCATTCAGCGTGACATTGTGTTTATGTTAGCCAGTTTCTGTTTAGGCGTGAAGGCGTTCTTTGTTTCATTTTGCCATAACTAATCAGAGCGAGGTATTCATCCCGTCTGCATCATTTTCAGATGACAGGGAAGCTGTGACAGTGTTGCTAGTTGCAATTAGTCCAGTTGTTTTTATGATGATTAAAGAAATATGCAGATTTAAGAGTTACTGTTTTCTCGACACAACCTGTGCAGATATGTCGGTCTCAGCTATGCTTGTTGCCATTTTTACAATAATTTTCTGTCTCTATTTTTCATGGATTAAGCTCTGCAGGTAGCTATGTCGGAAGATGATGTTCCCATTTGTAATCCTGCCTAAGAAAGTTCTGACTGGTTGGCTCAGCAGTCAATGAGCACAAAAGACCTATTTGGATCTCTGAAAATATCGGAGATGTGAAGCAGAACCAGGCTAGACTTACAGGGTATTATATGTTTAGCTTAGAACAAGGGCTGGAAGGGGCAAAAAGTTTACCTTGCTCCAATAGCACCAATCAAGTTCTGGCTTCAGACACCTGAATATGCTGGTTGAGTATTTGTATAGGAACCGGAATAATGTGGCATGTAAACGCTTTTCTGATCACTGCCTACCATGTGAACATGTGTGTCCTCAATTCAAGTTATGTAGTAATTAGTCAAATGAAATGAAATGAAAGTGAATCGAAGGCTCATGATGTGTAAGATAAACTGTATTGTTGTTCACATCTTCATTTACTGGTGATTAGGGCAGCTATTATCAATTAATCTTCTGATTATTTTCTCGATAAATCGATTAACTCTTTTGTCTGCAAAATTTAAGACAATGAGAAAAATGTCCATTATAATTTATTAGAGTCCAAGGTGATGTCTTGTTTTGTTCAATCAGCGGTCCAAAATTCAAAAAATTCAATTTACTTTCATACATGACACAGAAAAGCTTCAAATCCTCTGATTTGAGAAGCTGCAACCAGCAAATATTTCATTTTCACATTTCTACATAAAAAAAATACAAAAGCAAACACTTGATTATTAAAATAGTTGCAGTTTAATGTTCTGTTAATCAACTAGGGATGAAACGGTTACTTGTTTCACGATAAACCTTGGTAAAACTCCTGATGGTTATTACTTTCAAATTTTAATTATCATTAAAACCATGTTTGATTACTGACTCGAGCTTAATACTGTCCAGCATCAACCAAAGTTAGCAACAGTCTCCCAGACGCAGACACACAGGCACAGCATGCAAAGTGGGTTTGTTTTGCTTCAGTGAAAACATGGCGGAAGGCATTTTTCAGACTTCTAAGAGGAATAATTGACTAATTCAAGGCCAATTCATGCTTTCCGCATTTCTGCATCCATGGACAGTTGTGGTCTTATGGACCCACATGCGGTTCCATTCATACTTTTTCTGGAAGTCTGCAGACACAAATGTGTTCCAGATGTGCTCACTAGTAATCAGGGCTGCAATGTGATAACTTTCCAGTTGTGAAATCCACTCTGGGTATTACAAACCACTGTTTTGTGTTTTTCTGATCAGCCTTTAAATGCAATGATCTGTTACTCCAACCGTACTTACTGGATTGGCACAACATGCCCACACCAGCACAGCCACGTATTCTTTTACAAAGAGCTGTTTTCAGTCTGAATGCAGCTGAGGAGTTCCTGTTTGTTGCTGAACAACAAGAAGAAGTCGAAGAAAGAAAAGCGATAGCTTAATGAGAACAGGAATACAGTACATACATACAATAGACGAGACAGACATTCCTGTTTGCTGCAGTGCAGAGTGCAGTTACCTCTCATGGCCACATGGTGCCATCTTTGATGTTAATGCACATTTGATATGGTTTCCATATGTTTACATGTGGTATTAGCTATGTTATTATTTTAATGTTTATACAAACAAAAATGCATAGTGCTGCTAATTTTATTTGTGGTTTTCAATATAAAACTTGTGTGTGTATCGTACTTTTTAATCATTTTCAGCACATTTTAACAATACCGCGATAATACTGATAACTGTGATCATTTTGGTCACTATAATCATGATATGAAATTTTCATACTGTTTCGTCTCGATAATCAACTAATCGATTAATGAACTAATCGTTCCAGCTCTACCGTTGATCAGAAATAGAAGCCAAATCCATCAATGCAGCAGTGTCCAGGCAGACCGAGCCCAAAGTGGGTTCTTCCTCAACTGTTGAGTTTATTCAGCAAGGACACACCTGCATGGAAACAGTTGGGGACCTTGGATAATGTTGCCACTCCTCACTCTATGTAAACATATCCTGAGTGAGATTGAATGCAGGATGAAACTGAATACCTGGATACTCGTATGCTTTTAAAAATACATGTGAGGAAATAGTGATCGCTTATGTGTTTTACTGTAACAGTAATCACCAGCCAGCCCTCTTGGGATGTCTGTCTCTGCATGGCTCATAGCTGAGACATTGTGATGCAATACCGCAAAACATGCGTTCATGGTATTTGTGGTTGTGACATTTGACTGCTGGGACAACAGCCTACGACAGTATGTGATGTCTCATTAATGACAAACAAGGGTGTCATGTAACTTTAGGTTTGATTTATGTCACATTCTTTTCCCTGGAGAATGAGTGCTGTGAACTCCAGTGTTAGTGATTACTGCACTGCAGAGGAATGTACTGACATGCCCTCAACCTCTACATGTCCACAGTTGGTAAATGAAAAGAAAACAAAGCTGCGAAAGTCTGTCTCCTCGCAGACCAGCGGTGGTAATGGTTACGTTCTTGTTTCACTGATGTATAAAAAAGCTTAAAGCTGTAGTGCGGGACTTTTGTCTCCCCTTCTGGCAGTGAGAGTAATTACAAAAACACTGTTGACACATGCTTCTGTCATAGGCTACTCTGTTGCTACTCTTTTGGCTGCAAAACGGTGGATAAATTGTTTTGAGTGTCACACAACTCCCACGAAATGACTCATTTCACTATCAGAATTTAATCCATTCGGTCTGATAACATTTGGAAAGTCTAGAAGAGCCGCACGATAAAATTATTTTATCCCTATTCGAGTTAGCAGAGAGATAACCAGAAGTTAGCACACACCCTGCCGATAGAGCATGTGCAGTATGCAGTCATCCGGCCAGCGTGGGAATGTCAAACCCGACACCAGATTAAAATCTCCGGTATGTTGTGATCAGTTTAATCAGCATTGTGTGAACTCGTTTGGCAAGAGATTGAATTTAACAGATGTTCATTTCTATGTAAAAGTTTGGCTGTGCAGGTTTAAATCACGGTTGACCTTTATGTCTGGCTGAAGAAACTGCTTAATCCCTCGCAGTGAGTACACATAAATTGTTGCTGGTGGGATTCCAATCAAGACCAAAATTTTGATTAGCACAACCTACAGTAAACAGGATAAATGGTGATTTCAGATTTTAACAGTCTAAACAAGCAGCTGCCAAAATAACCTGTGGTAATCATGTTTATTTTAACAAAACAACTACCCGTGGGCTGTGACATTGCATGTGATTTGTTTCAGTAAAAGTGATTGAGCTTTAGAAATAGAAGGTCAGTTTGTGTTGGGTGATCATTTAAATCTATGGAAACCAAACACGCTCTACAAAACTAAATGACATGCCAGCCAATTGCAATCAATGTCGAGAAAGTAATCAGTGCTTGATTAGATGTAATGCTCCCCATATTGATTCCCCTCTGCACCAGGAGGCCGCATCAAGTGCTCTGAATGAGAAGTGTTCGATTACCCGGTGAGGTTAAACACAGACTGTTACCACAGAGTGAATTGCCTTGGACAACAAGAATGACAGGCAGGATTGAGATAACTGCCTGTGATCCTGTGGCTGAATCAACGTTTACCCTCTTCTGCCAACACCTCGCTGATGTATCTGTCGGAAACACTGTCAGGTTTTTTTTTTCTTATTTTATTTTCCGTGTCAAAATTGATTATTTTCTCTCAAGTGCCTTGCAGACAACTTTTTCTCATTGAAATCTCCCTTGCACTCTCTGATTTGACAGAACACTGTAGTCTGGCCAAGAAAAAAATAAATATTGCTGTTAAATTGTAATGATTTGTATGATTTACAGACAATATTTTGCTGCAACTCAGGGATTTATTTTTTATCTTTTGTATTTTCAGGAAACTTGCTGTCATACTGGCAGGTGTGAAGAAAAATTCAGTTCAACATGACAGCTTTGAGGCTAACAGCCTCTCACATGATAATATTTATCACACTGTTGATCCCATGGTTCACAAGCAAGTTTCTTTCACTTCTTTGAAAGTTAACAAGTTGCTTATTTCAGTCTTAAAATCACATCTTTATTAACAAGTGACAGAATCTGTGAATGCAGGGTGAGACCATTTCACTCTTTTTATCCAATGAGAATTGGAAAAATTGAGTTAAACTGACAGAATATTGTCACTTTGGGAGAAATCTGACATCAAATTTCACCCAATTGCCAGTTTAATTTGATTTAACATAAATACATGTAATGACTTGTTCAGAAATATAAATATTTTGTGGTGTAAAATCACTTAATTATTGCTCAGATGCAATAATGCAGCAGCTTTATGACATTACAACAAACCATAGCAAGAGCAACTTTAGGCTGTAGATGATCATGACAGTGTAATCTCATAGAAAATGTTGCCACTGTATGTGACCATTGGCGGCCTTAGCTATGTTTCATCCATTTCAATAGAAACGGGCCCCGTCCTCCCAAAGGGTCCCTGATTGACATGCAAGAATTTAATAATTTAGGAGCTTTTTTCTTAAATATATATTGTGGCGAGCTGTGGTTACTTCATTCAAAGATGACACACTGGACACCGCTTCAAAGCTAACAGCCATCTTTAATTGCAGTTAGAACCAGTTAGTAATTCAATGTTCATTATGCTGCTTCAGGTCCGGGTCCCTGTCCAGTAGAGTGCTGGTGGTCGCGCTGTCATGCACTGCAGTCAGCGAGTTATTCTGCTTTCACATCACTGAAAACGGGTTTGTTCCATCCTCCACACGGCTTCATACCCCAACGGGAACGTTTCAGAAGCAGAGCATTCTGACTGCGGTCAAGCCAGCTGCTACTACGGTAATTACGGTAGCCTCAAGGCAAAGCTGAATTTGTTAATTACTGCAGTAGTGGCGCAACGGAACTGCCCAATTTTGTTGACTTGCTCAGATTTTGCTGATTTGGTCATTTCCCCTGAGTTTTGTACTTCTACTATGGTTAGTTAGGCTACATAGTTAAATTTTGTTTATTGTAGATATACAATCGTGACTCTGCACACTGTGATTTATTTTAAAAATTGACCGGATGCTCTATACTGTTTCTGTGTCTGACATCCTGCCCAGCTTGATCAAGCTATTTAGGTCTTGAAACGGGCCCCCAGATGCTTAAGGCCGTCACTACATGTGACGGTGACCCAATTTGATTTTTGTTTGCTGTGTGTGTGTTACATAAATCTGATGTGCAAGGAATCTGATCTTCTCTCATTTTGGCTATAGATGAATTCAACTGTGTTTAACACTGTAATGTATATAAATGCTTTTTTCAAGAAAACTGTCCAGAAGATCCTGTAGCATCAGTTATGTGTTGTAATGTAGTCATCACATGCTAATCAAGGTTACAATCTATATAAACTTTAACTTTTCAAAGGAATTTAGTTCAGTTTTAACAGATGACAAGATTTCTTTTTTGGGCTGTGCTGTTATCAGTTGCTCCAAATTCAAATATGGAAAAAATGGAAAGTAAAAACCACAAGCCTCTGCTCCATAAAACTGATTTTACTTACTAAAGACCGACTGATCTGCCTACATGGGGCCGATGGTGAGCCTGATCTCTTACTTACTGGGTACTAGTTACATTTCATGGCCAAAATTACACTCTTACAGTTTTATTACAATTATTAAAATGCAATAATTCGTATAGTCTGATTTAAAGCATAAGCTAGCAAGTAATTCCTGTTGGGTTTAATTAGCTAGCAGCTCCCCACAGCACTATCACATCCCAACTGTTGAGGTTGGACTTAAGTAGTACATTTATGTCATTTTTTCCTCAAAGCCTGTGTCAGAACCAATTTCCTACTTGTGTGTTAAGACTGAATAACTTCCAGATTCACACGGACTGCCTTCATCTGTTGGAGACAGGGACTGCCAGCGATGATTAACCCAAACAAATTTGCTTTCACCGTCAGTGTAAATGTGCTCAGTTTATTTCTCCTGCTCACACACGTCAAGTCATTTTTACTGATTTATAGTCATAAATATCAAAGACATTTAAAATAATGGTAATGATGGGCAGCAGCTTGATCTGAAGACACATGACCAGAATCCCTCAACACCACACTGAATTATTTTTACTTCCTTAATGTCAGCACCAGATGACCAAGACCGGAGCAGTGTTGGACCAACTTGGTTCGATCAGTCGTCAAACCAAAATCATATTTATAATCGACGCAACAATCATAATGTGACCGCTCCTTTAGGGAAATTTCTCCATGGAAGGTGAACAAGAATTGACATATCATTATTGACCAATGTTTGAAACAACAATGAACTGAAACATCAGTTGCTTCTGTGAAAGACTTTCATATATCAAGTCGTATGTTGCTGTTTATATCAAGATAGAGACATATTCACAATGGAGTTGTGAATATTTTTGGAGATGAATATGAACACCCAGACAAATTGAAATTAAATAACCTCTTACTGAACACAGTGGCCTGCTGTATAAAGCCAGAGATAGTTACGTACATCAAGGTCACTTGGCAACAAGGGTACATATTTAAATAAGTAATGTAAGGGGATAAATTGACTCTAGATAAATGTTCCTTCAGCTTAAGGGTAATGCCTTAGAGTGTATTATGTCTTAGAGCGTATCAGAGTGTATAGACATGACAGATAGCAGGTAAACCTGAGAGCAACTCTACACTTCTAAGCCGATTCTGTAAAAACACCTGATCTTGCAGTCCTCAGGACCTTGTTCAGACCTCATCAGCCCAGACACACACAGAGCATGACAACTGCTCCTCTTCAAACAGCCCATATGTCCCCTATAAGGTTAGGCCAGTCACCTCGTCTGTGAGATTAGAGCAGGCTGCAGAAGTAGAATTGGTTTGGGGAAAAACCTGTTTTTCTCAGTTTGGGGGTTGAGGCCTTGCGGTTTAAAAAAAAAACCCTGTGATGGTGTCTTTGAGGGGTGTCCACTAGCAGATCGCAGCATCCAGTAGGGTGCCATTTGTTTTTTTTTTTTCCTATCTTTGCCCTGCACCGGTGGGTGGTGGTGCAGATCTCGTTTTCTCCCTCTGTTTTCTCCTCTGGGGAATCTTTAACTGGCTGGGGTTTGATATGGCAGAGCACCAGCCCAATAATAACAGCTCAGACAGAGGGGAGTGTGCAAGCCTTCACACAAGCATCCAGGGATTTGGGAAAAGTTGTCTCAAAGGAGGGTGGAAGGGTGGGGGTTGGACGCCTGGTGACTATCGTTTCATAGACAGATGATATATGTGGAATAGAATCAAAAGGGAGGATTTTGGCCAAGCGGTGGTTTTCACAGTGGTGTGCGGCTGAGTGGCTCAGTGTCTCAGCCGGTCTTTTCAGCCTGTGTTTTTGTCATCTTTTTTTTTTTATCTCTTCTTCAAACTCTTAGTCTTTGTGATCTCTTCCTCAATCCACTCTTTTTCCTCTGAGTTATTCTTCCTTTATTCTCGCTCCCGTCTTTCTGTGAGAGGCAGCAGTGCGGGGCTTTCAGCTTGGATCCTCCTGCTGAGGGCTTGTCTACGGGCATCAAATAAGCTTTACTCAATTCTGCTGATGGCTCACTCTGAACTGTCAACAGTTGCTTTTCTTCACATGTGCCCCTCCACAGTCAGTAATTACTCTTATTGTCACCCTTGCTATTATCATTATTATCATCATCACTATCACCATTATCTTCAATCATCCTCCCTATTTTTACAATTCAATCTGTCTTTCTTCCATAATACTTGGCAAATCTGAACACAGTCATTTCTACAGTATTACATACTGATTCTGTCCTTAACTGCACAAGGAAAAACAGGATGGAGAAATGCATGCCCACTCAACGCTGCAGCACCACTCGTGAGCAAAACAACAACAAAATAGCCGGTTATGTGCAAATTGCAGTTGTAGCATGTCCGGGCAAACTGCTCCAAGTTCAACATGTGTTGCACCTGTGGAATCTGTTGACAGCGTTCAAACCAGCAATCATGATGATAAGAGGTGAAATGATTTGGCATGGTGTGAAATGGCATGCCCGCAGGGTGCGTAGTGCTGCACTCTGTGGGCAATGGGCAAGAAATAACAAATTAGCAAACTATTGTTGCCTTAGGTGTTTTAGTGCTCATTTACCACACAACTTTATCTGCCGTCATTGCCCAGGCTTGAGGAGGGAACTGCAAGACATTAGTTTCTAATTTAAGACTGAGCCTCATCCAAAGCTGAAATGGTGCATAATTGCACAGTGGGGAGTGTTATATGCCAGAGAGAGAGAAGCAGAGGGCTGATCTGAGACATTCTTCTATCAGAGCTTCCCAGCAGAGATCCACACAGTGATTCTCCTCTGTTAATCACTGAGTTATAACTCAGGAGAGATTTAATATTTATTTTAGAGACTGTCTTCTGAAGAAAAACAACAATAGATTGTAATTTCAGTCGCCCAAAAACAAGCTATAGTTACATTTGCGTGACAGCTGCCATCTAGAAGGAGGAATGGAGGAATAAAAACCGTAACTATCATTGTCCCCTAACCTTAACAATGGTGGTTTAACCCAAACCCTGATCTTTCCCTAAACCTAATCAAGTTGTACTATTGTACAAGCTCAGTAGCTGGTGGGATCCATACCATAGTCTTGAATTGAAAGTTAAAGGTACCCTGTGGAGTTTTTGACCACTAGTGATGCTTTGCAGTATTGTTTTTAGGAGTGGGTCCCCGTTTTGTTTGTATGGTGGCCGTACACAACTTAATGTTGAATAAATGGACTCTGCAAAGGTTCATGAAGAAGGCCAAACCCTCAACATTAAGGTCACACACACTGTGTTTCACTGACAAACACTGAATGTTAACATAACTTTTGTTTACAAGAAAACTACACAGGGCGCCTTTAAGCATGAAAGTACAATCCCAACTCAAGGTTTACTTATTAGCTTTTCCAGAGCTTTCAACTATATCACATAGTCTTTACGAGCAGACAAAGAGACACTGAAATGTATATATTTAAAAAATGTTATTTACATATTATTATTGTCTATAACTATTATTATTTATAACTATAATAATACAGTTGAGTTTATTATTATGAATTAGGGATGTCAATGGTTAACTGCCGAGAATATTTTTGACTAGTTATGCATGTGGGTCTATAGGTTAATTTGCATACTAGGGTACTGAACTCATTACTTTTGTTATTCATATTAGATCTATCGGTACCAAATTTCGGTACCTTGCAGTACTGACAGTGAGTGCAGCCTGAAATAAGTTTTATAAACACAACATTTACCGACACATGGAGGAACACCAACCCCCAGATACAAAGAGATCTGACGGATCCATTTTACCAACCTGCACGGCGGCTAGCAGCTAATTAGCATGGCTAGCATCGGCACGGACAGCCACATAGCTGAAGTACTGTTAGCTTAGCATACTAATCCTACAGTCTATCTGTAATAACCATCACCTTGTTGGTGTTCCGAATGATTGAGACAGATATGCTTCCAATCAGTGTCATAGAGGGCGAGGGATTCGGTACCTCAAGCCTGAGTACGGTATGCCATTGAGAGCTACTGTGACTAAACGCTTTGAAAACATTTTGAGGTGAAGAAGGATGAGCTAAAAGTCAAGCTAACCAGGGCAGACAAGCTAGCTCTGACCACAGACTGCTTGAGCTCTCACCAAATAAAGCTACATCACAACTTTTCTTAAAAATTAACTGGTTAGTTACTAGTTAATGAGTGTCGGCCTACTGAAAGCAAAATTAACTGAAACTGACATCCCTATCATAAATATTTGATTATTTTATGTGATTTTGAATACATTTACCATTTGTAGATATACATTTTAATATCTGATATACATCAGATATACTGTATATTTAAACCATATCCCCTAGAAACAAGCATAGGTCCTTAATAGCTTTAGAAGAAAAAAATAAGTGGACACCAGGATAAGTGACCTGAAAACTGGATGCATTTTCCAAAAGCAACTATGATTGTGATCTCAGACAAAGAGCACAATTTCCATATTGTTTTCACTGTACAAACTGTATATCCACCTGCCTACAGAAATTATCATAACAATTTGTATATGCGTCTGAACAAGATGAGAAGCATAAGTACCCTGAGCGAGCTACCTCTGTGCTCAGCGCATCATCTATTGTTCAACAAAGACATCTGAAATCACAAAACGCCCAGTGAGAGGCGGTTTAAAAAAAAAAAAAAAAAAAAAAAGAAAAGCTGAAGAGCAACCAGGTAACTACAGAGCAATGCTGTGTTCTCTGCAGACATAGCCGTTCCCTCACTAGGAAGATAAAGGGATGATAGATCATTTGATATGGCAGTGTTTTAGATAGATGTGGTTACGTGGCTACACAAACAGGAGGGAGTCATTTTCTCCACAGCGGGAGGCTCCAGCTGCAGAGAGACCAGCAGTAACCATGTGAATAATACCGGTATGCCCTCGTGTCTTCATTAGATGATATATTTCTGAGCTGGACCGTCATTACCGTTTACATCAGAGCGTGTCACGGATGAATGGTGAGGCCTTTAAATCAGACCGTTTATGAATATTGCAGAGGTGTGATGATATGTCTGTTTATTGTGGCTGTTGATATAAAACAGCTCCTTTTATGCACAGGAGGGCACGCTGTGTTTTTACGAGCAGCGCCGCTCGTCTCTGTGATTAAGGATATGTTAGACTATAAACTTTTACAGCACAGGAATAATTGCCGGCTGTTTTTAGGAATATGATTTCTCTCCAAAGGGATCTAAAGAGTAAACTGGACCCGGAGAATAAACCAGCGAGATGAAAAATGTTATGGCTCAAAGCTTCGTGATTGTTTGCGGCAAAATCCAGATATAAATCATAGAGCATGTGAAAAGTTGGTAAATGTGAAATGTAAAGAATTTGTGGCGTGCTGTTTATTTTACAGGATATCAAAGACCACCTATTAATTATATTATTTTCACCATAAATGCTGACCTGAAAAGACTGTTTTGTACTTCTGAATCCTCCTCATTTGACTGTACGGTGCAGTGCTGTCGAAGGAAAGGCCCTGTCAGGATTGTCCTTTGTGGCATCCCAAAAGGAGACGCACAGTATATCAGAAAAAATTCATGCAATTCATTCAGTCTTGTCTACAAAACCCCAAGGTTCATGCTGGTGAATGTTTTCCCATCTTTTGTTGCTATAATGAAGGAAAATATTCGTCTTAAATGATTTTAGATCGCTCAAGAGTTACAGCTTTTTCTGATCGCTAAGATGAAAGGAAACTAGTCCTCACAAATTGCATGTAATCCTCAAAATCCCCGGCACTCTGTATCATTTGGCAACTCTTGCATGTACGCTCGTTATTCAGTTTCAGTGTTTACAAAATGTTCCTCTTTTTTGCTTCATGTTTAGACTGTGTCTCTGTGAATGAACAATGACAAATGTTTTTCACTAGCCACAACAGTGAAACACAGAAACAGTCAAATTGACTCACAACTAAATATTTGATCTTTAATCTTCGGATTCTTGTAAACACAGATTTCCTCTTTTAACTGTAAATATTTAACAGCAACAAAAAAACCCAGAATGAAAAAAACCTCCTGCCGTGGTGATACTGTGGAAAAAAACAAAACATTCCCAAAGATGAATTCAAGATGTTTCAATACAGAAATATGAGCTGTGTTGATTATCTGAACTTTTCTTTTGATTTAGTGATTACAGTTAATAATGGAATTTACAAAACAGTCAAACAGCAGCTAGTGTGTGTGATCAATATCTGAAAAATCCAACATGGTAAACAGATGTGGACACATTTCAACACATTTATGCACCACAAATCTAACCCCACATTTAAACTGCAGGCAACATTATTAACATTAGGGATGCACAATAATATTGGCATGTCATCGGTATCGGCTGATAAAGGCTTTAAAATGAACATTTCTGCCAAAATGACAAGACAATTCGTCGCCTTCTCATCCGCTGCCTGGCTGTGCTTTCCCTCCGCAGACTGTTTCACCTGGACAGTCCCGGTGCTTCCTCTGCAGACTCTCCATGTGGATCCAACCGGAGCACCGAGCCCCGGTTTTTGTTATTCAGGTTAAAGTGGGAAGAAGCAGCAGGTCTGTCAGGGCAGCTGAATGAAGTGGAGCCTCTGGAGGAAGCACCGGAGTGAAACAGTCCGCAGAGGAGCTACTGCGTTAGGCTGCACAGATATGAATCACCTCAGCTGTACCACTCTGTTCGAAAAACTTCTTCTTCTTCTTCTATTTGGTTTATAACAGTGGTTGGCAACCAGCGTATTAAGTCCATTAATCCTGTCTGTTTAATAAACTCGAAGAAAACTCTACTGCTCCACCCACTCAGCAGGTTCATTAAAGTTTTAATGCTGAGCTCCTGAACACCAATCTTCCTAAATTCTTCCTTCATATATTGTCTATCTTGATCATACTTAGTAAAATCTATGATTTGTGTGCGTAATAGTCTCCCCAGCCAGGTGGAACAAACATATGTGTGTATAGCGGCATCGGCAATCGGCAAAAATGAGATGCAAAATATATCATATCATAGCATATCGAATGTTGGTAAAAAATCCAATATCTTGCATCCCTAATTAACATGTTACTGAGTCTCACAGCAGCCATCCAATTTAAACAGTAGTTTAGACTATTGCAACATGGACAACTTGATGACGGCATACCTCCAACAAACTGTGTGGAAACATTGAGAAATGAACATCTCACAGCTGCTGTTTGGACAATGAGCTGCGTCTATCGTTGGTAGTGAAGTTTAGCTGTGATCTAAGTGTATTGAAGATCTTTCGAAAGGTATAAGTTCAGACTTGCTAAAACTAGCTGTAAAAAATTATGTAATGTTATAAGAAGCACTGACAATACAGAATTTGACAGATGAAGAAAAAAAAGATGATGCCAGTTGACAACTTAAACACAGACTATTACGCTTTACAAATATAGCAATTAAAGCTCACTGCAATAAAAATCAGACCTTTTTTTAACAGACAGCTGGCTGAGGGTGACAATATAATCCAACTGATACCAGATTTTACTAGATACTAATATTGGTGAAAAAAAATCAATAATGATATATTATGATTTTAGTTTTTCATATAAACATAAAATAAGCAAACATGTTAAGTAAGAGTAGTGAGCACATGACACTTTATAGACTTTATTTATAAATAAACTTGTTTGTTGTCTCTGGTGGACAAACAATTTTTATTTGTCACTGTAAATGACCTAAAACCGTATTGTTAGCGTATTGTATGATACATCTGCAATAAGCTAATATCAATTTATCTGTTTAGCTTTAGTTGATAGTTTATTCTTAAGCTTGGAAACATCAGTTTGACAAAACAACCTCAACGTCAGGGTTCGTTCTGGAGGCGTACACCGTATCGCGTCGTCATCAGCAGATGTATTTTGTTTAGCTGTCATGGAAATGTTGTTCAAGTTTGTGTGTCCAGCAGCAGAGACCGCTCATTATGCACAGGAAGTGCAAAGTGAAAAATTTAACAAATGTAAATCCAAACTGAAAAATATACAGTAGCTGCAATAATAAATCCATTTGAATTCCATTTGTATTTAAAACTTTTAATGGGGGAGTTGTGTTACAGACTAAACTGGAAAAAGATGTCACAGTAAAACGTGAAGAATATTGCTTGACACATGCTCATTTGTCTCTCTGTAGAGACGGCACTAAACAGGTTGCAGACAAGCTGCAGTACTTCCGCAGTGTATCGCCTGGGATGCTGCCATCTGTTTGCACATGCAAGCTTGTTTCTCTTTGTTAGAAGACAAACTGCTGTTACTGCTACTACTAAGTTATAATCAGTGTCTGTATACTTAAATAACTAAAAGTGAAAAAGTACCATTAAACGAAGACTTCTCATTTCACTGAACCTGCATTAAATCCAGCTGCATTGTCACCCGCTGCAGAAAGGACTCAAGTGTGTTTTCTTAAGATTACATTTTGCAGCCCCAACAGTGATTCAGTGTACAAAAATATGGATTTAATATGCTTTGATGTTGTGCTCAGCTGACCTCATTACATACACCTGGGATACCAAGTTTCATTTAAGCTCTATTATGTTTGTGAAAATATTCATGGAACTCATACACCAGTGACCAAACAGTCACTGGTGTATGAAACTCTAATTAAAAAATCAACAAATGTCATGCCATCAGTCTGCTCATGACACAAACAACCCTAAAGTCATTTTGTAGTTACCTCTTGTAAGGTTTGTGTGTTTTGTAGATGCATCACACACATAAACTTTGTGCATTTGCAGTGTATATTTTCTAATATTTACTCAAGCAAAGAGTGATTTTACAAGCTTTTCATCACTAAAAATCTGCAGTCTGTTGATATTTTTGGGAAACAAGGATTAAGTTTTAAAGTGGTCTTCCTCTGCCCAGTATGGGGTGATTCCTCTCTTTTACAATTCAAGAGTCTAATATCAGTATTGAAATACTGCAAAAAGGCAACTCCAATAATTACATGCACCCCACTTCTTATTCAACAGGCCAATTCTATAAAAAGCCAGTTATCATTTATAATTGCTGTCATGAAGTTAGAGCAAAATGCTCCTCCATTCATCACTGGTTTGGACTTCTGAATTTGGTTTATCATGTTACCATGTTTCTAGAATTATTGAAACCCCAACTCTGATTTTGCTTTTGGCTGAAGTGCAGACTTCTTTGGCTCAAAAGTCACTGACTTCCAAACAAAAACAAACACAGTCGGCATGCAGCTTTGTCTTTCAAAAGAAGGTCAAATTATAGCTCAAGGGGAAACTTGGAAGTGTAAGATTATGTTATCTGTTTATAATCTTTTCTACCTCTCTGCTATCTTTATATCAGGGACAACAGTGGAAATAATGTACTCCTTGACATTTTTGAGGCTCTGTCTGATAAAATGTCCTTTTCAGTATGTCAGATAAACTAAAGTTAAAGTAACATTGTTCCTAATATTTTGCCTTCTTCATGTATGTTAATGGAGTGGACAAAATATTAGGAACACCATTCAATATAATGCACTCTAGTACACCACCACCACCCGCTACGACCTCAATAATTAACATAAAGTAGAATTATCACTTTTCTGACAATGTCAGCAAGAACTGAAACTGTACAAGCTTTGTAAATGTAGAATTTATGGCAGAGCTGTTGTATTTGATTGCATTAGATTACACAGGTCAAAAACATTAATTATAGTACAGCATGACAGCAGTAATTAAATGTCTTTATAATATCAAAGTATGCAGAAAAGCATAAACAACAGCAAATATTTGAGACCACAAATGGTCTTGACGACCAACCATAATCAAGCCAGAAATATGTTCTGGCACATTTACATGTAAAACAAACACAATATCTTCACATCACCTCCTCTGTGATCTTTTTATAGTAAACAGGTCAACTAAACAACACCTGCTGTAATTACTGAGCTTGTAGCAAACCGGCAAGTGTGTTACATGACTGCGTCTACTGTTAATGAAAGGCCACAGAATGAGAGAAGGTGGACATGAAGTGAGGGGGAAAAAGGGAATTAGTTTTAAAGTAAAGGAAACATCTATAATCAGCACTGCTCCACACTCACTAATGATTCGAAGAAAGATCACACAAACTAGAAAAGGCCCTTTTTATCAGACATCTCTAGAAAAGACACTCTGTTATCAGATATTTCAAAGATTCCTGAGATTCTTCTGGTTGAAGCAGATATCTCGGTGTGATTATTCATCATAATTCAAAGGTCTTTATTTGATCTTTAGGGAAATGCCAGAACGCAACACCTTTTTAAAAGGCGCCTTCATATTCAAGTCTGTATGCCATTAACTGATTCTCAGGGAAGAAAAAAGGCTATTAAAGCTGCAGTAGATACTGACACTTCTGTCCTGTGCATCCTGCAGTATTGATGAGGTGGATGTCAAGCATTTTGATCATTGAAAGATTTTCCATCTGTGACCATACATGACATGACATGAATTTGGGTGAATCTACAGGTCTTGAAAAAGTTGAACCGGATCCTTCCTGGTTCAACTTTGACCTGCTTTACTTGCAATGTGACCACAATGCAGTGGATAATTTTTCACCGACATTTTATACACAAAATGATTCATTGATTTATCATTTACATAACTGGCAGATTAATCAGTAATCAAAATAATTTTTAGTTGCAGCCCTAGTAGGAGGAAAGACTGTTGCAGTAAACAAACACTGTGTGTGCTGTTTTGGATTTTACGTTGGTTGTATTGAGTTCAGTGTTATTTTCCTGCACTCCACTGGAATAAGTTGTTATTAGTTACTGTGTGCTAGGTCTAAGATAATCATACCATACATACACAAGTTCATAGAACAACAAAAAAATATTCCGCAACAATTTTGATCAGTTGATGATTATTAAAGCAAAAATACCAAACACTTTGAAAACATCACCTTGGGCTCTGGGACATTGTGATGGGAATATTTCACTATTTTCTGGCATTTTATTGACCATTGACTGATCAAAACCATTCAAAGATCAATCAATCATGAAAATACAGGTAATCATTAGCTGCAGACTTACTTTACTAACTGATATAATTGTAAATTCTTCTGAAATGTTGCTCAGAAGTTCACCTGCCTTCACTCAAATCTTATTTCAATGTCATTTTTAGTCAGCCCTGTTTTTTCCCTCCCAGTCCTGAAGTACTACAGTACCCACAATGCTACTGCAACTTCAATGAATCAGAGAAAGTGCAGTTGGAGATATGATCTACTTCAAAGCTTTGTAGATGGCAGCCAGAAGAAACACAAAGAAACTGTCTTCTAGTAACAATTAACTCTTGTGTTTAGAGATAAATAAGCATTATCTGATATGCTTTTTAAAATCCTATGCATATTTTGAGTGGTTGGTAGCATTGTACAGCAGTAGAGTATTATGAGCAATATATTCTGCTTTTTTTAGTGTTTTTTCCCCCAAATAGTTTCTTTTTTCCTCTGAATTAAACTGTTAATAGGTCTTAATTGACTTTAAAGTCTTCATACTGGAGAATGACTTTGTGAAAAGGGGTCTTAGAAACATCCAGACCACACAAAGAGTCGATGTCACAACTTGACTGGATTGCCGTTTCAATCTATTAGCCATTCTAGTCCAGTTAATCCCTTTTTATTAGGAAACATTTCTCACTTCCTGCGCTCAAATCAGGCACAAGAACAAACATCATTCCACATTATTGTTCTCCATATCAGAGTCTTTGTGACTACTACATGTACAAGTTGTACCCGCTGATAAAAGTTCTTTGATTGTGCATTGATAGTGCTGTTTTTCCCTGCTGGCTGGAATCCACCAGAGGATGTTATAGAAGTGAACACCTATCCTGTGCATAGCCTGGCTTCCTCTCATTTACCCCACTTCATGCTGTACATTTTTAAACACCTTTCCTCTCCACACTAGCCTCAAAACGCCACCTCAAACCTCAATTAGGGTTTAAATATTTGTTCTGCTCCATCCCATTCAACTTCTCAATACTGCTGTGACTTTGAAATGTTTCTTTTAAAAAGTTCTTTAGTTGTTTATGGCATTCAAAACTGTTCATCCACTCAGCTTCTTGTAAATGAAAAGAAAAGGTCAATTATTGCACTCAGGCTGAGCTTTAGAAATCTGCGCTCTGAGAGAATGATGGCTTTTCCTTTTGTTTCAGATCTATTCGAGTGATTACATTATATCTCACACAGTGTCCTTTGACGCAGGGTCAAGGCACAGCACAGATGAGCCTCTTGTCTCTCCCAGTAAAATGGGCTCAGTGTATCAAGGTTTTCACCACAGATGCATCTTGACTAATGGAAACATCTCCGGCACATTATTGTATCTCATATCACCATGGTGGCAGACTGTAAACCATTAAATAACACAGCCATGTGTTATTTATACTCTGAGCACTAAGGGGAAAAAACAGGATTGGGAGACAGTGTTTTCAAGGTGTCCTTAATGACCCCGGGTTGTGTTCATTCGACAGTAACTTGAAAACCCGTGGAAGTAACTTTTGCTGCTAATTGAATTAGTTTACTTACAGCTAAAAAACAAGTCAATCGGGTTAGTGTTAGTGCTGTGGGGAGAAACAGAAAAGGTGATGGAAAACAAATAGAAAGATATCGCTCTCCATCCTTCAAAAGCCAATATCTGGATAGGGTCCCACTGATGAGGTCACACCAGAGGTCACTCAACACATTTCCTTTGCAAAGGCAGTGAAACAGACAAGACCACGTTGTGTTTGTGCACCTATGAATTTTGTCCTGTAAGATTTCAACACACTTTTGTCATAATTTGTTTTTCATCTCAAGTAAGAGTGGGCGCGATGAATGGTTGACAGACAATGGAAGTAATTCCTCACAGAGAAAGAGCCGTAATGACCGAGCTTTCGATCCGGCTGTGGTGGAGTGTCAATGTTTTTCTTCTCTGTCTAACGGCTTCCCATAGTGTTGTTTCAGCAGTCCCTGTCTTGTCTTATCTACTTCACTGGCTATTGACCAGACAGGAGGTCAAATAGTATTTTCCAATAATTCTCAGTGTTGGTTTCAGCTTGTTTGGGTGGGTGAAGTTTGCCAGAAGAAAACTGAGAATTTAGAGCACGTTTCTGATAAATAATTCTGTTAAATTATTGGATGCTGCCTGAATCCAGTACCCATCTGGTGCTCCACCTGCGTGAAAAATCAGATAAATTATTTCCTAATGCAACTTTACTCTGGGCTTTTTACGTATCGATAAGGAAAGAAGCAACACTTGGATAAATTTGGTGTAAAAAAGCAGTTTTTCTCAACAGGAATAAATTATTAAAACGTCCAACAACCTTGATTAAAACATCAACAAAAAATGGAAATATGTTAAGTTATCCACATAAAGTTAGACTGCAGATGAAAATAACTACACTATACTGCAGCTATAGTAAAACATATTGAATTCCAAGTTGAACTGACACAAGTCGATAGTCAGAAGATTCATTTTTGATCATTAATTAATCATTTAAGTCATTTCTTAAGCAAAAATGCCACACATTCACTGGTTTAGGCTTTTCATATATGAGGGATTTGTTTTATATCACTATAAATTGAATATGTTTGGATGTCAGAATGTTGGTCAAACAAAATGAGCAACTTGAAGATGTCAGTTTGGGTTATGGGAAATTTTGACAGGCATTTTCCACCATTTTCTGACATTTTGTAAACTAAATGATCATTCAGTCAATCAAAAAGAATCATAGATCGGTTGAGCGATAATGAAAATGATGTTAGTTGCAGCCCCAATTCTGAGTGAAATCTTACCATTGCTGCCACGGCTCCATATATGACTTTGAAAAGCCAGACTGTGTCTGATCTGCAGTGTCACACAGTAAATGTATTATCCATACTCAGTGAACCTCTAAAGAGCTTTTTGCATGAACAGATTAGTTGATGTATGCTAATATTTAAAACTGGCGATTGATGCCAGAGCTGACTGGTTGTCTCAAATAAAAATTTACCCTTAATTTGACCTGAGGCCAAAACTCTATTTAATGATTGATATTCTGTTTATGAATCAGCTCACGCTCCTCTCCAGTTATCTGCAGACTTGTCCAACATAAACAACGATGTTTTTCAGAAATGTTTCCGGTGAATGATGATGATTTAACTTGTCTGTTAAGAGGAACGGAAGCTTTGAGAACTGATATCCTGTTATCCACTAATCCTAGCTCGAAGGCAAAGGAAGGAATTGAGTCACCTATGCCAGAAACTCAGCTCAACCAGATCATCTGAGGAAATATGAATGAAAATATCACACCTTGTCCCTCAGGAGACATATAACACGTTTTTTTATATTTCAACATTTAAGCTATTAAATGTTTTTAAACCGGTGTTGGACTTGGATTGAGTTTATGAGTGTTTCATGTTTTGATAGCGTGTGTGTGGCGTGTGACACAGGGCACTTTCTAAATTACTGGAAGCAGCAAACTAAAAAATATTGAAGGACTTCTTCAAGGATTCAGTCTCTAGAGTATTCCCTTTTTAACATGCTATTGAAAGCGTTTAGTGTAAAACCACTTCCTTTTACTCCAAGGTTGTGCATTCATGAACAAATTTGTCATGCTCGGGGAGTTTGTGCCTGACTTTGCTTTCAATATATTTTTAAATCTACATGCCGTGTCAGTAAATGCTTTGTGAATAGTATGATCTCTTTTTTTTTTAGTTGCCTGCCAGTTAGATTTGACGTTTTCAATTCTCACTAAGCACAGCAGAATAATGGATGGTGATAAGGTTTTTTAGGAAAAGTGCAAATGGACTGTGAAGTCTCACTTTACTTTGAAGTTCTTCAGGTTTTTCATTTCATATCAAAATTCTCAGTCAGTTTGGAGATGGATTATCAGTCGCTGTGGAGTGAATGGGTGTGTTTGTTTAGTATATGTTGGCATGTCTGTATGTGCTTGTGTTTTTTGTGTGTATAATCTTGTGTGTGTGTGTGTGTGTGTCTGTCAAAAGTGCCATGCAGGCTGGTGGGAGTGAACGGCTGGGACTTTTCAACACAACCCTTATCAGGGGCGCACATGCACACAACTGGTCCAATGAGACTCTGAGAACTGCGGGCTCTCCGATTTCCATCCTTTGCTCTTGTCACATTGTGCTCCTTAGTGCTGCTTTACAGTTATTCAAGCAGCAATCAAGTTTGTTGCACAAACCAACCTGGAAGATTTAGATTTAAAGATTTGCACTTTCTAATTGACTAAACAATGATTCATGCAACACTGGGGCTCCTGACTATAAAATTATCTCGATGGATGAGATTTAAATAACTTCAGGCACTGAACTCTTGAACTCAATTGAATTATTCTCATATCAACAATTCAGTATTACCTAGTGTCTCAGCAGGCAAGATTTAACAGCTTCTCTCTGAAGACATATCTATATTTTTCATCTCTTCGTTACTAATGAAAAAATATGTGACTTCCCAAAAATAGCACTAAAATAAACTCTATCATTTGCTGTCCTTTCTCGCCTTTGTTCCATTTTCAGCTCGCAGTGAGCCGCTTCAGAAAAGTTCACTTGATGGTCAAAATTTACACATCATTCACAGCTCACATAAGTGTGAACGTTCTTGCCTGGAAAGGGAATGACCTATTTCTTTTTTTATTTCAAAGCGCATTGTTATTACATCCACAGGCAATACAAATGGATATACAAGCAGTGTGAAAAAATGTGATACATTTCCAAGGCCAAGAATAAAAAAAAAAAGAGTAAAAAAAGTGTCTTGTACCAAAGGTATAGTCTTTCAGCCTTATTTTCATTTAGATTGACTCATAGTCGACTTCTTTTCATTTTCAGATGATAGCTATGAAGAAACAGACATAACATTACTATATACATCCAGAGAGAGAGAGGGAAAAGGGAAAAATAAAAATGCTTGTTGCAGTTTGGCTTCACACAGTTGCATACATGCTACAGTGAGATATATGGACACCAAAGAGAATACAATAAAGAAAAAAGAAATAAATAGCTAAATAAATTAAAAGTATGGATGTTCCTTCAATTGATTATCTTAACAAAATCAGATCTCAGAGGTTTGACATTGCGTTCATTCTTCCCAGCGTTGTTTGAAGATGTCCATCTTTAAGTTTAAAGAGAAACTAACCTTTTCCATCATGTAAATCTCTATTGTCACTTCTGTCCAGTTATTTATAGGTCCATCATTCATCATCCACCTTTTTCTCCGCTGCCAGCAATATACCCATTAAATATTTGTCAATACCTTTTACTTCTGGAGAGACATAGCCTTTGCCCCTAGGCTTTGAAATCTAATGGTACACGTGTATTAAAGATGGTCTGTATTGCCTTTCGTATCTCTGTCCAGTAATTCTGTATGTTTTGGCATTCCCAAAGAATATGGTAGCAGTTTGTGTAGTCACAGCCACAATTTCTCCAACACTGAGGATTACCATCATCATAGTGTGCCTTCATGAGGGGAGTGATAAAAAAAATCAAACTACATCTTTCCAGTTAAATTCCTTCCATGCATGAGATTTTGTGCTTTTCCATTGAGATATGCATTTATCTTTCCATTCTTCTTCTGTTATTGTTGAGTCCCCTTCTTTTAGTTAGTTTTTAGTTTTAGTAATTTCTTAGTTGGAGATATCTATAAAAATCTTGCTTTTTATAACAAAAGTTTATCTTAAAAGTTTGAAAAGACATAATTTCATTTTTCTGTATAATGCCACAGAATGAGGTTATAATACCTTTTTCAAAGATTTAAATCTATCATCTTGCTTATTTGGTGTAAAATCCGAATCATACACAGAATTTTAATATCTTCTTCCCAATTATGTTCTTTTATTACTGCTTTCCACACCATCAGAACTGATTTTACCCATGAATTTTCCAGTCTATCTATGAATCTTTGCAGGTTTTTATCTGATACAGCCGAAGATCAGATCTACATCTACATGTCTTTTCATTGTCTTCATAAGATGTGTTGCACCACAGTAATGAGCTGATCTGTGCTTAGATGTAGTAATTTCCCAAACATGGTAAACCCCAGCCTCCTCTTTCTTTTGGTAGCTGTAATGTTTTATATCATACTCACGGTCTTTTTCCTTGCCATATAAATCTCCATATCATTTTGTCCCATTCTGTGAATTTGTCTTGAGTAATTGTAATTTGGAGGGTTTGGAAAAGATATAAAGATCTTGGTAGAATATTGATTTGAATTGATTCAGTTCTTGAACTTGAACTTAAAAAGGGTATTAGATTCCATCTTGCAAGATCTTCTTTAATTTTACGGTACAGAGGGTCATAAATTTTCATTCTTCTTGATTACTACTTTACACAAAATTACACCCCAGTATTTCTTGAATTTTACAGATAGAATTAACTTGTATGTAAGAGTTTCAGTTTTGTCTATATTCAATTTGTAACCTAAGAGTGGACCAAGATTTTTTTAATAAACTTATCACTTTTGGTACAGATATTTCAGGGTTTTTTTTTTTTAGATATAATTGAACATTGTCTGTGTAACATGCTATTTTATGTTCTACTCCGTTAATTTCACTATCCTTAATTTTGTCTGTCTAATATGTTGGACTGATTCTTCTAGAAAACGTGCAGAGAGAAGTGGAGACCAGGTTGCAGCCTTGTCTCACTCAGATATTGCCAACTGACAGAATCAAAAGCTTTTTCCACGTCTAAGCTTACTGCTTTTTTCCTTATGTTGTTTAATATGATCCACAATATGTAGAGTGTGTCTCAGGTAATGAGCTATTTCAATGTGATTAACAATGTAGATTTTATCAGAGGGGTGAAGAGGAGTATTGTCACAAGAAACCTGCTCATATAAATAACAACCTTTGGCAAGTATCTATCTATTATTTGCAGTGTAGGTGTTTGCAAAGCATCGAGTGATTAATGCACAGCTGTAGCCAATTAATGTAACAGTGTTTTATGTTTGCATGCGTTTTCACACAAAATGACGCATTTCCTTGGTGGAAAAAAGGCGAATAAACACTTGAATATCATGCAAGTAGCTTATATTTCTGACATTTTGTACAATGATTTTTTTTTCAAAATAACACCTAGTACCATAGGAGGTGAAAGAGGTGATATTGAAACTGTGCTGGAAGATGTCAACTAAACAATAAACAATGAAATCCTGCAAATGTTTCATCCAGGCTGTGAATCCTGTTAGGGCAAGTTGATGAAGACGGCTGGCGACAGAACCGCTCTATCATTAGCCAGGTTGGGGTTGGTTCTCTGAAGAAACATTTGTCACAGATTGCTGATAAGGTTCGTATTTCAGTCTGAAACCCTCCCAGACTGTAATCTCGTCTGATCCAGTCCCTTTCTTCAGCGCTCCCTCAACATACTTGCTCTACTGATTAGCTATAGGGAAGCTGAACACTCAGCATGCACTAGACTGATCCAAACCTCTAACTGCTTTTCACTTGATCTCTATCTGCCAGCACTTTGATCCGAGCATCCTGGGGTCGTGTAATCTGCTCATTTCAGGCAATAATAGTTGCTGTCAACTTTAAGTCTTTCTCAGCAGGGTATTTTTAAGTTTTTCTCTTAGATGAACCTTCAAATGCTCATTCTCGTGAGATACAGTATGTATTTTAGGAAACAATATCACCTAGCACCTTTTAAGGATAGAAAATGCTTACTGCAGGGATAATAAAGAACACTGTTTAGAGGTTCTGGATAAAATAAGACAGGTTTCTGTGTAGAGCCGAACAACAAATAAATATAAAATGTTTTACAAGCCAATGATTTGCAGTTAAAATGTTACCTGCCAAAGAAGGGATATGTTGCTTTTTCGCCGTGGTAAGAAATATGAAAGGTTGCCACCACATTTGTCCTGACGGTTGTTCTTTTCTTTTTCTGCATGACCAAGTGTGGCCTGACACATCTTGGCACCAGGCAGACCTTTTGTTAAGGTTTTTGATGCATTACACCCAACACAGTAAACCTTGCACATTATATTCTTTTGTTTAACTTAAATTCTTCTTCTAAAGTTTAAATACTTATTTTGTGTTAAGTTACATTCTCACCAAAGCCCCAGGAAATGCAATTTCATGTCATCAAATGTAGCATTGAACTGAAAAGTATAAATGTAACTAGAGCTGATCAATGAAATGATACCTCTCCTCAATAGAAATACAACAATTGTTTGATTGATTTGTTTACTTCACTGAGCCTTGTCTCTGTCACAGCAAAGAAACTACATTTATTACATGTACTATTGTCACTAAAGGAGGAAGAGGAATAACTAAACATAAGACACACCGAGCAAGAGAGAGCAGGAGAATGAGAGGGAGAGAGAGAATCCATTGCTAACTGCTAAGCTAAAGTAACTATCAGTGTCTGAATACTGTGTAAACAACTGTAGGATTAGCAAGACATTTGCTAACCGAAGGTCAGAGCTAAGAGCGCTTGAGCAGAACTAGTGTAAGTTTAAATGTACAGCAGGTAATTAGCTGCTGTAATGAAGAATATAGTAAAATTAACTGGGTTTAGAGCAGCAAAAACGCTACCAGTCACACAGAAACGCCGGCAACTGGAAACGATACAATACGCTTACCGCAGCATGTCAGGTCACAACGTCTTCTGGGAAGAGGTGATTTCTGTAAGATATGTATTATGGTTGTTTTCATTGGTATAATTTAGTTGGCATTTAAATACTTATATTATCGTGTGTTACTGGACATGTAACTAAATTTGCAGTTTTAGCTTTCTTACATGTGTGATGTATCACACTGCACCACTATTATGATATTTATTTTGTTGAGAAAAAAGGACTGAAAAAGGATCTTATTTAATTTTAATCATGCATATTTTGATGTTGAAAAAAGATTTTATCATTATAATTATTTTGAACGTTCTACCTCAGATTTGTGAAATGTTTCAATGTTTAGCAAATGTTTGTCATGTTCTGACCATAAAGATAGTTTAAAACCACAATTAACCATCAGGTTTCTTCAACTTAATTAATTATCGATATCAACTGTTTTTTGGCCATATTGTCCAGTAACTGTGGTGAAATGACAATAAAGGTTCTTGTATCCTTGTTGCATCTGTTTTTGGACTCTTATCTGTCCCTTGACTGGTGATCCCTTTGACTTTTCCTCTGGCGCCACATTTGTTGACATTGTCAGGTTAACATTTGTAGTTTTAAAGGGAAAATCTTGACAATTTTTGAATGGATAGCCATGAAGTTTGGTACACAAATTCATGTTCTCCTCAGGATTAATTGTAATAATTTAGGTGATCCTGTGACCAACTGCCTCAAAATCACTAGCGTGGCTATAGAATCATAGTCTTGTTTAAGTAGTGAGGGGAATTTTTACAACGCTGTGTATAGAGCTACCACTATGGATTATTGTCATTATCAATTAATTAATTGTCAGAAAATGTTTAAAAACGTCGACTGCTGTTTCCCAAAGCTCAAGTGGATGTCCTCAAATTTCTGGTTTTGTCCTGGCCAAAGATATTTAGTTTACTATCACAGAGGACTAAATTATTCACATTTTAGAAACTGGAATCAGAGACTTTTTTTCTTAAAAAATGACTCAAAATGATAAATCGATTATCATAATAGTTGGCAATTAATTTAATAGTTGGCAACTAATTGTTTAATTGACTAATAGTTGCAGCTCTAGTTGAGCATGTTTCACTGGTGGTGTTACCCACAATAAATGTGCTGTATTAATATTTCAGTATCTGGTTTCTCTGCCTTTCCATTAGAACTCATTCAAGACTGTCAGGAAATAATAAATATATTCAGCTTGATTGAAAATCAATCCAATGTTGTGCATTGATTAACATCCAAATGATGACACTTAAAAGAAGAAATGTGTTGCATGAGCACACCTGCTTTGATGTGGTTATTTGTTGCAGAGTGATGTCTCGCTCTGGAGGAAAAGCAGAAACGACTCAAGCAGCGAGAACTTCAAACCCTGCTTGACTCAAAGGTTGCTTTCTTTCTCTGACACAAGTTACTTGAGTTCATCTAGTAATCAATTCTTTCTTGTTCAGTCGGAATGACATAGTCAATATGTCATGGTAGTAGAGCAAATTTATATTATTGATTTACTCGGTATAATTTAGACCAGTAACTGGAAAGACCATTGATAGTCTTTTCTGCAAATTATGAATTTACAAAATGGCTGATACAGTGTATCATTGGAAAATTTTAATGACTTATCGATAATGCTTTGCACTCATGAAAACCTACATAAATTGCTTTGAGCTGAAAAGAAATGATTAGTTTTCAGGTAGATGATCAATACCATATTACACCCATGACATCATTTTAATGAGCCAAGAATTTCTGACAGCATAGAAAACTTTTGTTGCTGTTCCTGCAGAGTTATACTATACTGTACTATTACTGTATGTAAGTTGGCTTTTTGGCAATAACAACATTTCAGCAACTATGCTCTAAGAAAAATATTCAACACCTTTTGTAAGCTTGTAAAGACAAAAACAAGAAGCCTTATATTTCCAAGTCATTGCATTTCATAGATGCCATACAATCACTCCTTTTCTGTCTCATATTATTTTATGAAATGAGCATGTCTTCTTAAAATGTAAATAATGTGCTAGATAAAATATTACACAGAGGAGACATGACAAAGAAATGGGAATCAACCTGATGGAGTAATGATAAGGCAGAAGACTGCCCTCAGTTCCAGCTGCCTGGGTTCTGTTTCCAACTCATGCAAAACATTTTATAGGAGTATTTATAGCTCCAGATTTCTCTTATTTAACCCAAAACCCTAATCTTAATCTTTTGTTTACTAGCTTGTTCTTGACCTTTCAACTGCACCTCAGTTTTTGAAAACACTCAAACCTGTTTGAGGTATTTTGCTTATTTTAAAATGTCTAATTTGTGGTCTTCTCACCTGTAAGCTTACTTTCACTCAAACCCCTTCACTGTAAATTATAACATGTAAAACGGGTCACTTATCAGCTGTGGCAAAAAAAAACCAAAAACATGTCTGTATTTATGACACAGGCACTTGCAGTTTTATGTAGCGGCACATTAACGGTGTGAAATTACATTTTGTTGCTTTCAGAGTTGCTGTTGGTGCCTGAATGAATCTGTGGACCCAGCTGGACTTGAACAGATGTACATGGGATGCTGGGACTCTGGACCTGAGTGCCATGCACTATTTTCACTCAGTCTGTGGCAATTCTTTAGTTTAAATGCAGTCGGTCTTGTCTGTTCAGAGCTCTGTTTACAGTTCGTGACCTCAGAACAAAACAAAAGTCAAAACAGAAAATCCCTCAGTTGAGGCTGTTTACCTGAAAACACAAAGTTATGAAGGATTCAGAATAAAAAAAAATAGAAGTAAAGAACAAAAACAGTCCTAATCCACATGAAGTACACTATGCTTAAAGCTGATTTCAAGCACCTGGCAAATTCCCAGCGACTGTGATGAGCAAAACTCTGTCACACGGTGAAATAACCTTTATATGGACTTTCACTCCTGCTCGACCTGAACAATATTCTGAATGTTTTATGACACAAAAACTGTACTTTCATGTGATTGCTTCAATGTGTCTACTTCCGAGTCACTCCCAAAGAATGAGAAGTCCAGAGGATGGATATTTTTCATCTTGTATCCTGGGATTATTGTATATGTAGTATGACTATTCTGAAGGGATTACAAGCATGAGAAATTGGTTTTAGCTCCGGGAAGAGAATTAGTGGTGACTTCAATGTCAAACAGGGATTTGGCAACAGCAAAGAGTGAAAGAAGTTTCAAATAATTTATGAAACACGCTCCAGTATTTATGAAAAACATGCAGCTGTGGACATGCAGATTGAAATTTTATTTACATTTATGTCAAGCAGTTAATTACTATAAATACATATTACCCTAAATAGCCCATACTACATGTTAAATGACAAAACAACTGCAGCCTTGATGCCTCTTCAATACAGTACATTGGATTTTTTTTTTTTTGCCCCTAAACATATCACCAGACCTCAGGCGCTAATTTCTCTCACAGCTGCTGTCTATCATTTGCCACAACACATTAACAGCTCTGACTTCTTCACAAGGCATCAAAGAAGATAGCCTGCACGGAACAGACGTGGGGTCATGTCGTGTTACGCTGCAGACGGTGAAGACTTCATGTCGAGTTAAAATTTCAGCCCTCATGTTCTCAGACTTCCGTCATGAAGAGGTTACTAGAACGAAGGTCATACTGAGATCATTAAACCTTCAATCTACTTGTTCTTGTTCTTTTGATTTGTATTTATCTTCATTTTTAGGTTATAAGTAGACTCATAATGGTATTTGATCTTTTATTTCTCATACATTTTTTGTACAGATGACACTTGTAACAGATGTAGCAGGTTTGGTTTAGGAGGCTCTTGTCTTTGTTGATGTTACTATGTCGATTGTGTTGTGTCGTTGGATTGTTTAATCTGTTGTCTTTTTTCTTTTTTTTGTTTAAATGTTTGTTAACTTTCATGTTTTGTGCCTGAGGACCCCTTTGAAAACAAGACGGTGCATCTCAAGGGGTTTATCCTCTTATTAAATTCCGAAATAAAAAAAAAAAAATCAAAGGACTTCACCGAAAACAAAAAGTGTGTTAGAAAACAATAGATTTTTCCATCCTCTTCAGCTGCAGGGAACTAAACAAGTTTTAAAGCCCACGTTAGTATAGTGTTCACCTCTAAATCAACCGCCAAAAGCTACTCAAATTCTGAAGTGCACCCCGAGGAAGAGGGGTAATCTTCTACCCCATCAACCAATCAGCAAAACAGAGGAACCTCGTCTTATCACCATCAGCGGTGCCGGTTTATAAAATGCGTCTGGTTTGAAGCGTCGATTGCACAGACGCTGTCAGCAAACAGCTTAGTAGATCGATACGGCGCCAGCATTAGGGCAGGTGGAGTGGGTCAAATTGCTTTCTGCATATCTACACTCTAGTAATCTGCTGATTCAGCGTGCCGTTTAACACTATATGTTGTGGGCAACTGGAAGCTTCTGTCACCATTACAGCTGGGGTTCGGTGTATGAAGATATATTTAATGATATTCATCTATAAAACTCTATTGTTTAAGCTTCCAAACTATCTTACATCTCTTCTCACTTTTAAATTACTATACGATCCAGTAACTACATAACCTTAGATATCTCTTGTGTACCCATGAATCATGACGGAACTGGTTTCAGGTACTCTGCACCTTTTTTAAATGAAATGAACCGCAAACTGCCCTCGAACTACATTCTTTCATTCCCTTTTGAAGATTTTAAACCTTTATTGATGTACTCTTTTATGACTCTTGTAACTGTTTTGGTTGTTTGGCCTTAGCTGTGTTGTTCTGTGTGCTGGTTGTGTGGTTATGAATGTTTCTTGTTCTCAGGTCTCAATGTGACTACCTGATTAAGTAAAGTTGAAATTAAAAAACATACAGACAATATACATCTGTAAACTATCAGAGATATGACGGACCATTGGTAGATATTTCTGGTTGAACAGTATTAGGCTATTGTAGGCAATGTTGCAAATTTGTAGGTAATATTCTATATTATTTTTGTATCAATGTGATGAAGTACTTTGATTTGACAATGTTTAATTTTCTGGATCGGCCAAAAACAAACATTCATGTTGGGTTATTTTATTTTCCAGAAAATGTACGATCACAATATCTATCAATATGGCAACATAAAAATAAACATACATTACAGCGATAAAAGATTTTTATTAATAACACTCACTGTAAATGCCCTCTTTAAAACAGGAAAGCTCACAGTGAAACTTCAGACCTTGATTGGTTATTTATTGATATAGTTGATAAATGGGAGATTTGGGAGATTTTAGCGACTGCTTGTAGAGTTGGACTCTGAGTGTGCAAAAATTTGATGTGGATCTCTCACAGTTAATGTGGATTTATGTATTAATAAAACAGGAAATATATTTTTTAGGGGTGGTTTTAGCCACTTGATGATTCTTATTATTCTTATGCACAATGTTTTGAATGATTCGATTAGCGGTCACTCTGATCCTTTCTCTTGGTTAGTTTTCAATTCTAACTTGCATCCAAAAGTTCAGAGTCACATGATTGTTCTTTTGAAATCCTGGCTGGGAAAACCAAGTAAAGTTGATGTGCATAACACATTAACTGTGGCAAATGGCGGCTCACATACCCAGTGTTGATATTCTATAGACGAACTTTTGACCCCTGGTGTACAGTAGGAGGAGAAACAAAAAGAGATTCTTTCCATCAGGGATTTGCAGAGTACTGCTGTCAAAAATTGTGAACGACTGGTATGAATGTTTGGAGCTGAAAGAATGTAAAGCCTGATGTTGCTGGCACACAAGCTCGGCGGATCCTTCCTGCCAAAATTGTTAAAAAAAAAAAAATGTAACTTGGCTATCCTCCCTCACAGCCCTGGGAGACACATGTCTGAGATTTTTCAATAATTCCTAGAAAGTCTTTGATTTTTTTGTTGGGTTTGTTTTGTTTTTTTTGACCCAGTGAGGCAGGTCAAACGTGTGAACCAAGTCCCCAGTGACTGCTGACACACTAAGTGCTTTTAATTATTTAGGACCAGAGCGAGAGATACGCAGCAGCACCATAGCTCGAACAAGGTGGATCAGAGTCCTATTGTGGACATGATGCACATAAAAGATGCTCTCCTCCTCATGTTACAGCCTGATGGTTTTACACAAATCCAATCTGACAGGGATCTCCAGGGTTTTGCATGGAGGAGTATCTGTGGTTTATTGCCTCAGGTTTACCAAGGCCAGAATATCTCAGTGCTCGTTATGTCTGAGACATTATGTACTTTCCAGAGTTGAAACAGTACAAAAAAATCCTAATGTCTAGATAGAGTGGGTTTGGAGGGCAAAATGACATTACAGTTTAATTTATCTGCATGATAATTCTATCTGACATCCAACACAGATACCATATAAAAACTAGTGCTGCAACGATTATCTGATTAATCAATTTACCGAAAATTGATTTTCAACTATTTTGATAATTGAATAATAATTTTAGTAATTTTTTAAGCAAATATACCAAAAATTTGCAGGTTCAAGCTTTTCAAATGTGATGATTTGATGCTTCTCTTTGTCATTCATGACAGTAAACTGAATATTTTTAGATTTCGTTCGATTTCGATGAGTGTTGATCAAGACAAAACAAGACATTTGAAAACGTCACCTTTAACTCTAGAAATTATAACAGGTATTTTTTGCTGTTTCTGACATTTTATAGACAAAATGATTAATCAATTAATTGGGGAAATAATCAGCAGATTAATTGATACTAAAAAAAACGTTAGTTGCAGCTCTAATTTATAGCTAAGATGCTGTGGTTTTATAAAACTAAATATGTTGTGCTAAATTCCCTGGAGATGTGTATAAAATTATGCTGAACACATCTACAGTGTTACGGGGAATGTATTGTTTCACACATTTTAAAAGTGTGAAAGAGAAGGGCTTGCGATTCATGTTGAAGCTTCAAAATGTACAGTATACATTTTCAGTCCCTATAAGCATGATATATTATAGCTTTACTGAAGTGGTGGGACGACCAGATGCAGAGCAGATATATGATGTCAAACAGTGTCAAAAACTTAACGTTGAAACTTCCTAAAGGATTTTTAAGAGGAGGATTTTTAATTGTTGCAAACTTAAAATGCAGCATATGTATATTTTTCAATACAGACAGTGAAATATGCTTCCTCTTCTATGCCAGATGACACTAATGGAACATATTTGTCGGTGTCTGTTGTGGAGCACAGCCGCTCCCCCCTGTGAGTCTCTACAGCAGCAGCTGATGCAGATTCACAGCTGTGTGCCTGTCACACCTGGGTTTTACATCCTCGCTGGAGCTCCCTGTTCGCATCAGGAACAAATGGGAGAGCGAAGTAGCCTGTATGTGACGTCAGCTCAGCAATCTAAAACTACAAGAGCTGAAAAGGTAAAGCTTCATTGCAAATTTAAAGTCATAATCTGTGTGAATAAGTATTCTAAATCAGCATTTTGCAACCTTTTTGAGCTGTGACTCCCCTAACACCCCGACTCCTCTCTACCTCTACTCCATTGTCACAGGTTATAGCTTTACTACGGACAGGGGTTTTCATTCAGAGGATTTTCATATGACCAAAGCGGAAAAAGTTACTGCTATAGCACAATAAAAGCAAAAATTGGATAAAACAGAAAAAATTGGAACAGAAATCCTTTTTTCCCACTTTGGTATCCCATCTTACAAAACTTTATCTTTAGACTCCTTTGGGGGTGCAAAGAAAATACACTTCACAAGAACACACTTCTGTTTATGATACAGTATATTCATTTCAGATCAGTTTCTTTGGGGTTGGGGGTTTAATTGTACCAATTAATTTTATTTCCTTTTGTCCATTTAAGCTATATTTGATTTAACTGTGTCCTTTAACGTTTTCTCCTGGCTCAGTTTCAACTCTTGCATTGCTTTGCTTTGTAATGTACAAAATGTAGTAAAGAAGTTTGACTAAAAATAGAGACACACAGACAGGCATTGAGACAAGTCTTGTTGTATAATAAAGGAGGTTTCATGGAGTACATTTTTGCATTAATCATCCATGAAATAGCATTTTCATGAACTGCCAACACACTTGTAGTAATTGTTTTGTTTCCGGTGATTTGTTGAAACCACTTTGCTTTTAAAAACAGTTTCTCCGTGATGTTAAACTTCGAGTCAGGATGATATTAAAGTGACTCAGGTATGACATGAAAAATGGATTTTAAAAAAGACCAAATCAGCACAACAAAGTGGGGAGAGTCAATTAACATGATGAATGGCTAAACATAGATGAGCCTTAAACAAAAGCCAAAACATTTAGGAAGCTATTTCTGTTTCATACATCAAGAACAGCGCTATAATGAGCATCCAGGTACAAAGCCACCATCTTGAGCCTGCGGTGAACAAGCCAGAGTGTGATTAATTGAGTTTGTCACTCCGCCTTGTTCCCCTCGTGCTCTGAAGAGTTGCTCTGAAGTGATGACAGTCTATCCATTAAAACCAGTTTTCTAAATGGCAATAATTTCCTCAAAGAAGCATCTGCTTTGGTGTCACACAATGGCAGCAATAATGAGATCCTCCTTCATGAGAAACTTCTGTTGCTGTGGAGATGCACAGACAGAACAGCTTTTTAATCGTTTAAGCTGTGTGTTAACGCCTGTGATGTGACTCCTATAGGAGTCACGCCTGAGTCACATCACAGGCGTTAACACACAAAGTGTTTAAGATCTTGCATTCCCAATGTGTAGCTTTATTATTAATGCCGTGCTTCGGAGTGAAGCTCATCGTGCATATTCATGTTAAACCCTCGGATTTATACTTTTCTCAAGAGGTTTGATATTTTCTTCCCAAACTGGGAGATTTAAATGTTTAATAGTTATGCAGTAATTGAATATTTTCACTGTTTTCACTCAGAATATCACAGCTTTCTCAAACACTGCACTCAAACTTCAGTGTATTGACTTTGTGTATGGTTTACCCAGCTTGAGTATCTTTTTTTTAACATGCAGTACATTTTAAAACAGTACCTTTAACCTCCTTAATCCCACAAACTTTGACAAACTCTGTTCAAACCCACAGAACTTTAATTTAAATTCTAAGGGAGATCCCAAAGTTTCCAACGATATTCTGGCTGAATAATGATGCGCAAGAGTTGGAACAAACCAATACAGAATGAACTGTATGTGTGATATGGTCAGTTTGGATTAAGATTATTTTACCAAATTTAAAGCTACTATAATTGGAAATTAAATTAGACCGGATGTTAAGAAGTTAAAATCTTCTAAAACTGTAGCTACAAAACCAAAAATTCTGACAAAATGAGTGGGTTGATCAGGGTTAAAAATGATTAAAAATGTCAGACATAACAAACATTTTTCAAGATTTGAAAGGGATCCTTAGGGATATTAGTTTTTAAATTAATAAAAAGTTAAGCTACTGGCTCTCACTGAAACCAAGTTATTTACTGTGTTTACAGATGTGTCTTCTTTCTCACTGATGTAAAAATATCAGATATAACAAACATGTTTTAAGACTTGAACACTGTTTGCTAAACTCCTCCCCTGAACAGTGATTGTCCAATCATAGTTCAGCAATCGTAACTCCACATAGCAGGATAATCCAACCCCCTCCATCCAATCAGATTTCTCAGCATGCTGTAGAGGTCTCTGGAGTGTGGTGTATTTTATTCAGCCTTTCTGCAATGAGAAAAATGTGCTCTAATGTAAGCTGCAATCATTAGCATGTCCATACTACCTACAGTAGTAACATACTGTCTTTTTCGTGCTACATGTCACGTTAGAGGAAGCCTTGTTCAGCAATAACACATCTACTGCGTGGGAGCTGGACTTCAGGGTAACATTAGCAGTTCTGGCTGGCACTTTATTGGATTTGGGTCTTTTTACACTCCACCAACCCCAAACTCATTACCTGAGATAGAATTGTATTTGCCAGTCTCATCGGTTAGTAGCTAACCTTCAAGCCTTTCTCTTGTAAAATGGAAGTATACAACTTGACAGTATAAACAAGTGTGTTTTTCTATAGCAAGCATCCAAACAGAGCTATGGAGTAAAATGTTTAATTTTCCTCATAATACTGTACTGTAATACAGTATTTCAATCACATTTTTCCTTGTATTATGGCTAGCAGCTCCCCCAAGAAGAAAGCTGTTGCTTTATATCCATGTCTCCTACATGGAAGGGAGCTAACATTAATTAGCAAGCTAGCTATAGCTGATAAAATATGTCAGGAGCAGTTGTCACTTGATGGTCACCAGCTAGAAATGTGAAGCCAAGTTTCATCTGGCTCTGTCTGAAACCAAGGACCCACTGTCTCAAAATAACCACAAATTTTGACTTGTAAATCTGACACCATTAGCACTGTAAAAATCCATTACCATGCAAGAGCAGAAAGCTTGACAGGTGTTGCAACAGTAATTAAGAGGGACTGGGCTTAGTGAAGTCAGACACTCGATGTTCATCAATAAATTCTGAATAATTTAATGATATTTAATTTTTTGTAAGTTTTAATTGCATCAAATGACATCCAAGTAATATTTAAACACTGAATGACATCATCATCTCTGCATGTCTGCGATATCACAATTGACAGATAGATGCCCACAGCTTGATTCATCCTCCCCAGTGTAGCTGCTAAAACCGTCTCGCACACGTGGAAGAGTAAACCAGGCAGGATTTAACATGAGTATTGCTTTGCTGCAACATAGAGTGACACAGGTGCCTTCTCGTGGGAGAGAAACATGTTGGCTGAGGATATCAGCCATCATTTAATCAGCCCACCGGAGCATCTGCTCTTAGGTTTTTAAATAGATCATGTAATGAAGTGAAGAACACTCTTCTCTTCATGCCATCCATTTACCGCAGGACACAAAAAACACGCCACACTGGATGTAGGGATTACAGGTGCAGAATTCATTTGGGAATCTGGGATGAAGATTGTGATCGGTACAGTAGTGGACAAGTAGCAGCCAGTAAATGATGATTCACCAGATGGCAGTTTGATAAAAATTGAATGAACTCATGTAAAGACTGTCTTGTGCATAGATGTTTATTACGTTCAGCACAGTGTTTTAGGAGAATCAGGGAGTTGTAGCTTGTGCACATGATGGTATGAATGTGTGGGAGGAAAGGCGGCATGTTGGCAGAGCATAAACCTTTTCTCCAGACAAATAAAGTCCATCTCAAATCGAACAGGTGCTGTAACTCAGTCATGATGGCGTTTTGCCTCCAGGGCCTCTCACAGCTGTTGGTACAGGAAGTGTTGAGTCTGGAGAAGACACTTGATTGATAAATACTGTCAAAAATCTCAGAGCTACAGATTGCAATTTTCTTCTGTCTTCTGTCTTCTGTCTTTATAAGAATTTAATAAACTTCTTTCTTTCTTTCTTTATATATTTCCTTTCTTTCTAAGAACTATAATTGACAGCATAGACAAACATTTTTGTAACTTTTCCTCAAGGGAATGTTGAAATTCAATTCTATGTTCATTAACTATTTAAATAACTTCGGTCTTTCTACTTGACATTGGGCATGTTCACCAGGATGATGGTTTTTTAAATGTCTGATTAAGTTAGTTGTTCCAAATGTTTTCAAGGTTGTTCCTCCACGGCTTATTTTGGACTTAAAGGTATTACAAATTGCGAGATTTGTATCTTCTTCACTCGCACTTAAGAACTTCCACACCAACGACATGTTGTGTGTGTGTGGCTACACTGTTTTTGCGCTGTGTGTGCAACGTGCATATTGTGTGTGTGTGTGTTGTCTGTGCCGCAGCAGCTGTGTGCATGACGTGAACCATAGTGTGGCTTTGTGTGGAAAATATGACTGGCAAAGATACAGATGTATGAGACTGAACAGGCCAGTCATGGCTTATCAGCTGTAAACTGGCCGATTTTGATTGGTGTACAGTTGACTCAGAGCACAAGAGAAACATGTCATCCATTGTATTTTCCTACTGATTTGTGATTTGACATAGTGCTTGAAAATCTGCTCAAACCGAGAAAAAAAAACAAGTGGGTATTCTGTTAAAAACAATATTCTGTAACCTCACATCAAAACTGATTATCCTATCAGGATGTTATTGTTTTTATCCACAACCAAAATATCAACGTACTTTCTTATCATTCCTATTTTATCTGAACATTTCTTGGAGTATGGTTGTGTTGTGCGTCATGACATTATTTTCTTTTCCAGATAATTTGGCTGCTTTCTTTGTGGTCACATCATACTGTACAGAGGGGAGATAAGGGTGAGAGCTCTCTTTGGGCAGAGATGAAGGGGGAACAAATGCTGGGTGTGCACACAGCTCAGATGTTCTGTCCTTCTGGCGATAATTAACTTTGACTGCAGGAATTTGACTGTGTGACACAGAAACCTCTGTTTCTCTGAGATGGTAATATGGATAGATGATGAAATGCTGTATGAGAATTTTAATAGAAAAAGAGCCTGAAAGTCTCATCAAGCAACATTTCCAAACTACTCTACAGGATACTTATTGTATCCTTGAGACTTTTAGAAACAAATGCCTTCAGTAAACAGTGACGAATCTAAATATTTTGAAGGAAACTGTAAACTCTTAAAAACAAGAGTTACTTTTTTACGGATATGAGGACTTTTAAGTTTGTAAAACAGTTCTTGAATGAAAAGGTCAAAACCCTCATAAAGGGCGGACATGTTTGAACTGTAACATCAGCCAGAGGGACCACATTGTGTCAAGCCAAGAGGCCTCTAACTTTATGTGTCTTTGGGAAACGTTGAGTGTGATTTATGAGGTCCTTCACCAAGTCTGTCCCTTCAGAGAGTATCATAGATCAGATGTCAAGGATGGAGCACATCGTGAGAACAGATATAATGTCAGTGAGGCAATTATATCCAATATTTCATTGCGAGGGCCTTGAATATGTCCGTACACAAAAAAATAATAATCTTATGACCCCAAATTCTCAGCATAGCTCGATTATCAACTATGTGTTATTTGGACTTAAGCCCTATACTTGTGAACATCTGGTTTAAAGTTGCTATCAAAGACAAAGAAAACATTACACATGAAAATACACATCATTTAGTGCACTTTATCTTCAGTGTGTGTACTACCAGTCTCGTTTTGCCAAAGTGTGCCTGTTTTTAGCTTGCAGTGTCTAAATTGTCCACAGCCCTCCTGTTTGATGTAATCATGTGGTTTAGATTCACTTACGCCACATTTGGAGTAATAACATGATGTACCTTCCTGCACAGAGCTGAGACTCCCACATGTGTTTGTGTGTGTGTGTTTATGGACCCGAGTTCATGCATGTGTGCATTTGCACCTGCATAAATCTCTAAAATGAGAGGTGCAGAGCGAGAGAGAATCTATCAAAACCATTTAACCGCCCGTAATAGTCTCTCCTGACTGCTGGCTGGATCTCACATCGAGATCATCTTAACGTGGTTGTTTCTCTGCCTCATTTGCTTTTTCAAGGGATATTAGCTCACAGCCGAGAAACATCTTCAGATGTATTGTACGGCAGGCCGCCTCTGCCTTCTGTCTGAACTTATATTATAAAGGTTAAATCTGAGCTGCGTTTTTTTTTTTTTTTTTTTAATGAATGCAGGAATGCGACTATTTGCCTGCATATTATTTTACTTCTCTTCCATAATGCTAGACATTAGCAATTTATCACTAGCACAATGGCCTTTGGAGGATGCTTTAAAAACAATGGAGAAAACAACAAATAGACCAAACGTATTGTAAAGATGAATTTTTATAGTAACAAAAAAACTGGATTCACAAAAGTATGGACGGATAAATTGGTTACATTATCCCATGACAGGAAGAAATAAAGTATCATCACTAAAAGAACAGCATTACAGGAAGTAATTCATCTAGTAACATACAGTCCACAAGAGTAAAAGTGAGGACTAACATACATCCCAAAATTAAATGAACAGTTAGCTTAAATGTTGTATTAGTAGCCTCAGACAGCTATACTCTAATGGCTTGTTTTACACTAAATTAATTGCAGAAAATCACTGAAATTTAACACCTCAAGTTACAAACAGACGTCACAAAATAGTTAATAGGAAATCATTCTTCCAGGTAATAGTCCAACAAGGGTATTTGGAGTGGATGAAAAAAATGCCCGTCAATATTTGCTTAGATACAGATCTGAGAAAATGTCTGAAATATACAATGAAATCAAAAATACATTTTCCTAGTTATAATCATGTGTCGCTATGTTCAGTTATGTTCAGCTCTTGTTATATGCCAAATATGCTGTATGTCAAAAAATATGTATTTTTATATCAAAATCCCAGTTTTTTTCTCATCCTGTAAAAGTTTTCATAAGTTTGATGACTCATCTTGAACTACACAAAAACGTATCCAATCAAATGTAATTTGGGGCGACTAGCTAACCACATCCTTCATATAAAACTGTACTTGCCTGCTTGTGGGTTTTATTAGCTCGCAGAGCCATGTCATAGGAGGAGCAGTGGACAAAAACTTTGTTTTAACTTCCTAAAGAATGTGGTTGAGGTCAAATGTATTAATTTTTCCCTCGCTGCTCCTCCTTCTGATCTAACAGGTGAGGAAGGCCAACAGTTCTTTACTGCTGACCAGGTATAGGTGCAATGAGTAAGAGAGCTAGACAGATAGACAGAAGGTTTTTTTGTGGTGTTTTTTTGTTTGGTTGGTTGTTTGTTTGTTTTTTAATTATTAAAGTAAGAAACAACTGTAAGTAGACAAGTACATAAGAAATACCATTAACAACAAGAAAGTGGTGCAACAATCAAAGTGCTTAAAAGTTAAAGCACGCAATCAAATCTGAAGGATCTGATTTAAATCCCTCTTGTAACTGTCAACCGTTTCTCTGCATGTCGCAGTACAGAAGCTAAACACACTTTCACTGTGACTTTAAATGCTACTGCTATGGAAAGGTGCAGCAGTGTTGCTACTAGCAACAGAGTGGTCAACTGAAACCAACTGAATACATGGATTATTTATACATAAATACTTAGAAAACTACATAAATGAAAGTCTGGACAGCAAAAGTCCAGCCGTCTTAAGTCTTATGAATTCCACTGAGAAATGCTAAAAAGAATGAGATTTATGGAGAATCAGATTAATACCTGGAATTCAATTTAAAACCAGGGAATAAATAATCTGTAACAAGCTAAGGATTAGTGGGAGGATATGTTCTTTTTTTGACAGAAAAATGGGTTTAGAAACTTAACTTGAAGCAAAGATGTTCTTCAGTTTCCACTTCGACCTGTTTGAGGGAGTTTAATTCTGGAGGTTTCTGTGAACACGGGGGGTTCAGCACTCAACTGCCTGCATTCTTCCAGTCTATTACCCCTGCAGTTCATGCCTCTGTTAACTTCTCTCCTGACTGATTCAAGCCAACAATCCTTTCAACCATCAAATCCCAAATCACAGGTTAGTTTACTTCAGTCAAACAACCCCCGCTCACAGAGTCCATCTGTCTCGCTCGCTGACATCGGAGCGTGTGCACTGTGGGGGTCAATGCTAAATTGATATTCTGGAGCAAAAACAAGGGTTCAGGACGGCCTTTGTATCTGGGGTTGAAGCTTTGAGGTATTATAGTCAGAGGAGGCTCCTCCATGGAGGCAGAGGAGGTTGCTCCTCTATTTTTGAAAAGCAAGAGGGAGATCAAAGTATAAAAAAAGAGTAGTTGGTTGAAATAAACCACTACCAAATCTCAGTATCATTTATAAAATATTTTTTCTCTTTTTCTTTTCTTCTTTGGAAAAAATCCATTGCTGAAATTCAGATTAAAATGCTTCAACAGCGACACCTGCAGGGCAGGAAGGGAGAGGGCAGTCTGTGTGAAGCGGTGGTGGGGGGTAGAGGAGGACGGGCTCCTGCTGTCCTCCTTAGGGTCGGATCTCTTATATCAATTTAATGTACTTCATCTTTTTCATGCTTATCTGTTATTGGCCAAAACATGTAAAATGACGTTCCAATGGAGGATGTCCTCCCTAACCAATCAACAACCAGAATACAATATTGACATTGTGTTGGTCCGATGATAATTTCCTCTACCAGTGTATTGTATGTGAGTGTGACGAACTGGCAGTGAAGCGGTAGATAGATTCATACAGTTGCTTATTAGAAAAGAAATTATGACTTGAAAATTGTGAACTACTTTTCAACACATCACTAAGAATATACATTGTATTTAGGCCTTTTCAACAGAGTCCAAATTTCCTTTTTTTAAAATTTATGTCTCCTTTTTTTTATCGAACAGGAGATACCTGCTTGCGTTAGCCAACGCAACAGATAGCTTGTTGTAGCAGCCCTGAAGGACTGTTAAGCTAACGGCAAGACTGGCTGGAGGGCATGACAGCGGCAAGATGCTGCCGGGGAGCAGATGGAGAGCTCCGCTCTGCTGACGCAGCCTCAGGCCTCACTGCCTCAGCTGTCCAGGCTGGACACACGGTGGGACTACGGTGGCTTGCGGCTGCTCTGAAGTGAACTCCTCTCAACAGTAGAAAGTTAACAACATAATTTAAATGGAACATCTGAGAGAGTTAGCTTGTTTGTCATTGACAAAGTTCTATTAACAAACAGACAAGATGACCAACAGCAACAAATGCAGTGGGACATTAGTTGCTGTTGGATACTTCATCTCCATGAAAGAAGGAAGACGTCAGATAACGTGAGTCAGATACAGCTTCTCTTGGTTCACTAATTTCTTCTCTGATGGTTAAATGTCTCTCGGTGGCTGTTGTGTGAATTTATCTCAGAGTTTATCTCTTGTGTGAAAGCAGCAGAGATCGTATAATGTGCGGTAGGTAGTTTTCCTGTTGAAGAGTTACAGTGAGCTGTCTGGACTCATTCATTTGGAATTGATCCAGTTTTTAATTGCGTGGTTGTTCAGTCACCTGTTGATGTTGTGTGATTTGTGAATGAGAATTTCTTCCTTCTTGTTTGTTTTTAAGCTGAGCCGTATATTGAGTAATAAGCTTAAAGTAACTAGAATTAAGACTTTTTAAATACTAGAAGTAACTAGAATAACAACAACGATAACGCTGTCAGCTTTGTAGGTTGTTTTTTGTGTGTTGTGAATATAGATAAGAGTGTGTAAGTCATGTAATTGATACATGCATTAATACTTTCTGATGTGAACCTACACTTTAAGATCTGTGAATGTTTTTAGTGTTCAGTCTTTCTAGTATTCAGCACTGATCTGTACATGTATCAGATTATAAGCTTTGCGGCACAGCTTTGCTAAGAAAATACACAGGAAACGTGTAAATTATGTGACATGTTGTCTGTTTTTGCTGAGAACATAAAACTGTTGTCACAATACAACAATATTATAAATTTGAAGTTATCTTTGTTGGTAAAATGACGCATTCTGAACCACTCCAGGGCTAAAATGAGCACTTCTTTGTTTAGGCTACTAGCTATGTATAAATCTTTAAAGAAGCAGCCTCATAGTATGATGCAGTTTGTTGTAATATGCTATAAATTATGTTGGTGTATGGTGTTTTAAAATCTTGTTTCCTGTGCCCCTTTTTAACTTTGAGCACCTGCCTCTCTAAAGGTCTCTGCACGGCCCTGCATTTGAACATAACATAACTTGAACAAAAGAAAGAAGAGATAAGTAGCCAACTAGTGTAAAATAACATGATGCTGTGGGTTGGTTTTCCTCCCGTCCTCCCCAGTTATTTGAGTCACCAGCCTCCACTGATTTAAGTGATTACAATTGTTAACAAGTGTTTTTAAATTCAGAAGTCACTCTTGCTTCAGCTCGTTAGCATAGCTAGCTGCAGCTATCAAGCTCTTTGTTCACTAAACCATGGAGGAGTTTTTCCCCTATTTAAGACAAACTTACTTTAAGGAAACTATTTTTTAAATTGTAGATTTTTCTATTAAGAAAGTAGATACTTTGAAATAATGAATACCGAAGGAGTTATTGCTGATTAAAGTTGCAGACCTACTGAAGCTGATAATCATCTTGGTTGGAGACATACCCAGTTGTTGGACTTTCACTTCCGTGTCCATCAAGTGCGGCACAATAGGGAATGATTTTGCTCAAAATGGGCCAAATAAGAAATAATGGGAGTATTTGGGTGCTCGATGAATTAGCAAGCAACATGAAGCAGATTTCTAGTAACAGACATGTAAAGAGATTATTTAGCCATACAGGTCAATGCATGATGAAAAATAAAAACATGGCAGAGTGGACAACCCTGTCTCCTAAAAATTACATTTATATACATCTAATTTACAACAGCAAATGCATGTAGAGAATTATTCCCCATATCAAAGTCTGCTCTTTGTACGCCCACCATCTACTGATCACCTCACCATAATGTGTGTGCTGTACAGAGATGAAACACTTCATTGACTGGAAGAAAACATTTAATAGCCTGTAAATGTAATTTTCAAGGAAACTTAGTTGAAGTGGACTAAAACCAGTTTGACTTACAGACATCCTTTACCTACATTAATTACAAAACTGAGAATTGTATTTCTGTTTATCACTTTTCATTTTGTAACTGCTTTATGCAGATGGAGTCTTGTACTGTACAGTGGCTTTTAGGTTTTCTAACAGGAAGTTTATGGAAAAAATAATACATACTCAAGAGTAACAAAGGATAAAAAATAATGTGCAACTTCAAAAACTGACATGAAATTAAGCGTCTACTGTAATACTACATGTTTTGTCAGTTGGGTGGTTTATGTCATTAATAGTACAATTAAGTTAAATATCTTGGTGCATTTTGAGCATGAATCAAGCTGCTGTGCTAAGCTGTGTGTAAGTATAAACAGATTTTTAATAGGAGGCAATTAAAAGTACAAAGCAGTCAAGCAGCTATCCTACACTTGATTTAAAAACATGAATTGCTCTCTCGCTACATCATTTGCAGAAACAAGCTCTCACAGTGGTCAGTCCTTGAGACAGGATAGGCCACTTTTAGCCTCTGGGAAGACACTTGCCATTAACTTACCTCAGCATTTTCACAGGACAAAGGCCACAAGACCCCTCATATCTACAGAGACAATGCAGAGGTGGCAGTTTGCCTTGCCTGCTTTCTCCTTCAAAGCAGATTAAATGAAAGAAAAATCACTGCGTGGACAAAGCTAATCTGCAGGTTATGGGGAAAACGTTGAACTGTGCAGAAAGTGTTTCTCTAGCAGAAAAGGCTTTAAAGACAAACTTCCATTTCTGTGTCTTTCCTTTTTAGATGCCATTAAGACAGAAGTGAAAGACGGGAGAAAACAAAGGGTCATTGATTCATTTGCACTAAACTGTTTGCTAATTTAGCAGCCTAAAGTCAAAGCACTGCAGTCTCTGGCAAATTGTCAGCTGGATAAATTGGGATTTAAACTGGCATAATGGTATTTGGTGTATTTACACTGACAAAATTGTTGGTTTGTGTTCAAACTTGTTGAAAATATCTTTATAGTTCACAATTCATTTCACAGCCATCCAATACTGTTCATCATCGCCTGCACTTGGTCATCAGTGACACGTGTGTTGAGTATGTGTGTGCTTTGAGCTGCATGTCTCTGGTTTTTCTCCTCCTGTCACAAGCCTCTCCATTTTTTGGCATAGACATCACTAAACAAACTGAGCTGAAGTTGCACTGAGTGTACTGGCGCACGCTCTCAGTGCAGTTATTTCACAGCAGTTTGACAGCCTTTGAGAACATGCCAAATTCAATAACGTTTGGAGTATACATCCAGCCTGAAGCAGCAAAATCCCCAAATGATCACAAATCAAATCAAATTTTTCTTTCACAAGGCAGTGACCCAAGTTTGAAGTCAGACTGCGTATTGAAAGATAAAACCATGTCTTACTTTATTTGGTCCAATAAACATTCAGGATTGACTCTTTAAATCGCTTATCAAAGCAGGCAGGTCTGCCACTGCACCGGTCTGTGCTATCAAAGTTCTGAGGCATCCTGCTGGTGTTCATTAAGGACACAATGTGACCATTTCTCTCCTGGCCTCTGGGTTAGAGTTGTGTTCCTGCAGGCATAGGAGCCCATCATGCAATTACCCACCCCAGGCCTGCAGTGGTCCCCCAACAATCAATAACTACAGTTCACTGACTGGGGCTTCCAGCAGTTTTATACTTCTGACACTAAGTACTGCCCCCAACTGATTCCAATCCAAAATTCTTGTCTGGAAAACCAGATTGTTTCAGATGCCAAAGCCATCTATGTAGAGCACGATCTGACAAATATATGAAAAAAATGAAGATAAAATTTGATGTGTATCCATTTCTGTTGCAGATAAATGTAGGGTGGTGGAGTTAAGATTGCATAACTCAAATAAATAATGGAGTTTCAAAGGATATTTATATAAAAAAAAACTGGTTTGATGCTTTCATTTGTTGTGCTCAGCCCTCTTTTCAGAGCCGTATTTTTCTGTATTTTTTCGTTGTTAGGCTATATGCTGGTTGGTTTATTTGCAAAGTCATGGATGCACCAGCTGGAGTTCTGCTCTCTGCTGTTTCTTTGTCTAAATCAGTTTGCAGCCACATGAAGTCAGACGTGTGTCATGCTGTTTTTTATCAGCAACAGGATTTTATATTGATGAAAAAATACATTCAGTAAGTGTGAAAAGGTAGTGTTTGTTCTATGACTTCAAATAAGGAAAACTGAATTCATCATCTATGCATAGCCTTGACGGGTTTACAGCTTGAAATTGTACAAAGTTATCTCACAAATGAGAGTAGAGGCTATTCCTGATGCTCTAGATACAGGCCTTAACCTTAGACATTTACAATGTTGTCTTTCATTGTAGTGAGAATAAGGATATATACATTACATATTGTAGCTCATTTATTTAATGAATATACAGTTTTGGCTAATAGCTGTGTAGAATTTACTCATGGTTTCCGAAAAAAGAAAAAAAAGGCTCACATGATATTAATAATTCATCCTTGAGTCTTCACAAAATAGGTGTTTCAACTAACATGCTAGATAGCTGATAACATGCTAGCACGAGTTAGTTACAATCTTTCTATTTTGTCTTCACTGAGCCATTTATAGCTAATTGTCAAAGGGCTAACTGTAAATTAGCAGGCTCATTAGCTTGGTCACCTATGGGACAATAACTTACACAGTTTACTCAAAAGATGTATTTGTACCATTAACTCTTGTCTCATAACTGTCTGCAAACCATTCCTCTTTTGTGGAGAAGTTTATACTCTGACACATAAATCAAAGTGAACGGAGCAGCACAGCGAAAAAGCTACGATCGCTTCCTCCGTTTTGGAATCTCTCCCTTTAAGGACTTAAATCTTTATTAGTCAAAATCAGCTTAGCTAGTACAGTTTTTTCCAACATTGCAGTCATGATTTATACATTTTGAGGACTGTTTCAGATTTTATAATGGCTTTGTTGTGCAGCATGTCCAAACCTCATGAGGGACATCAAAAGTCAGCACTTTCAAGACGGTTTGCTATTAGATCAGTGCGTTTGCAACACTGTGTGTCGGACCGAGTGGTCAGCAACACTGGGGCCCTGCAGGATAGGGTTAAGTACCGAACTCGGTACTTTTGAGGTACTGACCGAATGACATCGGTACTACTGAGTACCAATTCATGTTAGATCAATCGGTGCCAAATTACAGTACCTTGCAGGACTGAGAGTGAGCGCAGTCCTGAAATAACTTTTAAAAACACACATTTACTGACCGACACTGACAGAAGCACTAACCTGCACGTAACCCCATAATTTATATTTTCAACTGTGCTATACTGACTTAACAGTACAATCATTTTGTGCAATAATTCAACTGTGCAATACTCTGGTGTATATTTATATTTATTTTTTTATTTATACTGCATTAATACTGTATCTATACCGTTTAACACATTTGTAGATCCCATTTCTCAGTGATGTTTTGTCTTGTTGTCTATTGTTGTATTCTACCTTGAGTCTGTACACATTGGTAATCAATGAAACAAGCGTTCCCTTGTACATTAAACATGACAGTCATGAATACCAGATCCAACGTACTAAAAACATTCCCCCTGGATATATTGTGTAATAAGTAGTCAGTCTGCTCACTGGTGAAAAGTTACAGTATACGGCCAAAATACAGCAAATAAAGTCACAGGAATACAGAAAATATGACACAACATAGGAGTATAAAGTGTCTACAGCCATTATTTTTCATTAAAACTACATCTACAGGCGTTGTTTCAACCCTGAGTTAAAAGCAGGGTTGGTAACCTCTGCAAATCAAAAACAAGACAGTGGTCATTATTTCCATGGGGTCACTCAGGCGGTACGCGTCTCCTCCCTAAACTGACCAAACACACCCTGAATGTTAACACGCAGTCTGTGATACAGATGATTCAGACTGAACTGTTGCGGTCATGTGTAACAAATCACATTCCCATATGGGGTTTATAGAAGTTGCAGCACAGATGTGGCTCATGATTATTGTCCAGTTCATAACACACACACATATTCATCACTGGAATGCTTACAGATGAATGAAGCTTAATTGAAACTGATTTGAAGAATTAGATGGTAAAAATATCAAAATAGATTTACACTTTCCAGTATATGTGATGTATAACTTGCTGTCATAGTGCTCTGTGTATCTGAGAGCTTTTCAGGGAATTATTAAAACAGCCATATTTATATTGTAACTGTGATGTTGTAGCAATTGCACAAAGGTATTTGTCTATCAATTCATTTAATTTCACTATAGTATTTACATAATTTTTAAAATTGTTAGTAAATATAAAAAAACTGTAATAAGATAGTGCAAACAATAAAATAATTAGATTTTAACTGTCAGAAATATGCTACAACTGTAAATGAGACAGGTGTATTTTGAGCTCCAAATGCAGTTTTCTCAGGTAATATTGCATTCTTCCAAATTAAAGTTCATCAGCGACATTAACACAGTAATTAGTTTTCTCTCACACCTCCCCCCCCCCCCCACTTCTAACTGCAGCTTCCTCCTACACGCTGCCACGCTTAACATCTATTCTTATCTCTCCCAGCAGATGCGTGTTTGTAAGGACAGACATCTTCAATCCTTAATATTTCCTGAAGATCTCCTCTAGACCCAAGGGAGCGATAAAGCAGTTTTATTCCTTAAAATGCCTCTCACCCATTATTATCATGAGAATTACATGCGCTGTTTAATTGGCATGAAAGCTAGCACAGCACCACAGGCAGGATACGGCAACCCTCGTCTCTTTATCCCTCCAGGTTCTCCTCCTTCTTCAAACATCTGTCCCAAATCCAAATACCCAGGGTCATGCTTCACATTTTCATTTTTTTTTCATGTTGTGCAGCAATGTGTGGTGAGGCCTCCCTTGATAATCCAGGTGAGGCAACACATAAAAAGTCTCCCACTGTGCCCTAGTTAGAGCACCACTCATGTATAAACTGAGGACACCTCATACCTCTTCCTTTTAAAAAGGAACATGCAAGCATAGAAGGGTTAAAGCTCTGTGAATGGAAACCTATTTCAGGCCTTCATAATTTCACACTGGTGGTTGAATGTTTCTCCATTTAGATCTCAGGCTTCAGTGCAATTCTGAGGTAACTGAGGTGAAGAAGTATCCTTATTGAAGCTTCAAACAAAAAGAGCTGTGGGTTGGAGATGTTTACATATATTGTAAAAGGCTACATGAATACAGCCTTGTTACTACGGATGTTTCCCAGCACATATGAACATGCTTTTTACTCCATTCTGAGCTCAAGAAGGAAATAAATCTCCACAGAATCTCACTACATTAAAGTAGTAGAGATAAAGTAATGTGCAACCTTTTCTTTTTCTTTTCCTGTGAATGTGAAAGCACAAGTAAAAACTAGTGTATTACATCTCAGTCATATGAATTAAGTCAATTAGCAGCATCATAAACAGGAGCAAGCCTGGTCACAGCAGCGTTTATAACAGCAAAATTTAAGACTAAATCAATTTATTTAAAAAAAATCTCTGCAATTAGTGGATTGGCTTGGGGATGTGAAGTAAATTTGTGCTGCGAGCTGTCCTGACCTTTACAGTAGCACATGAGACCGTCATGTGGGAGACCAACGTTTACGTCTTTTCACTGACTTGCAATTAACCTTCGCCTTTTTATTGACTGTTCCTAACCTTAACCATACTGTAGTTGCCATGTGCTGATATTGTAGAGAGGAAGAACTGTAAAAACTTGCACTGGAATTAATCCAGGATTTAGCAGAATCCAAATCCAAAAATCGAGAGTACACCATTCATATATTATATCACTCTCATCTGCCAGAGTATAAAGCACTCCACAAGAGAGATGTAACATGGTTTACAGTCATTCAGACAATGAGACAGGAGTGGATGCTATATATACTGTAGATTTCCTGTGAATAAACTCTTAACTTACTATCCAATTAGTAACTGGGAGCACAAGTAGTCATTACATCACCAAACTTCCAACAGCAGCTATTTTGCAAATGAATTTCACTGTGCGACTCTGTGATTTGACTGAGAGAAACATGGATACACAGACAATGAGATACACTCAAAAACAAGGCAAAAAGCCTGCATGTATCTGTGCCTCAAGATGCTTTTCTAATGAAGAAAAATTAGTCGAAAGGAGTATTTTTCTGTTGTTACTGTCAATTTGTTGTCTGTTTTTCTAGCTTTTAATTTTTTTTCCCTCTCCATTTTGTTTTTCTCGTCACTATTGTCAGCAGAGAAAAACACAGCAATTTGGCAGCTGTTAGCATATTTCCAATAATTTGACCACCGTTTTATTATCCTCAATTTATAATCCTCACTCTATTCTCTTTCAGGACACATGCTCGCACACGTGAAAATGAAAATACCTGTGTACAAACATGATTGAGCTTACGCACGCACGCACGCACACACACACACAGAGAACAACAGAGCCAACACTGAGCTCAGGAAGCAATTGTCTTTTAGCCTGTGAAAATAAATTAGCTCATTCAGTGGTGGAAACTTTCACAGTCTGAAGAGAAAAGCACTTTAGTGATGGAGCGTGTGCATCCTCTTTCCATCAAATCGCTGCCATTTGCACTGGGAGCTGCCTCAGAAGCAAAAAACAGAATAATCTCTTGTTCACTGACGTTTGATTCTTGACTTCGATGCATTAAACTGCATTAACAAGTCATCACTTCTCAAAGGTTAGCCATGGAAAATCATGGCTAACTATTTGCTGTTCATGGCTGATTTCACAGCTGATGAATTGTGTTTGCTTTCCTCGCTATAGCTGAGCTGCTCTTTTGTGTATTGTTTTTTTTGTGAGTATGAACATTCTAACAGAAAACTGGCAAATGATGAATTACACCTGGATCAAAGCTGTGCAGGCATGTTTAGCTAAGCTACAGTGATTCATGGTTGTACTTTGTCCAGACTGAATGATTTTCCTGAAATATTTTTCCTAGAAAACTCATCTATAACTATACTATCACGGTTGCAAGTAATAACGTTATAGATTCATCTTTCAATTATTTTTTCAGTTAATCAATTGTTTATGTAGCCTAAAAGATACTGGAAGGAAAATGCTGATATCAGTATCAGAGAGTTTAAACAATATATAGCAGACATCAAAGAAATACCTTTGATAAGGATCGTGAAATGACTTGTCTTGTCTCACCAACACAGAGATATTCCACTTACACTGATATAAAACATGTAAAAGTTGCAAATCCTCACATTTGAGTGGCTTGATGAATGACTAAAATTGTCAAACATTTTGTCTGTGGCAGGCACAAGTGACATGATATCAATAATTAATCAATCAGTAGTGCCAGTACTACTATCTGATGCAGGTGCATTCAGATTAGTTGCACTCTTGCAAGCAGGGCTGAGGTGATACCTTATAGTTTTAAAACCATTTGTGCATGTATGTGCATGCCAATCTTCCAATACTGATAGCTGGACGTTGATACCTGTGTTTGTTAATTTCTCTTTAATCTGCCCAAACATTTCAAGGAGCACAATTTCAATTAGGCTACATAACCTCCAAGTGACGTAGCGTACCACTAGTGCTGCATTTAGGGCAAATAGGGCTGATGGTTTATTTTAAATTATCTCCAAAAGATGTTCAGCTAATTTGAAAAGATGATGCTGATGTGGCCTTGCCCTTGAAACTATATAAGCCTAACCATAGTCAAAATAACATCTGTTGGGTCTGGGAGTATTACAACTGTTGTTCTCACTATATGTTTGAGATTACATTCAATGGGATGATGAATAACAGAAGACAGATATGGCTGAACATGAACATTGCTGCTGAAACAGTGGAAAGGTGCAAACAGATCCATATAGGTACATGGTTGATGATATAGTGGCACTATAGGTCTGTTATTACATTAAATGGTCTGATGAATAACATCAGGAAGGGCTCCAGACTGAGCTTTATTACCACCATCCCAAAGTGAATGTAAACTGTCCCAAAATCAAACTGTTGTTTACTTTGTAAAGCAAGACAGAGTTTGCCTTAGGCCCCCCAAATCACTAAATCCGCCCCTTTTGATGTATGAGTGCTTTTCTTTAATGATTTACTTTAAAAATTAGAGATGCTGCTTTCAGTAGGCCCTAATTATAAACGTTTGCATGGTGAACTGTGGCTTTGCAGTACAGTTTCATATTTATGTAGCCTACTACGTATGCTGCCTGCTGTGGTCCTGATTCTGCTCCTGATAACCTATGAGGTCTGGAAAGACTGTAGCATGCTGAGTGCACCAATTTCTCCAGCAATCTCTCTTGTATAATTGTATAAATAATTGTTATTAGTGTTTGTGAGTTTCTTAGTATTCCTCATTGTTAGTTTACTTAGTTATGAGTCAGTAATTCATGCCTGACGAAAAATGAAGCTGAGCAGCAGCTCTGCTCTCTGCTATGTTCACATTTTAGAGAACGTTATTAATATTTTCCTCATTAGTGATGTATTATTTCACCACCTGCGACCCATCCTCATCATGACTGAGGGGATAGTTGGACTGGTACCACAGGAACATTTCAGGTCGAGATTGTAGTCAGCACGCAGTTCAGTTGTCATTTGCTAAGTGATAATTTAAAATAAATAAATATATGTAGAATCCCTTTCGTCCCTGGAGGCGTCCAGGGGAAGATATCTGTTCATCTCGAACACATTTTCTGCCATTCCCAGGACGAGGGGACGCCGTTAGTTTGGAGCCTTCAGGCAGATATGGCTGAGTACGAACTTAGCTGCTGGAACAGTGGAAGGATGTAAACAGTTCAAACCCTCTTTATAAAAGCCTACTTGTATATCCCCCCTTAAAACCTTCATAGAGTAACTTAAAGACTACACAGTGAGGATAATTCAGAGAGAGCATTTCTAAATAGTCAATGTGATTTTCCTGCATAGATCACAATCATTTATGATTAGAATATATGTTTAGTCAGTCTCATTTCTATAAAACCATGGAGTGCTATACTCATTTTGTTCAGAAGAAGGAGGACTTTCCAGTCAATTTAATCTTACAAGTGAGCAGAAACATCTGAAAGTATGACGACTGAAATAAAAAAATACCTGCGTTTTGCTGAATAGGGAAGCTTCACGAGGTTCACATCATGCTTCTATGAACTTGCATTTATGTGTTAATATAAGCTGTGGTTGCTCTGTGAGAAGGCTGGACTACATTGTTTTTATTTTTTGTGGTCTTGTCCCATTATTAGAAATGTTAAAATATTTATCCTCATTGCCTCCCCTTTTAAAGATGAATACATTTTAATCTTTAATCTTTGGACCTTGAACTACAAAAAATATATATTTTAAGACATTTTAAGACTTTTTAAGCATCCATGGGGACCCTGATTTTGATGGAGACGGCACCTCGAAATTCTCTATGTAGGAAAAATCCCGACAACGAGCTATCCTTGTACCAACTGACTGCAGGGCTCTTTATTACATGGTGTCCTAATGGTTTCAAACACACTGCCAAACTGTTGTCAGTTCCCAATTAACTTTGTTTTATGCAACCTCTTTAGTGAAGCTTTTGCTTTAATTTAGAACTGACTGTATATTGACTTCTCTTTCCTCCTCTTCTTAATGCAGCAATATTTCTCTTAACTTTTATTTTAACGAGGTTAAACGGTGAATATTGTGGTGACGTGAGGCAGGAGTGCAGTTCGGAGACTTCACATCTTAAAAGTGTGAGAGTGAGAAGAGTTTGTGAATCTGACACTGTTTGGAAAGGGAGCATTTGTCTCACCCTCTGTACTTTTTTGATCATAGCACAGAGTGTGCAGTTTTCCAGACGGCAAGTTAATAAAACTTTGCACTTTTGGGGTTGCTGCACCAGCATCTGTACAGGCTTCATTTCAGTTTCACTTTGCTATAAAGATTGGATCTTTGACTCCAGTTTAAACTCAGCTAGTGAAATTATTTCTCCCTTCAGTGCAGCTCCTCCTTCGTGAAATGTTTGTTTTAATGTGCAAGCAGAGATATCAAAACATATAAAAGGTTAACTATACAAAAACACTTTCCATTTATTTCACTGATCTGAAAATATATAGTTTGGGAGGAGATCTATGAGCGTGGAGTAAGTTTGAACTCCTAATTATTTTGTTTTTCCTCCAATCACTCCCTCCCTCTATGTGCGCATTTGTACCTCAGCCAATTTGACAGCTGCTGCATCTCCATTTAGTTTATTATTTATTTGTTTCAGCATTAGTTGCTGCCCAGGTAACATCTGTTCTTCCCGAAGCCCACAAAGCATTCAAATGACTGCAATTTGCTGACATACTGAATTCAAATCAGACCTAAACACAACAGAAGAAGTGGTGTTAGTGGTTGGCACCAATCAGCATAAAGATGAGCTTTAATTTACTGTGATATTTTCTATTTTCGTCTTTATTTAAAGTGAAAACTGTGACTTTTTAACTGCATCCTTGCAATTTATTAATTGCAATCAAACATGGAAAGCAGTATAAAATCGTTCTTCACTGTAAATGTCTTTCACACAAACCCCCAAACACCATCTAAAAGCAGTCAACAAAAAAAGAAACTGGAAGGTGAGAAATGCAGATTAGATGTATATTTATAACTCTGAATACTAACAAGACAAACACATTTAAACTAAACCTGTTATACTGTTGCTTGGAGTATCTTCCTTCGTAATCCTACATTCTCTGACTGACAAGCTGTTCAGACTCCCACCAGGAGACCTGTTATGCTCCGTGTCACCATCCGGGCAGATGAATTATTTGTCTCCTCCTTCCATTAGTGGGGTGGGGATAATGAGACATAGCAACCGGGAGTTCAACATGGTGGCACAGACATCGCACTGAATCAGGAGAGCTGTTAATCATCACAAAAGCACATTTACGCCACTGCTGTCATTTCTCTGATGCTTCTGATTTTTATGGAGGAAAGGCTATAAATGACTTTTAAATGCTTTTAAGGTCCATTATCAGTAACTGGAACGAACAGCGGTAGAGGGAGATTTTCCTTTTTTCATATCTATACATAGCATATTGCTTTAAATGACAAGAAAAACACTTACTTGCACAGATAGTTTATGTTACACAACTGGGAGTAACGCATATGTCACCATAAATGGACTGTTAACTGACATCATTCGACAACGGGTACCTGCAGCTCCAGACACATGTTGAATATTACTCATGCAAATCCACTAATGTGAGTTTGAATAGCTGGCAGAGACACATGAAATGTCTAGCAGTCACAGTTTACTCATTTGTTAGCTGTGAAAACACCAAATAGAACATATTCAAATGTATTCAGTCATCACGCTAGCTGTCAGAGAGTCAGTGTTAATAAATTATATTGTATTATGTTGATTTGGTAGCACTTCGTGATATGACCTGGGATGTGACATCACTTTTTTGTCTTTTATTGTTATACCAAACTTTTGGTTTCGCCACAAATCTGTATTTTTAGTAATTTGAAACTACAAAAATACTGTAGCTCAGTTGTTTTCTTTCACCTTGTATATACTTTCTGCCAGTTCGCCTTAAATGTTTTACATCACGCCACTGGCAAACTTTCACATACACACTCTTGTCCAATAAATCTTTTAGCACTGTCCTTCTGTGGTGTACTCGGCTATGTGTGGGCACTGGGAATTGAATCAGCTTACTTCACATGCCATTAAGTGGAGAAGGTGAGAAACAAATCCACCTGCCTCGTTGTTGCTAACACAATATGCACTCCATCAAACAGGTCCAGTTGGGGCACAATTTAGAGGACACATCTTGTGTAAATCAAGATTGATATTGCTGGGGTGTTTCCACTGTTAGGCTTTGATTGCCAATGTATCTTGTGAGAATTGAATGTAGTGGCTGCAAAGTGTTGAATTTCATGCACTGAACCTGCTTTGCATACAGTCTGCATTCTGTTTTTTTTTTTGTTTTTTACAGCTACTTTCCCCCGAACTCGTCTTCAGAATTTAGTATTCTAGACATTTTCAGCATGTTAAACTGGCTGTAATTATTTATTTTCTTCCAGGGAGTGCATCTTTTGATGTCTTTCCTCTTCATGTTAAGTGCATCATATTACGCTACCAGTGTCTTATTCATGTCATTTAATATAATTTATAGATGTAATAATGGCTTCCCAACAATGATATAGCCGTAAGTATCACCATGCTGAAGCAATGAAGTTAGAAAAGGCTCTTCATCCATCATTTCCATCTTTCTATATAGAATAAGAGAGCAATCCCATACACTGTGAGTCATCTTTGTTGGTAAAATTTGCATCTCGATGGTTTTAGGACTCTGAGCAAGGTCCCGACATCCTGAGTTGAATCTGTCATTGCAGCCGGTCGTGTATTTTTGCATTCAGCAGTGGATTCTCATCGGGATGGTTTTGACACAAGATGACAGCCATTTGTTAATCTACGTCACATATTCAGTGTTTTCTACTCATTTAGCATTCTACTCGTAGCAGAGATCACAATCAATTTAAATGCTCCTGAATCTTGACTGAACTGAAGTCATGGTCCTGAAAAGTTTTTGGGCCAACTTTCACTGTGTGTCACTTCACACATCACACAATAATACAACATAATATTTTCTTCCAACAACAACCATGATTATCGTCTTCTTGATTTTATCAGACTGATGCCACCTCCACTCGCAGACTCATGTGAGTTTATTCTATACTGAACCCTATAGAAAGCTAAAGTCAACCGGAACGTCTGGATTTTGTTCCAGAAGTAGGAAAACCTCATTAAAAATCTCACTGACATTTGTAACTATGCTAATAACTAAAAATTCAACCCTGGAACAGTCTCAACAGTACTGTATGTCTTATGGTCCACTTCATATGTTTAGATGAAGACAGGAGTTTTCTAAAAAGATGATCCAGTATTGTCATTTATACAATATTTATATTTTTAGTGGCTTTTAACGAACATTGTTTCCCACAAATTTCTCATAGCGACTGCGGTAGTGGATGCCAAGCGGTCTTAGAATATGGAAGGTAAATTCCAGGAACACACTTCATTTTTTTCCTGAAAGACCGATGAAAGAAACCCTAAATGTGAGTTACAGAAGCTGGTGGAACGGAGGCTAACCGGACGTGACGTAACACGAGTATACAAGTATCTGATGATTCTGCCAAACAGTTGACAGAGAGAGAGACTGGGGACTGGAGCAGAGAGTATTAAGTAAGCAGTAGCTATAGCTGTGAACGTAGTGTTTGCTTGCCACCTAGCTGAAGAGAAGGCGGTTAGCCCCGAAATTAGCAACAACTTCAGCCCAGGCTCATTTAAGGTGGACCAGCTATTCTCATTTTAGTGACAATCTCAGCCGCTCAGTTTTGCTCAGCAGCCTTTACCTTCATCTTTAACATCAGGACTAAAGCCAAAATACTCTGAAACAGTCCTGTAATGTTATCCCCACTACTTACAGTTGCCATCTTTGTCCGATCAGCTTCCTGTTCCACCAACAGAGACTGACCTCTAGTGGCACATGCTGTGCACTACAGTAAATCACCTCAATACAGCATCTCCATATCAGTTTAATAGAAAGAGGAGCACTTGTATTTCTGACGGTATTGAAAATTATACCTTTGGGATTTCTAAATACCCTGGTATACCATAATACCTTGATACTGCCAAGTCTAATTATTATTATTTTTTCAAATTAATTGTGCTGACATTGTTTCTTCCTAGGCCTGCATCTTTTGCTTTATGAGTTAAATGGAGCAATGCAGCCTCATATGGAGCAGCAGCATGTTAACTCTGTGGTGTCTCTTAGTTTTGGTTTAGTGTGCTTCATTACTACTATGTAAACAGTGTCACTGCCTCATAAAAAACCTCCATGTGAGTAGTACAGCTACAGTAAAATTCCAGTTCAGGGTTTATTCTGAGCATCCCCATTATAGCTAATCCATCCTCCCCAGACTCACTGATGAATTCAGCCTCCCACTGTGGTTGAGAAGGACTGACGTTTGTGACAAGAACATGTTCTTCACAATTATTTTGCTCCTCTCCAACATACAGTACAAAGACATAATTGGAATAAGACATGATGGCATTACTTGACTAAAAATAAGCAAATTTACTACAATTGCTGCTTCTTGTAAATGAGCAATTTTCGTCTGAAAATATTTTCCCCACCTCATTTTCTCCAATTAGTGGAATAAGGAGATAAGTGTTTCATGGAGAGGAACTGAATCCTGCAATACAGGGAGGCAGTCAACAGTCAAGATAATATATTCATCTTGCACAGCATTCACATTCAACATGGATTTCTCCAATTTTTCCAAGTGCAAAGCCTCCTTACCAAGTCACATCCAGCATTACATTTGATAATTTCTTGCAATTAGCCAAAACATCAGCAGATTTTTACCAGTCACAGCCCTCAGGCCACTGAAAGGGTCTTTTTTTCTGTTTCTCTCCCTAATACTTTTATCTTTGTGTTGCTTCCATATGAATGGCCAACCATTTATGCTCATAAGCATAAGACTGTTGACATATCTGAGTTACAGTTACAAAACATTTTTTTATGTACTGCATCCATCTCAAACATCCAGCCGCATTTCACAATTATTGATGAAATGTTTCAATTACACTTCAATAAATCTACATATCAAACTAAGTATGTAGTACTGTATGTAGCATGGCTGAAACACCCAGATATCTAACAACAGGTAGATAGACTAGTAACTGTCTGTTAAGTTATAATACTTAAAGATCCCCTCCAGACATGTATTAAGACAAAAAAAATACTCTGCTTGAAACAATAATGTGTCTGATATGATTTTTCCACACAAAAAGTATAATTACCTCATTAAAATCCTTAATTAGGCATCTACTCCTTCTCCCTCATTTAAAATTTAAAAAAATACATTTCATTTCAGACGTTTAAAGGGGATCTATGGTGCTAAGAGAGATTTTCTTTTATTTTTTGATTATAAAGCAGGTCTAGGTGCTATATATAGGCTCAGTCCACAGAGAAATGCATACAGCCTGTATTCAGAAACTGTGCCTTTAAACAAGCCATTTGGACTTCCATAACCTTGTGATGTCACAATTATACACTCAGCATTTTGCATCCTGCCCCTCCTGAAAGAAACAAACTGTTTATTTATGTTATTAACCTAATGTGCACTCGTTTCATGTCAACTCAGTGTGAGAGTCTCTACTATGTTTTGCTGTCATTTATGGTCGTGCTACTTTCTCTCCTCTCCTCTGCTCTCTGTGTGTCACTGGGGGCGTGGCTTAGCCCCTTCAAGCACACAGACCGGAGCAGAGGAGAGACAGTAGTGGGGGAAACGCTGGACAGCTGTTGGATGCCAGGAAGCAAATTTGTCATTGCACAACCTTCCAAAGTTTGGATAACATTATCCTCAGCGGTGGCCATTGCAGTGAGACGGATAGGCTGTATCCATGGCTTCTACAGCTAAAACTACATGCTTTTTGTCCATTAAAAACATACAAATGTTTGTAAATAGACCACAAAAATGAAAATATTAAACTGGAAAAGGGGCATAATATGACCTCTTTAAGTGCTGAACATGATGTCTCTCCTACTTCACTGTAAAGTCCATTCTCAGTTTATGAGCACTGGAGGCTTCTGGTTTTCACATCACACTTTTGAAAGCTGAATATTAGACCAGGATTGGTTTCCAAATGACTTGTGATTACGACTGCACGATTATGGCCAAAATGATAATCATGATTATTTTGATCAACATTGAGATCACGATGATTTATTGCAATTATTCATTGATTTAAGGGACAAAATATTTTTATTGCACTTTCACATTTAAATAAACAGAGCACGGCTTTCACTTCCATGTTATATCTTTGATTCAAAATAAACCTGGTCCTTATTCACAATGCATCTGCTAGATGCAAAATATAAATAAAACTGTACCACAACTTTTTCACTTCCATGTTGTGCTACATTCTTGCTAATGTGCAAGTCTTTGCATCAAAATAAGCCTTAAAATAAGGTTCTTATTCACCTGAATTCAGTGCATCTCCAAGAAGCAAAATATAAATGAAATTCTACCAAAACTTTTTACCCAAAATTAAATCAGCAGAGCACTGCTTTCACCTCCATGTTGTGATACATTCCTGCTAATGTACAAATTGTTGCATCAAAATAAGACTTGAAATAAGGTACTTATTCACTTGAATTCAGAGAATCTCCTAGATGCAAAATATAAATAAAACTGTACCAAAACTTTTTACCCAAAATTAAATCAACAGAGCACTGCTTTCACCTCCATGTTGTGATACATTCTTGCTAATGTGCAAATCTTTGCATCAAAATAAGACTTAAAATAAGGTTCTTATTCACCTGAATTCAGTTCATCTCTGAGAAGCAAAATATAATAAAACTGTACCCAAAATATAGGCTTACTAAAAATGAATAAGCCATCAGAGTATGCAACCAAATGAAAACAGTTCAGGCCTGTGCAGAAAAAGCAATAACATAGTGTTTACAGGTTTTTGGCAAGAATCATGAGCCTGTCAACATTTTCTGGCTTGAGGGACGAGCAAAGGTAGGTCACTAGATTTCTCCCAGAGCTAAAGACCCTCTTGTGGCCGGAATGCACAAATACTTTTTTGCCAGTTTTGCCAGTCCTCCTCACTGTCAAGGTTGCTTAATTGTAGGTAAGACTGTAGCTCAGAGGCTATAGCTTGTTGTTCCTGGTGGGGAGAGGGTCTTGGTGTGGTTCCCTCAGTGGTCTTAAAGAAACTCCACAAGGTCTATTTTTTTGAAGTGGGTGCATCCTCAGCAGTCTCAACGTGTGGATCAGTTGGGCTCATCTCCTTCTAAAGAGTATGGTAAATAAAATATGAATACCAAATTAAATCTAATGAAACATATTTAACACCCATATCCAGAAAGTAGATTACAGCACATTACAGCACTTGATTTCATAGCACATTTTAATCCAATTCATTTCATTCAATTATAATAAGTTCTGTGTCTGTAATCACAATAATTACTCACTAACATGCCTGTAAGCGCAGTCCTCGCCATCTGAGAAATAAGTCTGGCTTGGATTGGTGCAACATCGTCCTCACTGATGTATCCACTTGAACCGTGGGTCAAGAGCAGAGGCCAGGTCAAGTAGTTCTTGTGTCAGAGGGTCCTTGTACTTCTCATCCAAATAGCTCAGGATTTTGGTTTTGATGGTGCATGTTAGGTCTGGATCATCATCCTTCACTTTCAGGATAGAGGAGTTGAAAAGGTGGAGGACTGGCTTTACAACGGAAACACTGACATACTTCCCACTGGAAAGCACATCAGTAAACTCAGTCAGAGGGGCGGAGGGATTTGTTGATGGCCTCCAGGACATCAGTGTCCTGCCACGTGGGGATGAGGTGTCGGGCCTGTCTGTCAGTGGACAAGACATGAGCAATGGCCCTCTACTACTCCAGGACTCTTTTTATCATGGCCTGCCTTGATCCCCAGATAGCTCCTTTTCACGCCTAGGAGAAACTGCTCAGCAGCTTTTTGCAGAGGCCCACTACACGGTCAATTCAGGTATCTCTCATTGCATTCTCTAAAAAAGAACTTGAGAGATTCATATGTAAAATTAAAGCACAGAATAAAACCTTATCTGCACTCTTCCTTTTTAATCTTTGTGTTCTTTTAAGCTGTTTTAATGCACTTTTTTTCTCTGATTTTATCTCTTGTTTTTTAATGTTCTTCTATCTGTTCATGTGTAAAGCACTTTGAATTGCCAATGTGTATGAACTGTGCTATATAAATAAACTTGCCTTGCCCGTACACTTTTGATAAACAATCCCCATCATATTATTGTTATATTACTATTGTTATTAACAAAGTATTCACATACGTTAACACAAACAGCACAGATAAAACAAAATATTTAAATGAATTAAAGCTGCAAGCAGCGATGATCGGGCCCTCGCACCCTTGCGTACCTCGCTGCGTGGCGCAATCGATGGGCTTCTGTCACTTGCATGTAGATGTGTTCAGACCCAGGCTGTTTTCAGACAGTGCAAGAAGGAGAAATTTCCTTGAAATTTCATAGGGGGTGCTATGGAGCCAGTTTGCATTACTGATTGAATATTCAGGCCGGGACTCTTATCAAACATGGAAAGTTTGGGGCAGATTCGAGCATTTACACTAAAGTTATAGCAATTTCCTCTGGAATGGCGAAACATCAAAACTCAACGCCACGCCACAGCCACACGCTTCAACGATAACTAAATCTTTTAATAACTTTTGATCACAAACTAGTCTAGATGACACACACTGATTTTGAAGTCGTTATGATGAATTCTGTTGGAGGAGTTCGTTAAAATATAAGACATGTGAAATAGCCAAAATTGACCACTAAATTCAAAATGGCCAACTTCCTGTTGGGTTTCAGCTATGGGTCCCAGAGACTTTTTTGTGCGCCCTGGCATGATACATGTGTGTACATGTGTAAGTTTCATACATGTAGGTTTAACGTGGCGTGGGGGCTGCTTTGTTGAAATATTGTAGGGGGCACTGTAGAGCCATTCTGCCACACTCATGCCAGCCACCGATACGATATTATAGACTGTAAAACCTGCTATGTGTGTGCAAAGTTTTGTGAGTTTTCAAGCATGTCTTGGCCCTTAAAAACAGCTTCGTATTTTGTGTCGAACAATGTGTTGCCATAGCAACGGCTTTTGATGAAAATTCAAAGGCTTCAGGAGTTATCATCATCAAGGTCTTACACCTTGGCTTAACAAATTTTATGTGTTTCTGACTAACCTGCTAGGAGTAGTTTGCAAAAGAGTGGAGCTTAATACTTCCTGTTGCCAGTAGGTGGTCAAAATCGCAACTTTGATCCAAGATGGCCGACTTCCTGTTGGACGTTGGGTATGTCACCAAGAGACTTTTTGGTGTGTCTGGTCATCATACATATGCATACCGAATTTCATTCTTCTACAACAATCTGTATCGAGGGGCTCAATTTTCCTAATTTTCTAGGGGGCGCTGTCGAGCCAATTTTGTCTTTCTTTTTTAAAAATATATCCTGCTACCCATCTATTGCTAGATGGATCCTATGGCCAAAGCGCTGGAGCCTCGTCCATTTATTTAGAGAAGCTGCCTTCACAACATTTGATCCGTTGTCTTGTAGTGCAGACAAGTCTCTCCTCCTGCAAGCTCCAAGAGGCCATCGCCTCCCTCAGTCCCTGGGCGATTGACTCTCCTGTGTTGTCTTGTGGGAAAAATGAAGTTTGCAGGCATCGACTCTTCATTGTAAAATCACCGTTGATGTAATGAATTGTCAGGCTCATATACAGCTCCATTGTTCTGCTTGACCATAGGTCAGTGATAGTCGCAAAGTACTCGACAGCTGTGACACCCCTTTCTATTTCCCCTCGATGTTTTGCATACAGCGCACGTAATGCCACTTTAGAGAAATAATTGTTTGAAGGGATCACATTAGCAATGTTATTCTTGGCCTTCATACATCCATCATACTGCAGTTTGTGGTGTTTTTTTCCAGTGGAAAAGTTAGTTGTGTTGCTTTGCGGCGCAGACACAACTCTAAAGCACTCTTTGCATATGATTTGTTCTTGGTTTCCATCACTCGCCTTAAATCCGAAATACTTCCAAACAACAGATGATGATCCTTTTCGAGGGACTAGCTCTTCGCCTTCTGCTCCAGACATTTGATTTTACACTTCTACTCTGGACTGCAGTGAAGCCAAAACATCTCGATCGCCCCCTGGTGGCTGGCTGACCGTTAGTTGAGGAAGTGCTTGATTTGATATGCAGTGGAGCATGCATTTTAAACGTCAATAGCGCAGTCGATCGCCTTCATTTAATTGTGGGAAGCCGAAATCGTGATTAAGATTAATATTCAATTAATTGTGCAGCCCTAATTGTGATGTCATAAATCATGGTAATAGGTCCACCCATTAAAATCTGATTTTCAGTGAACACAGCTACTTTTCACTTTCAGCAGATGAATTAGAAAATAGTTTTCCAGTGTCAAACTCTGCACATACATCATTCTGCACAGTGAACCTCCAAGAAGGAAAACATATTTTTGACTGGAGGGGGCTTTAAAGATGTAAGATCTGGTTGATGTGATACCTGTAGTTACCGTGTTAGAGCAAGTGCAGTTTAATAATTCTACCTTGTTACCTAAGCTACCTTGTCAAAAATACAACAGAAGAGCAACTGATGTAACTTTTCACAGTGCAACCAAACAAACTCATACTTTGTTTATGTTGACGTCAGTTAGTAGTAACTGAAACCGTGATCTTGTTTCATGTTGCATACAGTGCCAGTAGATTACCACACAACAGGGCACTGAAAAGGAGTTGGTTACCAAACTCTTCATCCAACAACTCACTGTACCTGTTCCTCCTTGCTCCATTATTCCCTGCGATATTTAAAACTGATCAGACAACAAATATATGGAAAGCTACGCGTTGTTTCACCAATTGACTCCAACCCTAACACGCTTTTAATGTCAACTGGCTCCAGCAGGAAATGTTGGTTTTTGCATTAGCAGTAACTTAATACAGTTCTGATTTAACGTTAGGAAAGTTAACAGAAAACAGTGAGGCTGATATCAATTAGGTAAAATTAAAAACTGTAACACTGCATTACATGCATGCATTGTTTGCTGTGAATCTTTCAGCTTGGTGAATGGCGGACTCTGCCACCAACAATGAAAAGCACTCTAGAGAGAAGTAATTACAGAATGAAGACTGAACCACTACAGTTACAAATGTTTTATTCAGCTAATTTCCTAGTTTTATCAACATATCTGGTGTTTCAGCACAACTATTATAGCTTCAGAAAAGGTTTGGAGATGCAGTAACTTTGCAGTAAATCTATTAAAGATCTGATATAAAAAAATTATGCCAAATATTTTAAGCGTTATGAAAACTACAGCAAATACTGTCTCACATTCACACACTAACAACTAATCCACACACATCTCATCTTATCTCTCAAGTCTAACCTTTAAACAAAACAGAGGATGAATGACACTCAAATAGGGTGTCATTCATCCCGCTTATTACCCGTTCTTTGACAAAAGTGAAATTTTGTGTCATGCACATAAATACCTGCAGCAGCCTATTGGCAACGCATCTATTCAGCCCCCAAAATGGATGAATCTGCCTCTTTGGGGAGACATTCAATAGCCGCAACAGCACAATAAATGGCTAAAATAAAGAGGAGGCAATTTCATGTACACATACTGGAAAATGGCATTTGGATCTTTGGCAAATGACATTTACAAAAAAAGCAGCAGTACAATTAGAAATCACACTTTAGATACTCTGGTCATTCAACTTGAGATAATTAAATGCCTCATTTTGTTATTATAGCAAGAAGTAGACAATGAAAGACTGACAGTTGGAGAGCCTGGAAGATGGAAAGGAGAAAAAGAGGGTGGTGATGTGAATTTTGGCTGTATTGTTATTCTCCAGGTCTGTGTCAGCGGCGGCTGAAATAATATCCCCAGTGCAGCAGCGCTTTGTTGAGCACTTCAGACTATAGAAATCAGAAAGCTTTAAAAAAAAAAAGCCCTGAGAGAAACTCATTTAGGGCTAACTGAGGACCATAATCTTAGAAAATGAGAAGCCAGTGGGTTCTTAAAATTAGCATTTGTGTGGCAGCCTGAGGCTCAGATACCTGAGGATGTTTGAATAAAATAATAATAATAATAATTACTTTGGAAACTAAAGCATTTAGTCGTGGAATAACCCTTTTAGCTCTTTTTAGCCTTTTAGTATTTTGGGAAATTAATCCTTTGAATTTATTGCACTAAAATAGTACCTTTCTTCCTATTTACTTTGCTTGTTATTTAAGGAGCTTTTCTGCCTTTATTGAACAACTTAAAGTAAAGAGAGTCAAGAAATGCTGGAGGAGACCAGATGCTTGATGTTGAGTTTCAGGCTGGATTCAAACCCACAATATGAAGTTGTGTGTTATGACGCTGACACTGGCCATAACGTTCAGTAACAATGCACTTAATGCTCAGATGTCAGAATGGTGAGTGGACATATTTGTTTTCAAATATAATCCCAAAGTAGGGCTGCAACCCACAATTAACTGATTAATCATTAAGTCCATAAAATATCAGTTATCAATTGAATGGTGTAATGTGCCAAAAGATGTATGAGGATTCCTATGGATGTTCAGTAAAGGTGACGTCATCAAATGTCTTGATTTGTCAGACCAACAGTCCAAAACCCAAAGATATTAATCAGGGTCTGACAGAACCGATGGCCTGAGGCCAGTAAATGTTTATGCAGGGCAAGTTGATTGGCTAATATATACCCATGACTGCCAATCAGAGGCATTGGTATACAGTGTAGGATGAGGGGAGGACATTTCTCTTTGTTAATGAAAAAAGCTAAAGCTAGGCTTTGCTGTTGACTTCCTGACTCATTTTAAAAAAGATGAGAGAAGAAGAGAGAGCGAGCAGCAGCGTAGCAAGAACAAAGCAGTGAATGAGAGAAATAAAATGTTATTTTCTGATTGTTTCACCGCGCTTACATTCTAAAGCACAAATAAATAACCATCAAACCCTCAACAGATGGTTCACTGCGGAGACAGACGCTCTTAGTTTCTGTTACATTTTCCTTCCCTGCATTTCTCCTTTTCATTCATTCATATCAGTTCAGCTCCATGTCTGTGGCGGACAGGTGGCTCACAGAAGCAGACAGAAGGAGCTTAGAGTGAACACACGCACACACACAAACAAACGCTATTATGTTCTTTCTCTCACTGTTCTTAACGAGTACATTTCTGCAGATCTCTGAGCATCGTCTCAGTTCTTGACACAAGAGTTTATTACTAAGGTCATCAATTCTCTCTGAAATGTTTTTATCATAAATTCTGGTCTCTTCTCCCTTTGTGTTTCATACTTTCTGGCTTTACACAAAACATGGAGAAACCTACATTTATACTCCATTCATTGACTGATTTACTGACAATATGTGCCTAATTTTATAATTTGCATAATTGTGTAATATGTCAACATTACATATCCATAACTAAAGGAAAACAACCAAATCTAAAGGGAACTTCACTGCACATATAAAGTATACAATGAATAATTCACCAAAATTATGGAAGAAAAGAGTTATTTTCAGTTTTTGGCTGCCGGGCCAGTGAAAATATACAAGGGGCCAAGTGGGACACAATGTTATGTTGGACACTGTTAATAATTATGATGATCATGTTATAATAGAGAAAAGCAAATTAATGAACTAATCATTTTAGCATGTGCAGATAGTGTGGAAATAACTAAAAAACAACGACAGTGAACATTTTACATGTACATACAGTATGAATGTCTGAATGATCCAAATAGTAAACTAACATAATTTGAGGAGGATATTAGCCACTGGCTACTAAAGCCTTGTGTGTGTTCAGTATTTATTTTATTTTAGACTATGATGAGGTGTCTTAGAGTCCTGCAGGAGTTTGTAATACTGCATTATTTACAGTCTTCACAAAATATTGTTACGTGTGTAAATAAAAAATAAAAAATACTTCCTGTTGTTAAATATGAGAAGGTGCCAAGAAGTAACCCCTGCCATGAATGACTGTTGAAATTACATCACCACCATATTTTCATATTTTCCTTTATATCCTTGTTTATTTATAATAACAGACTTGGAGTTCAAAAAAGTTGTTTGTTGAGTTTTGGTGTTTAAATGCAAGACAGCGCACGAACCACAGGGACCACATTTAACTACATTATCACCATGGTGAGAAACGGGATGCTGGGGAACATTTGAGGTCTTTACTGACCAGGACAATGTGTCTTTTCTTGGACGTGGAAGAATAAAGTGCTGCGGAATGATGGCCATTACCAAACTGCTAAAATAACCCTCAATGATTACACTGGTTTCCAGTCTGAGAATAAAATGGAATAGACAGTTAAAAGGAGAATAAATACTTTCATGCCATAAAGTAGCCAGGAGATGACTCGTTCCTTAAATTCTGAGAAGCTTTATGAAGAAACCAGAACATCAGAAAGACATAATCACAGAATAAAGAGAAACCAGCTGTCAAATGCAAACTGGTATGACTGAGGCCAGTCTTTTCTGTTTTGCTAGAAGTGAAATGCATTCACAGTTCTCACATCATCCTTGTTTCATGGACCCAAAGTGACATTGACCTTAAAAAAATATATTAAAAAATTCAATTGAATTGTAGATACACACATCTATTGCACATCGGTCCGTCCTCAGAGAGGGATCCCTCCTCTGTTGTTCCCCCTGAGGTTTCTACCATTTTTTCCCCCCCATTAAAGGGTTTTTTAAAGCGTTTTTCGTTATTTGAATCGAGGGTTTAAGGACAGGAGATGTTGTATTGCTGTACAGATTGTAAAGCCTCCTGAGGCAAATTTGTGATTTGTGATATTGGGCTATACAAATAAAATTTACCTCACTTGACTAGATAGGAGTCTCATCTTTTCAAAACTGCCAAAAGCGGCTTAACAAAGGGAACGTCAGGGGTGCTTTAACTGTTAAAAGATTTTCTTGTGACCTTCCCATTTTGTTTGGTTGCCACTGTGCCGCTGTGAGATTTATGCCTTTATCGCAAACAACTCTACATGAATGATAAGCTAAACTGAGGCAAACACAGCCTCTGCGCCGCAGAGAGAAAATGCCCGTCCAAATGCTTTAGCTGAAAAATTTACCTCCATTTTTGCCCTCTATCACAGTAAGGTTTGCGTTCTCATTATCACTGAGAGAGAAAAGAGAAACTGAAACACTTCCACAGAGAGACAAAAAGAAAATCCCCTTTTGACCTTTTGGAAATGGCACCTGAGAGTAAATACTTGAATAAATGCCTGCACAAGTGCTTTTTGATGAATGCTACAATCTGAGATGTTTGGTAATTTTATTTTTACAGATCTCATGGGAGATGGCCAAATGGAAGTGTGCATAATACACTTTGTGACCCTTTTAAACCACTGACCTTGACAGTGGTAATATAACCTCACACATCCTTCTAAAAACCCGCTGAAAGCACACAGTGATCTTGGCTTTTGTGCTCTTTAATCATTTAGACACCTTGACAAAAGTCACCTATGAGCCACGCCACCGTCTATAGACTGCAGCTGACCGATTGTAGGTTTTATAGGAAATTAAATGAGGGCAAATCATTTAAAGAGGGTTTTATTTACAGTCATGACACACAATATAACCACAGAGCATGAACATCATCTGTCAGGAAGCTGGTTGTTTTATCGCTGAGCTCCAACAAAATCAGACCATCTGTTCAGAATTATCCCAGTACAAGTAGCTAAAGCTTATGTTTACATATAAACTGCTTTTCTCGACGTCAGATATCTGCTTCTATTAAATGTCTCAGAATGAAAGTTTATACACTTTGAATTTCTTTGACACTATATGTAATTGTCTATGTTTTATGATGCATGACACGCTGGTCATTTGTCTTCAGTCTAACAGGTAATTTCCTAGTGTAGATCGAGAGATGACCTAAAAGGACACGATCATCTTCACTGTGTCACCTCTAATATGAAAGTTATTTCATATTTATAGTTGTATACTGTCAGATATTCACCTACCAAACTGGCACCTATATTCTTTTCATTAAGATTATGTTTTCACTGTTTTTGATCCAAATGTTTGTTCTGTCTGTCTGTGTCAGGATTAAACATGACATGTTTCAGTATTTCTTTTAAAATTCTCATAGAAATATAATTAATTATAATTATCTACAATCAAGAATTGGTAGAACAATATTAAAGGAAATTCTGTCAATTTTAAATCTGATTACTTGATGATAAATGATATAGAAATAAGAGTGAAACATCATTGTTACACCTGAAAGATGTCATATGTGTGTTTTATACTGATGCTGTTGGACTGTTGTGTCTCACATAGTCAACACAAAACTTAAAATAGAGAAAAACACTTCCCTCAACTAGTAAAATCATTTCAAGTCAAATCATGGCGAAATTTTCGTACATAACTGAAGATCTCGGTCTTTTTCTATTAAAGATGGGATCCTCCATGAACACACTTTTCTGCCAAATTTAGCAGAGTTTTGTTTTATTTCTGTATTTCTTCTTTTTCTCCGTGTTGACAGAGCTCGTTTAGAAGAAAGTGATGTCACATATTTCAGTGCACCAAACAGATTTCAGCAACGTTGGAAGTGGACAGTTGGTGGGTCGTGAGGTTGTAGATCTTTTTTTTTTTTTTTTAACTTGGAGCCCAAGTTGAAAAAGTTGAACCATGTGACCATGGCAACCACAGAAACGACAGCTAAGGAAACATTTCAGCAGCTAATTATACTGGTATCTGAGTAGAGCTGCAACAATTAGTCATTTAATCTATTGGTTGATAAACAGAAAATTAATTGGCAACTATTTTCCTATTTTAAGTAATTTTTCAAGCAAAAATGCCAAACATTTGGTTCCAGCCTTTTAAATTTTGAGAGAATTTCCTGCTTTTCCTTCTCTTATCATAGCAGCAAATGAAATATCTTTTCTTCTTAGACTGTTTGTTGGACAAAACAAGATGTTTGATAATATCAACCTGGGTTGTGGGAGAATTTGATGGGCATTTTTCAGAGTTTTCTGATGTTTTATAGACCAAACAATTAATTGAATATAAAAATAATTGTTAGTTGCAGCCTTATATCCCAGTTCCTGGATTATACTTGTCTTCACCAGCAGAGAACAGAACAGACTTGGAGCAACATCAACTTTAACGTTTGATTATCCAGCCTGGACCAATAAACAAGTTTAGGCTTATGGTATTAGTTAGCAAAACTTTCTATTTTAATTGTATTATATTTCTAACCATTCCCTCTATTTTAAGCTACAACCTGCTCTATTTAGTGATGTGATGAGTGTTTATTTTGTTACAGAGAAATACTTAAGATTTGAAGGTTTTCAGGGGCTTTAATGATAAAAATTAATTCTGTGTTTGTCAGCTGATCATAATTGAAGAGGGGGGGCTTTTTTTCGTATTGTGTTTACAACATAACTGATATAAACAAACCTTAAACAGCATCTGAACATCAATATCTTAGATTTAGATGTTGTCTAGTATTATTCCTTGCATTTAAATCACTGTAGGAGTAGTAGCAGGTTCCAAAACTACGTTTTAATGCTTTGTGTTGCTGTATGAACATGTTTTTTTGTCTGGATCACAGATTGTGCCTTTAAAGTGGTTATCTGTGAAACCATTGTGTTTTGATTTTGGAAACCTCTTTGATTCCTTTGGTTTTTAATTTTCTGATTCGTTTCCTGCTTTGGTGTCTTTGAGATCAGTTTATCCAGGATTTTTTTTGTTTTTTCTCCCTCATGTGTCCTGCCAAAGATGGCAACACCGCCTGTTTCCTGTTCGTCCAAGAAATTTCCTTAGAAAAACCAACCGGTCACCGTGTGTCTGCACAGGACAAAAAGCCTCCACTGCTGCATGAATAACCTCATGTTAGATCTGTGCAATCAAAAGCAGCAAAGTGGACAAATGTAGATCAGTACTCTTAAAGACTGGTACATCCCTTCTACTGTTATAAAGTATTTAAATACAAACTATTCTGAAAACTTCTCTTTGACATTTTCCTCTGACACACCCAGAGAAAAAAAGTTCCTGTGCTTCCTGCTGCGATGAAGCCCATTTTCTTTTTTGTCTTTCATCTGCTGTCATGACAGCGTGTCACTCTTCTTCTTGCTCATTAAAGATGAAAAAGCTGTGATCAGGTGAATTGTGTTTTATTAATCAAAAGCCAACAGGCTGTTCCAGTGTCTTCACACATACTGTATACAGCAGCACATCTGAACTGAAGCTGGAAGGTTATTTTATGTTTCTGTACCGAGCAGTGAAGCAGCTGCTGCACATTAATCTTAAGATGAGAGCCTTGCTTTTGTATGTACACTTCACTCTAGTGAAAGAGCTTTGCCTTTGCTCCCTGCTCTTCCTTTTAAAGTGAGGAAATGAATAGCTGTGGGTGTTTAATGTGTTCATGCTCCCTGTAAATTGACTTTTAATATATAAAAGATTAAAATCCAGAGGAACCATCAATAATTGAGAGAGGCATTAGGCAAACAACACACAAACACTGAGATCAAGAGAAAGACGGCTCGGTAAGACACAAAGGACGCAATTAACGATAGAAGGAAGGAACGGCTTTGAAGGAGAGAAGAAAACTAAAAAGGCAACAAACTAGAAATGTTTGAGTGGGGGGGAAAAATGATCGGGTAAAGCCTATCTCACTGCTGCTACTGTTATTTTAATTGAATTTTGCACAGTTCATTTATAACATGTTGTATTTATACAGACCATATTTCATAAACTGCATCTGTGAAAAAGCTGCTTCTTTGCCTTTTAACAAGAACATTATCCAGTTATCCAGTTCCAAGTATTAAATAATTTCTAACCAGCATTTTACAAATTCTCAAATTATCTTAAGTAATTAAGTTTGACATTGTGTTAATCTTTCTGACCAGTTTAGGTGAGGTTGAAAAGGTAAATTGGTATGTTTCATTATGTTAATTTTACTTGTTTTTTATTATAGTCTCTCTTTTTTGCTCCTGTTTAATTGTAGTTTTGGCTGTTTTGCATGTTCTTGCATATAATCATCTCCTCCAAAGATGCCAAACATCTACCAAACTTTATATGGGGTATGAGTAAGACATAACCTTTAATGCAATGGAATCAAAAACCCACAAAATTACACAAACCACCAAATCCTGCCCTTTTCACACTTAGAGGAATAGTTTAACATTCAGCAAACGAAACCCACAATCTCACAGAAAGTTTATTCCCCAAAAACACAAACCAAACTTTTGTGGTATTCGGTGGAGTTATGTGATGCAGCTATTTCTTGACAAACAACAGTTTATCTGTCTGCCCAGTACTTACACACAGAGACTCCTGGCGCCTTGCACCTGGCGGTTTTTCAGGTTACAGCACGAAACTTTCCCATAATTCACAAAAATTGTTTCTACATTTCTGTTGTGCGTGTGGATTGAAAAAACAAGATACTGTCTTCCTGTCTTTATGCTAAGATAAGCTAAGTGCCGTCTGGTAGATTGTTTTCTTAATCTTGCTCCTGCTAGATTACCATTACCGTCCGCTCCCACAATGTGTATATAACAATCCCACCCAAACCTACAAACTGACCATTCACCATGTAGTATTAATAAAGAGATGCATACCTGTCAGTAATAATGTAGAGAAATTATGTTCTAGTGCGTAATTACATTCATATTAGTGCAATAATTAGTTATTCTAGTGCAATAAGTAGGCCTGTTCTAAGGCAAAATTACACTGTATTTATTTATTTCACTTATTATTTTAGAACGTGTGATTGGCTGTGGTTGTTTCTTGTGTCTTTTAATGCACAGATCAGGAGAAGCGCTCCTAATGATGATAGCCAGTGAATTGATGCAAGCTTACAACTCCGCCGTTACCTGCTAAAAGAGCGCAAATGTAGTAATAACCTGCGGTATCGCACTATGCACAGATTTTTTGGTGTTTCTGTTCTTTGCCTGTTATTGTCATTTTTATTTTATTTGATAGGGACGATGCAATTTAACATAGTTCCGATACAGAGCATGAAACTGATGTGCTGCACAGAGAGTTTATAGCTATTGCTAATTTTCAACTCTTGTCCCTAGTTGGGCTTTTACATATACAGTGTAATTAAAATATACAGCTTTCATGTATATTGCCAACTTCAGGTGAAGTTGGCAGGTTGCAGCAGCTGGTTGTGTGTGTGTGAGGAGGAGCAGCAGCAGGTAGCAGGGTCAGAGGGCACCAGGAGGAGCGCTGACTGAGCACTCAGCCCGGCTCTGTGAGAGTTGGTCTGCAGTGCTAGATAATCCTGGGACCTGCAGTAAAATTTTTGACCACCTGCTCCCACCCGCCGTAAAGTTATAACCACCCGCTCCTGTGAGATTTCCGTCCCATGGGACCCGCGGGATCCCAATGCAGTCCTCTACCTTCTGGCTCCTGCTCCATACCTGCATTAAAAGATTTTTTGCCTCTAGGGTGCAGCACAGCAAGCTGTAAATACAACATTGACATATTATCACCCTGTATAGTTGTTATAGCAAACATGTTAGCAAACAGTTGCTTCATTACATATCCAACAGACACAGAAAAACAGTATCATTCATTTGGAGTCATGTTTTTGTCCATGAATGAAAGTCCAAATCCTGAGAGAAATTTCTGGCACTTTAGCTGCTAAATGCTCCACTACGTTCACCAGCTAGTTGTTAAGTTTGTCTATCTGCCGTTCGGTGCTGGACAGATAGTGTTCAGTGGTTTTATCAGAGATTTTTGCTGAAAACAGCTGTCTGCCGCTGCTGGCAAACAGGTCGATCAGAGCGGTGAGACTGAGAGTGACTGCAGAGTCGGGTGATGGTAATTTGTGGGTTTGTCACAATCAGCTTAGTAGATATCAGATCTTTCAGAAATAAAGTCTATTCAGTGACAAAACACATATTGAAGCTATTATGTGCTCTCGTATGTGTCACAGTGTGTTTTCATTGGGGTCGAATGATTTCTACACTTTGTTCTCTGCATGCTGAGAAAATTATTTGATCTCCAGCTGATGAAACCATTTCAAAGCTCCATTGAACAAACTCAAAAATGATCTTAGTCTTCAAAATGTTGAATTTTCGGAGACATTAAAGTTTCACCAATCAGCAGCTCCTGTGTTAATGCTGCTTTCACAGCATATTTGCTCTACAATACGTCTTCCCACTTTCTAAATTCCATCGACTGCAGTTGACAGACAGTAAAAAAACTACTGACGTGTTGATCCGCTGTCAGTCTTCCTCCGCTGCTACATACCAGTAAAGCCAGTGATCTAAGCATTACAATTTACCAGTGGGATATTGACGGGCATGTTGATGTGTTAATGCGGATGGCCTCTGGGGTGACGCGCTTATGTTTTTGTTTTATTCTTTTCACACTCACTTACAAACTAATTTAAAAAGACAGATGGCTGTGCTTATTAAGTAGCATCTAGAGAGACAATTAGAGAGAGAAGTGGGCGCTTCATGCAGGAGCTACTGTAGTGAGTCCTGCACCTATTGGGAATCAATGACCCCCACACAATGATTTCAACTTGTCCTAACAAACTGTATTGATTCTTGACATCCAGCAGGCTTCATTGTTTTATTATCTTGAAATTATTTTCTCTTTCTGGGACATTAAGGCGAATAAGGAGACTCATAAATCTGAGCTTGAGACTTGCTGTCAATGTGGCCACACAACAAAAAATAAATCCAAAGGGAAACTTGATTTTTTTTTTTTTTTTAAGTGCAGCTGGATTTTTTCGATTGAATGAAGTCAACATATTGAAAGCCTGAAAAAATAACTCAGCACTTTCTGTCACCTCGCGCCTCGTACTGCTTCAGCAGAAAGAACTGCAACAATGAGTGATGTGTTGAAAGACATCAGCTCAAAGGCGTTTTTTTTATGCTGTGGGTGCCATTCAGTTACAATTACTGCTGTGTGCTACAGATTTGCTGTGGAAGATTTGGTACATCCTTGAAAAAAAAAATAGCACTGCAGCAAAGCTCTGGCATGTACAGTACGAGTCAAAAGTTTAGACACTTTCTCATTCAAGAGAATGGGGAAAACTTTTGACTGGTACCGTACGTAAGACAAAGCCTCTTAAAATACTTATGTTTACATTTACCACTGACAGAATAATTATGAAAAGCTTTGTGTCGTGACTGGAAACTCTTTTCTTCATCGCTCACCTTCCGTCGTTACTGTCAGGCAGGCGTGAAAAAAGCAGTAGTAGTGAGTCTCTCAGGTGTATTTCAGATCCGGTTAGAGCATTTTCTTCGTCTCCTGAAATAACACCTGACAACACACAGCAAGTAGGACTCACCTGCTTCAACGAGAGTGAATATAGAACAGTTACATTTACAGTTTTCAGGTGACATTATTACTCACATGGATATCACAGAGTAACAATGAGCCCATTTGCACATGAAGTGCTCTCATTAAGCAGCAGATGGATTTTGTCTCATAGGAGAGGAATAATTAAGTTGAAATCAATACTAGAATTACAGAGGTGAAACTGGAGCCTACAGTACATTAGCTGTAAAGTATTCCCGCTGCAAAAATCCTTATCTCCACTCTGTGATGGCCCTGCAGGGAAATTGACTTCATCCTCAGAGAGGCATAATCTCAAATATAACTCTACACCTTAAATGTGGCAATTACAGCCATTTACAAGCAAGCGTTGGAGTCCTCGATGAGTCTCTAATATTCCACAACTTCAAACTGCAAGAAGTTATTTCAAAACTTAAACTAAAGGCGAAAACATGAATGATTAGGGTGATTATTTAGAGAATTTAACCTTTTAATTTATTGCAGCTAAATTGTTTAATCAAGTATAGCATTTTGATATCCAAGACTGCCAATTAAAGGAACAGTGTCATATAAATTATAGGTCTAGTGAAACAAAGAAATCTTTGATTTTTTTGGCATTTGCTCATCATAACAGACACAATACAAAGAGAAAGGAAAGGTTGGAGGAAAGAGATAACGGTCTCAGAGGACTCCTCATTCTTATTGCTGGTTAGAAGAGAGAATATTTTCTGAAGAACTACAAGCACCATGTTAATAATCACACATACTGCCAAAAAAAATAAACAGCTTTGACCATCGCATTTTACATTTATCTGACATGTATCAGATGTAGAATATCTGGAATCTTTCCTGGTTTACATAAACGGGACAACTTCCTGTGTTGGATGGATTGAACGTTGGTGTTGGACATTAATTGTGAGGTGCAGAATCTGCAATATGGACGCTGGGCTGTTAGATCAGTGGGATGAACTAAAAAAATCAGACCACACTTTTGGAAATGTAAACAACGTTTACTGCCAACTGATGTGCAAACACTCAGATCCATGATACCACTTGACTAGCTACAGCACTACAACTGTTTTGTATAATGCAAAGGGTAAATTGGGGGCCCCAACTTGCATTTGACTGGATATATTTATGTACTGTATACACTGAGTGTAAATACATTTATGTACACGAGTGAGTGCAAGATGAGTGCAACATTTCACAGGAAGAGGAAAGAGGTTGATGTATAAATACCCATAAATACTTTTCTGAGTTATTTGACACACATGAAGAAATAGCAAACAGGATAAGAACTTGGAAAATCCTTTTTCTATCTCACAGCTTTTAAAGTCAAATGGCACAGGGGAGAAAAAAAAAAAAAAAACACTCTTAAACTCCTAAACTCAATCTGTCCCCATCACAGCTGAAATGATGGCTGAGCCCCTGCCTGTCACAGACTCTATCAAGCATATTGAGGCTATCGTAACTGATGGACCATACCGGAGAGCAGATTCAGTTCCTACAGCAATATATGAAAGCAGATGCATGCTGTCATCAAACTGTAGAACCCACAGTAATAACAAGACAAACTCAATAAAGCTGCCAGTTCTATCAACCTGCTGCCGCTGCAAATTTAAAGTATTACTCAGCCAATGACTCTCACAGTGGAATACTGTAGTACTGGTATGCCAAAAAAAAAAAGCAAAAAAGTCCCACAAGAGAGAACATAAAACACATAAAAGCACTCGTCACGGGTGACATCCATGACATCTGTGCTGCACGAGCAGCAGCAAGTTAAATTTGAAGCCGTCGTCCTTGGCAAGTTAAAGGCAATGCTGATTAGAATTCAGCGGTAGCAAACACCCAAATCCCTTTAGAGCCCCGGCAAGTGGATTCACTGTCAAGGTCCGGCAGTGACAACAAGACTAATTACTCCATAATGTGAATCATCCCTCTCTTTCAACCCAAGACAGGAGTCCTGGATCGCTGAGAATTGGCTGGGTGATTACAATGTGGCCTCATAAGCATCGGCCATACATACAGATTAACTGTGGCCCAATCCATCAAAACAGAGAGCTGGTCGTTACCACGGTGAGTTAGCATGCAGTTCCATCAAAATGCCGCTTCGGACAATTTTCTCTAGTCTGACTTTGTTTTCTACTGGGTGTGTGAAACAGGCGCTCACATATGGTAATACATATTCAACAGCCTTTACATCGTCTGCAGTCTGAAAGTCGGATGAGAAAGTTTTACTCTTTGATGTGTTCATTTACGTGTACAGTAGGTTTGCTGAATTCAAAGAATCGGCTCTCTGTTCAGCGACATGTGAAATGGACAATAAAATCATTTTTATTCTTTGCACCGTTTCATTTCGTGTGGCTGTGATTCAACAGATAAAAAAAGACACTGTCTGTGTAGAAGACTGCTTCTTTAATTGGCTTTTAGGCGACTTTTGAATTCGCTAAATTCCTGTGTCAAATGTCTAAATCACGCTCACTGGACTGAAACATTTATACAAACATCTGTCACATATTCACATCTGCTGGATAATGTGCAGGTGTTCCAAGTTCAGCATATAAGAAATGCAAATCAACACAAACAAGTGCGTTCTGGTGGAAATTGGATTTTCATTCAGTTAAATCAATGAATTTCAGCCTGCTTTTCCCAAGATAACAGAAACAACACCAAACAATACCACATGTGAATAATTGTAACTTTTGAGATCCTTTGAATTTCAGCAGAATGAGCTGTTCAGTCCACTGTCAGAATATTTATATCTATAAAGTATTTAATATTAATTCAACAAAGAGAGGTCCGGCTTCTCTTTTTTCCTTTCCTGACCTCACAGCAAGCACTTAAATCTCTCTTAAAATCAATTTTTTCCTTCAATAGATTTCTCCTCCAGAGTTGTTCTCGTCACATTTTAACACTGTTTATATATTACTCAGTGTCAGCTGACAGCTGGCATGAAGTGTAGACTGACATTTGAGAGTAGATAGACAGCCTCCATCCGCGGTCCCGAGCGCGAGAGACAAATGTGACGAGCAGCGAGGCAGAGAACGAAGCCGGCCCGTGATTGATACAGGTGCCACTGCGAGAGGTCAGAGCCATGCCTCAAAAAACGGGGCCATCGATTCTCCTGCCCTTTAAACAAACAAAGGGACATCTCTGCACCGAGCCTATGCTGTGCTGTTACAGGCTCCGACTTCTTCCAGCCTCTCAGAAATAACTCCTAACATCAAACGTGGTTGAATAACAACAATGTTTTCAATATTTATGCAGAGTATTTTTGCATTGTCACTGTGCTCCATGCAGAGTTGAAACCCAATTCTGCTTCACTTTGGGAGAAAAGCACTGCACTATTTTTAGTTTTAATGCCTTTCCTCTATCTCCATTTGCCTCATGTCTTTTTCCTGATAGAGCGCTGTTGAGAGTTGCTGGGGCATTGCCGAAATCTATTCCCCTCCTGCTAAGGCTGCTGTTTAGAGGCTCTCATTAATAAGAGAGGACTGTAAGGAAACCAGCATGACGAGGAGGACCGTCTCCCTCCCCCCACATCCCACCGCAGCACCCGCCGCCCAATCTGAGGTGAGAAAAACCACAGTAAACACAAGGATATGGGAGGAAAAAAGTCTTTGAGTCCCAGAGTCTCTTGGTGGGCTAATAAAGTGAAATGAGGCCTATCATTTATCACATGTGTGTGCCACTGGAGCGATCCAAAAGAAACCATGCATGGAGGGCCGGACACATGTTTGTGAGGTGATTATCTCTGTAAACGCAGAGAGAACCGGGCGTGCACGGAGCAGTTGGTGGGCTGCAGTAAAGGTCAGGCTTTAAGAGGGAGTGCGAGAGGTCTTTGCCACTTCAAACATCCGGCTTCACAATATGCGCATGGTTCTGTTTTACGTCCACATCTCCCTGCGGTTCAGCTGGCATATGTTAGAGCCAGATAGCCTCAAATATAAAGACCACAATCATCGTTTTTCTTCCTTTCTGCTGACCTCTCCAAACAGACTTGTATCAGAAACATGCCTTTGTTGTAACCATGTTGTTACCATATGAAACTATATTTGAGTTTTTTTGTTGTTGTTTTCCTATATGAAAAGCAAATTCAAAATCTACTGGTTTAAATATCCTTTTGAAATATTAAATATGATTGAAATAGCAAAACTCTACACCTAAAATGTCAGAGACAACATGATGCTTTGTTTTTATTAGGTTACTCAAATATATCTACCCCACCTGATACTGTACATTGGCAGGTCAGTACTGTAGATTAGTATCATCTTATCAGAAATACATCAGTATCAGCACTTCCTGTATGTTGACAGATCTGTATATACACATTGTCATGACTAAATAGATGTTTTTATAAATTGTATTGTTATGTAGTTATAATCAGTTCATTTCCACTGTTTTGGCATCGAGGGTCTGATAAAAGATGCTATTACGTTGCATGATGGGAAATGTTTGTGGTTTTATTTTGTTAGGGAATGAAAATCAGGATATCTTGGCCTCCGCTGCTTTGATTTTGATCAATTTATGTTTGAATCTGTTGCTTATGAGTCCCTTAACTTTATGGAAGTACAGTACTAAAACACTGGAGTACCCCTTTTAATGCTTTTCCTTCATTATAAAACTTTTGCATAAAACATTTGCAGAACATTTTTAAATCATGCATTGTTTACATCCACGTTTGCTAGCTTGCAGTCTTCCTTTTCTTTGTTGGTGCATCGCTATGTCTGTTTGCGTGTTACCGCTACAAACTGCCGATCAGCAGAACAGTTTGAAACAGGAGTGTGTCTTGTGGCGCTCACACGCATGCTTGTGCAGCCTTGTGCGCAGTACAAACACAGCAGGAACCCACTCGTAAAAACATTGCTCCTACTAGTAATAAACAACTCCACGGGGAGCTTTTAAATGTTACAGTCATCTTAGTCATCTTAGTGAATATTGTTGGAATGTCAAATGCCGTATATTTCTTTTCCACAGCTCTTTAAAAAGCACGTTTAGGAGCCAAAAAAATATGTTAAGTGACAGTATTGGGCTAAAATAATCTATATGTCAGGCTCTAATTCATACACAGCTAAACAGTAGCAGAAATCAGATCATCAGTATAAATATTCACTACATACAAAATATAAATATGCACAATTGGTTTGAACAGAGCAGCATTTCATTGTTATTATCCAGTTGGCTGTGGTGTCTCCACTCTGGGCAGCAAACATTAATTCCCTTTGATTAATTCTACTGCAATAGATTGGTGCAATTTACCAAAGAAATCTAATAAGACCTTTTGAGGAGATGAATGAACCTTATTTACCTTCATTCACGTTATCGTACTGTCCATGATTCACTATGCCGGTTGTCCAAGACACTGAAAGACACTGAGCAGGGTTTGAATAATAATAAAATTTGGCATCATATGTGGAATAACAAGTCTTTTATGGAAAGTCCCAAACATGTCGTCTAGAGTTAATAGTGACAACATTATGGCTTGTTAAAGCTGATGCCAATACAGATTTTTATTGGAGCTTTTTTTTTTTTTTTTACTGGAGCTTGTAGCTAATATGTTGTTCTCCAAAGAAATGGCAAAGATTCAGTGTTCAGACTGCCTTAAGACCATCACGGGACAGAAAAACTCTCCACAGAAGTTCTTTTAAGTGGATTAACAGCTCCTCAAGGAAAGGTTATTTTCATTACACGTTTTACACAACAATAAATCCATTTAATCCCAATTCACATACAGTGAAATTACTTCTTTATGTAATAGATAAATAACTGCTTAGACAGTATGTGTATGCAAATGCACACTCTTTCTCTACCTACACACACCTCCACCCTAAAACGACTGAAAAGCGAGCCGCTGTTGGAAGTAATTGAGCTGTGCTTCTGAGTGTGTTGTGGAAAATAGAAGCAAGCTCTCAGTGGGTCGTCCGCCGGAGTGATGTAAGACGCGTGTATACAGTGAGAGGAAAGGTCATCAGTGAGGGACCCATAAATCGTTCTGACACTCAAACACTAAAGCACATGTTTCTAATCAGCTCGGGTTCAAATAATATTATGGTTGAAGAATTCACCGCCGCAGTCATTAGCCGTTATCAAAGACTAACTTTAGTGCGGCGAGACTTGAGGGGCTTATGGGTTTAAAACCACTGGGAACTCGAGGCATGAAGAATAATTATCTACATTCACAGTGAGTGGTTCAGGCAGGTGGAATGCTTTCCGCTTTTCTGCTCAAACCTGCTTGTATTTTCTACAGGCTGATCAAATATTTTAGTTAAAACGTCACCCCGCGGAGGAAAACATTTAGCAGCACCCTCCCACCACACGCTTACCTCGCTCTACAGCTCCTCAAGCTGGAGCTAAACTTTTACCTACAGGCCAGTCACAACAGTGAGTCCAAAACCTAAAAACGTGAGCTTTTTGTGTATCACTTCCTGCCTTCTGCGTGACAAGCAATTATTCCACTCCATATATCTCACTGAAGACTGTTTGGATACTCATTCTGCACTGGGCGATGAGCTTGGCAGCAGTGTGTTGACTGTCATTTCCACAATGGACTCCCTTTTTTTCACATAACTCCAGCCAGTAATTCGCACATACTTCTTTGGGAACAGTTCACCCAACCATAAAAAAGCCTTAAATCCTGGAGCTAAAACAGGGATTCAGTGCTAGAGGAGATACTGGTTTGTTTGTTTGTTTTTTTTTCTTCTGCTTTTTCTTTTTTTTGGGGGGGGGGGGCAGGTATTGTTAGATAGAGGAAGTGAGGCTGTTTCAAAAGGAAATTTGTATTTCCAATGTGTGTTGGTCTGTGAGGTTAATTATTACAGTACAGACAGTAATTTGCTCTTTGTATTGGTACTTATCTCCGCTCACAGCTGGTGTGTTTTTCCAAGTGGACAGCCATTAATCAAGCCTTTCTCCTGCAGGAAGTTGGACTATCCATCACCCCTCTCTCTCTCTCTCTCTCTCTCTCTCTCTTTAGCCCCTCTGCTACTGTACCTCGCCTGTCCCAGCAGGCACTAAACCTTTTCATTTTACATGCCCAAGTGCAACCTTGAATATAATTTCTGCATTTTCCTGCAGTGACGGGTTCAGTGAACCTTATGCTCAAATTGGAGCGTTTTGCAGGAAGTAGGTGTGATTGGTTGAAGTGGGCTGTTTGTCTGTCACTCAGGAAGAATGGGTACGCGAACGCAATCATTTCACGTCCACTCGACTGACAGTGAAATACCTATTCACATGCTACACTATTAATCACTGAGCTGTTAAACGTTGCTTCATTCTGCTTGTCCGTCTCCTCGAAGACCATGAATTAAAACATAACAGAAACAAAGTTGATAGAAATTCAAAGGTTCGATGTTATGTAGAGCCGTCCTTCAAGGGGGGTTAAAAGGCAGTTTGAGCTACAACAGTCTTATACTGAATGGAGGTTTTCATTATGTAGTGTGTTCATAGTGGAAAAGTGACACTCAAGGATGTCAGTATACATACTGTTTGATTTCTATGTGCTATTGATGGACAATATTTTGTTCCACAATACACCGTACTAAAGGAAATGGAGAAGCTTCTCACAACCTTTGATGCAGCTCCAGGAAGATCTCAGAAAATAAAAAATCATTTTGCTTTCTCTGTGAATTTTGATTGGTAGCAGCATTCCAAGGTCTCAGTTTGACTGATAGTTGTTGATGGTGAGTCTCTCATCACTCGTTAGTCCAAAATATAAAAAAGAACATTGGTTTCTAGTGTACAACTGCAAAACAAATATACTTTGAACATAAGTGCCATAAATTCTTTAATCTCAAGTCTCAAATGATAGCCGGGGCCAGGGTCATAATGAACAAATGATGGCTGGTCACCACTGGATTCCAGTTGCTGTCTGGATTCAAGCGCTGTTAAATTACTGTTAATAAAAATCCACGCCTCATGTAGATGTTAATTTAAATTAAAAGTCTACCAGGAACAGGAGGGTTGTGCCCTTTCGAGCTGTTGGGAGGCTTTTAGTGTAAAATATTGGCACAGGAGGTGTTGAGTTTCATTTATATTAGGCTAATCAACAACATCTGAAGAACTGCAAAAGGATGTGACAGGGAATAATTAGTGAATGAAAACAGTGTTTATGTTAGAGAAGAGAAGTGATGAGTATGACATCACTGTTTTTGTTGTACTGATGGAATAAGCGCAAGTGAAATGTGTGTTAGACTAAATTTATCAAGACAATGGAGAGACATGGAGGAAGTTTTGAGTTGGTGTTAACAGCATATTAAAATGGGAGCAAATAAAGTCCTTGTTCTGTCTGCAGCTAAGGTAAACAAATGCCCCGGCTACTATTTCAGACTCTACAGTATATGGTACATATACCCCCTTATCTACTGAGCAAAAATGCCTTCGTCACATATCAGATGGGATTTAGCTGCTAACACACAAAGCCCTCGCTGCCATCTACTTCATACAGAACGTCACTGGCCTGTCCTCCCTATCAGCTCTGTTTTGTTCCTCTTTGCTCTGTCACTCTAAAGCAGATCTGTAAAACAGTGGGTGATCTGCCAGCTTGTGCATCTAAAAACCCTTCCAAGTCTTTTGTCTGGGATGTAGCTCACAGGCAGACACACACACACACACACACACACACACACACACATCCAAAGACTCCTCATCAGGTTTATGAGCTGTAACCCTGCTGCATCATAAATTATCCAGTCTCCTCAAAACAATGCAAAAAGGGGCCTTGTAGACGTTACAGTCTCTTCTTTCAGGGTGCGACCAGATTAAAAAAAAAAAAAAAAAAAAAAAAGCCTTGTGGAAGGAAGATGTGAGAATAAAATCAAAGCACATTTTTTGGACGCGGTGTGGAGAGAGTTTCAGTAACAGAGGTGGTAAACTGAGGGAGAGCGAGAGCTGGTGCGGCTCCGCTGCCTGACTCTGCTCTTGCCTCAAACCAAAATGCACTTATTCTATTTTTTGCATGAGCAGAAGCATAAGGGCTCAAGCTGAGTAAAACAATGATTCAAGGTTGCGGTGATAAATGAGCGTGTCTGCTCTGATAGCAGAAGGTCATGTGCATCGGCCCCCAGTGTGCGTCTGCCATCTAGCACGCAGCAAGGGTGCTCTGTTGGCATGCCACGACACGACAACGCTTTTTTCCAGTTTCAGCGATTGCCACGGGCCGATTTCATTGTTTTTTGTGCATTGAGCTCGAGGCGCACTTAGGAACACAGACAGTTTAGCTTAACTTGTCCAGCAGATGTTGGATTATTATATTTTTTAGGCTTATAGGATGAAAGCATGACTGAGTGTCTTGCTTAAGGACAGTAGCTTGCTGAAAGAGACAAACTGGCAGCTGCAAGGATCAAACCTGAGATGTTTCAGTGGAGACACATAAACACTGAAAGCTGTTCCAGCTATGAGCAACCGTCATGTTATTGTGTATTATGTACAGAGGGCACTGAAGTGCCACGTAAGAGTGAGAGAGGTTTTAATTCTGAAATGTAGGGTTCACTCACTTCTTCGTTATTTTAAAATCAATATCTGAATTTAAAATTCATGAACGTATGGGAGCATAAATAAATAAACCCTCCACTTTTCGCAAATGCTGCAGTTGCTGACTAGAAAACACTACATCATGTAACAAGAGTTTCACTCATGTCAAGCAGCTTCCTTCCTGCTCTTTGTCATCACAATGAAAAAATTAAGACTTTACTCACAGATAAAGCTCAAAGAAAGCATCTTCATTTGGAAGTCAACTCATACAGAAGGCATTTACACATAAAAAAGGTTCATTTAAACGTTATTTACATGAAACAACTGGTTTGACTCAAATAGAAAAATAAAAATTTCCCTTCTCTCCTTTGAGTCTGTCGCCTCCTCTTCATTTTCATATATACCTCCGCTCTTTCTCCACCTCCTCTCTCCTGGGTACAGCTCTCTGTTTGACAAGTGCCTTACCCCTCACAGCTTTTCTTCCACAAACAGGTCAGAGGAAGATCAATAATGTGTGTGGATAGGCTGTTATCTCTGTAGGCCTTATCAGCTCCACTTAAATGGTGTTTCATGGAAATTCCTTGAAACGTAATCCCCGGAGACGGAAGACAAAAGAAAAATGTCCCTCTATCAAAAACATCAAATGTGTTGATTCGAATAAGTTTCACTTATCTGTTCGCTGCATATCACAACAATAGAAGCTCAGAGGGGGGGAAAAAAAAAGACTATCATTCGAGTAACGAACTGAATAGCTTGTTGAGCTGATGAATATCCTGAAACTGTGTGTTAATACACAAGAGTGTATCTTAGAGAGCGTACTGTAATACAGCTGGAGGAATGTGCTGATAAGCTCTGTGTGTTTTCAGCCGCTGCAGGTCATACAGAGCAGGGTAGTAGGAAAGCGGGGAAACGTGAAAAGCAGAGAAATGCTTCTTTTATTGGTGAAGTTGGCAAACAACAGCCAAAATCAATAACAAGCATCTAAGGTGCTTCAAAAAAAACAGTAACAAGTGCTTGTTTTGAGCTTTTAGCAGCAAATACAGCAATTACATTGGTTACATTAACACCCTGCTGAAACACTGTAGCTGTGCTCCGTAATTGAACAAACACAGGCTGTTAGATTCATATCAAATGGGATAAAACTCCTTTTACACACAGCTTACCAGTCTGTATTAAGGGTAGGAAATTTCTTGTGCCCTTAACATTTGAAATGAGTGAAAAAGTGTGTTCAGTTCACTATCAGTGATATTTCCTATATAGTAAATGTGATCTTTTCATTTCCATGGACACGGACTAAGCTGCTAAACGTCAATAAGCGCTCAGAAAGCACCATGTTTCTGTTACAGCGGTTTCTCTGCAGTCTATAAGTGAGTGTTTTTGTTACTGTCATGTTTGGCGAGGTAAGAAGAGTTTTCAAGGTTTCCAAAGCACTTGATTTTAATATCTTAGACACCCTGGTGCCTCTCTTTGTCTAACATCTTTTCACACTATCACACACTGAGGTGAGTCAGTGCTCCACCATTTTAACTGCAACAGCCAGGAGAAGTCATGTATTAACCATCAGGGTAACACTTTATTTTAAACCCTCCTCTTGAGCACTTGTAGATAAGTAATATTCACATTTATAACACTATAATGTGGTTTTAAGCAGAAGATGAGGACAATTTTATGTGTTTGTTAACTCTAACTCCTGTGAAGGATATAAAGGATATAAAATAACACAGTTGTATTACATATGAAACTATTTAAACCATGATGAAGGCCATTACATGTGACTGAAACCTCCAGATGAAATTAAGTCATTTCTTTTGTCAAACTACTATTTCTGATGACAAGAACGAACCTTTAAACGCAACACGTCTTAATGAGTTTTGAACTGTGGATGTAATCATATATCATTATTTTTGATTACAGCTATGTTATATTGTGTTATCACATTAATTAACAGCCAATTATGGATGCTTCACTGGATGTATTGTTAGCAAATGCATTAAAAAATACCTGAAGGGATAGTTCAACATTTTAGGAAATATGCTTATTCGCTGTCTTGCAGGGAAATTGTGTTATTAATTGTGGATTATTGAAAAGTGGTACCAATCTCCTCATCTGACTGTTAGCAAATAAACATAAACAAAATGCTCATAAGTGCATTATAATGTATTATGTATAATTAATGTTTATTTACTGCTTAAAAATGCTGTATAGGAGCATCAAAGTCAAAGCGTTAACCACCATGGGTAATAATAGAAACATCCAGGTTCAATTATTTACACAGACGATACATTTGATTCCAAAAAAAGTGCCACAGTGGTTTCCACAGGATGTGAATGTAATCTGTTAAACTTGTCTTGCAGTTTCCTCAGCGTCTCTCTCTCTCTCCACTCCAGGCAAGTCTTTGCCCCGAGGCTTCCTGTGATGAGGAAGCTTTGAAACGCTCTCATTTGGGGTTAGTTCTTAAGCTCTTTGTCTTAATCTGCAGATCACTCCTTTATCTGATCGCTCGTGTCTGCATGAGATCAATTTGTATGCAAAACATGGATTTCTGTCTGCGTGTACGAGGCGAGTGAGACTGTGCACTTTGGTATCCTCACAGCAAACGCCGTGTTTTAGATTATTGTTATGGTGTTTCCACCTGATTAGATAGTATAATGATACAGTGTAGAGTGACGGGGAAGACAAGGAGACTGCGGTGATGATGTGCGACAAATTTCATGAGTCAGATTTAATCGTCTACTAAAATTAGTCTCCTTCCTTTTTATCTTTGTTCTAATATCTGCAACAGCCACTGCAGCCTGTCCTTCCTTTGCTCATCTAAAAAAAAAAAGCATATTGTAATATTTAAACCACTATTAAAGATCGCATGAGATAGTCTTCTGTGTTGTTTTTATATATGGTTTTATACATCTTATGATCTATAATCTGCATCGGTTGATTAGAATGGAAGCAGTGTTATTTCCATGATTTTATGAATGAATAAAACAAACCTTTAACCTTGTAGCTTATTTTAAAGTAGCAGTAGTTCAGTCAATAAATGTAACAGTTACAGTAGTGTTGATCGTAGTAGCACTAATGATTGATAGTATATTATAGCAGTAGTACAAGTATTAGTAGTAGTACTAGCAGCTGTGGCATTTGTAGTGGTAATAGTACATTATTGTAACTAGTTGTGTATTTGAAGTAGCAGTACAAAGTGGCAAAATTACTAATATACTATAGCAGTTGAGGTGGTAGTAATAATGCACTCTGGTGGTAATGGTAGCAGTGTTTTTAGTACAGTAGTAGTACTAGTAGCAGCAGCAGTAATTGTACAAGCACAATAGTAGTAGTAGTTGTTTTAGAGGTGGCAGTAAAACCAGCAGTGGTAACAGGTATAGTAGAGTAGTAGCTCGATGTACACTGATAGTGGTAGTAAGAGTGGCTGTCATTATGTGATGTAAAGTAGTGAAGTAATACTTGAAATAATATTAGTCATACTGTTTGTTGATGATCTCTTTCAAGAGAGCCAGTGAACAAATATAAACATATATTAAACAATAGACAAACAATAAATACACAACACAATGAACAACTACAAGTGGTATTCAGACTACTTGAGAATATCTTAAAAATGATTTAATTTCAAAAACATTAACTTGAATCTTGTATTTTGTAGTAAAGTAAGCAGCCTTTCAGTTTTCATGTTCACTTCTGTTCTCAGTTCTGGACTGAATCTGTTTTCAGCTGTTGTCTCCCTCTACTGTCAGAAATAAATCTCCCTCTCGCATCACTGTGGTTGTTGTTTAACTGACGCTGTATGTTGAATCATCAAACTATGGAAGTCATTTGTTCAGTGTTTGCTCTTTATAGTTTATTTTCTATCAGAGTGGAATCCACAGTAGATGAATCACATACATGATGAACACAAAACATGTTGTTGAATCAGGTAAAACTCCAACAATTAATACTTGATCAGTTTTATGGCTGAAGATGTAAAATACTGTCATGAATTCCAGATGATTTCTGTATAATGTACAGCAGCATTTCTAGTGATTAGAATATACCTGCTGTTGAGATAAACAACATTTCTGTGGCTCATGTGAGGTACAAAAGTAGAGGAACTAATCTGAGTACTTTGGCCCCCTCTTGTGGCTGTATTATTACCTTGTGGCTACACCGCCCACAAGATTAAAGCTCGGCTATAGATATAATGTACTTTGAACCCAACTGAGCCTTGTGTTGTAACATACCGTCTTTAAATTAATCCCTGGCAGTGAAGGCTCCCCTATTACAGCTTATGTAACTCTGTAGATGCATGTCTTTGAATCCAGGGAACTGAATTACAAGGCAATTATAAGTTAGAGCAACCAGTCGTGGCATTTTGACTTATATGAGAACATCAGGGTGGCTGCATGTGTAAAATCATAAAAAGCCTAATAAGGTAGTAAGGAAATAACAGTTTGCACAAACTGCACAATGTCTCACAAATATTGTAATAAAAGCTTAGTTCATTTAACTCACAAACTTCTGTTCAGTTAATGTTACTATTATTATATCATTGGGTATAATTACATAATCCACATCAAACGCAGAGCGAAAACAAGGCTTCTAAAGAGACCCAGACAGAAAAATACAAGAATTTCAGCTCAGTATAATTACATAATAATGTCTGCATACGAAATGCTAAATGAGACAAACTTCACTTGTACATTTTCATGTCTCTGTTTATATTTTGTATAATCTTCCTTTTTCTGTGCTGCAGATTCTTGAGCTTCTTTCATATGTCATAAAAGATATTTTAATAACCAATTGTATCTGTATTTACTGATTTTGTTCTCTGTTGTGTATTAACTGTTTACTAAAATTCACACTGCTGCAGGATGGTTGACACGTGACACTGTAGAAGTGAGTCAGTCAGATAATGTGAAACACTGCTTGAATGCACAGTGATTATTCTAATACTAGATTTTACTACATGAACAAAAAACAGGTATTTTGTCATTTAAAATATACTATATTTGTAGCTCAGGTGAAGCTGGTTGGCTGTTTATTGTAGGGTTGATGGGACGCTCTGTGTCTCCTCCTGTCCCTGAATTTATCACAGTGTACTCTGTGTGTTTTAATAAAAAAGTAAGTCGATTTGGACAAAAGCATCTGCCAAATGAATGTAAAGTACAAACAATAATGTCTACTGTCTGTCGTTTTTTTCATATGCCTTAAAAACTACAGATTGATACAGCGTTTTGAAATAATTTGTTTTTATATTATCAGTCAACAAAGCATACTTTATGCCCTTTCAACATTTTTTTTTTTAAATTTTAAACCACTTTTCAGATGTTTCATTTATGTTCCACCTTCAAAGAGAAGCTGAATACCAGTAAATACCCAGTTTGGGTGTTCAGGTAATGCCTCATAACTGTAATAATACAAGGTCACAATTTGAATATTTTTAAGTTTCCTAAATATATTTCCCTCAGCAGAACATCTTTAACCTCTTCATTTTCTTTCTCTGACTGTATAATTATAAAATTTGGAGGCCCTCATCATGATCCATGTCTATTTTAAACTGAACATCAGCTTTCAAACTGTACATGGCCTCTCCGTATCTACAAAAACATTCAGTTTGACCACACTGAGCTTTGTCAACATAAAATCATTCAGCATTCACCTCGACTTGCTCTGCTAACAAAGACTTTTGTAAAGAAAATACTGTTACAGCAGGAGAAGCTCTTCTCTGCTCCTGCACTGTAAGCATTCCACTTTGAAAAGATAATATTTGTCCCTCGAAAAAGTGAGGTCATTTGTAACGGCAGAGTCGATCTGCAACCGATCACGGGGAAGTTTTAGCAACATTCATCACCATATTCATTTATCATGGCGCTTGCTAAAGTGATCCATCAACACAAAGATCTGTTTGGCCCTCGATTGTTATTTCAGTTGATTACTACTAAATCAAGACCTGCTTCAGTTGGCAGATCTCTTCTTCTGTGGTGCTGATGACTGATTCTTCGACATCGCTACAGTAAATGGAATGAGAGCAGCTTCATTTGCAGTGTTTTTACAGCCAAGAATTATAGCAATGTTTTATTTAAATAGAAGCAGATATACCCTGTTATATAATATCACTCAGGGGGACAGTTCTGGTACTTCAGTCAAAGGTATACTTTAATAAAGGCATAGAAGTAGTTTTTAGTTTTTAAAGGAATAGTTTGACACTTTAGGAAATATGTTTGTTTACTTTCTTCCGAAAGTTAGATGAGAAGATCGATTCCACTCTCATATCTGTATAATAAATATGAAGCCAGGAGATTAATTTAGCTTAACATAAAGAGAAAACACAAGAATCCACCTTCCCACACCTTGAAAGCGCACTTAAACATGTTTTTTAATCTGTACAGAATCCGAAGTGTAAAAAAAAACAAGTTGCAGTCTTATGTGGGGTTATGTGCAGGACTATTTCTTGGACTGGAGCAGTGACTTCCTTCTTTATGCTATGATAAACTAACTGGTTCCTGGTTGTTGCTTCACATTTAGCGTGCTTAGATGATAGTGGTAGCAATCTTGTCATCTAACTCTCAACAAGAAGTGGATGTGTATATCCCAAAATGTCAAACTGTTCCTTAAAATATACTTACAAGTAAAAAGTAAATTGACTGTACAGTCTACATGTTGCCACATGTTCTTCCTGTTATACTCACAGTGATACAAGGCATTATTGTTGTAGTGCCATCCCAGACCTCTACAGAGCTATCATGTTTCTCTTTAATGGTTTCTATATGTTTAGAAACCAGCTGTGGTCTTCATATCTACTCTGTGATATATATATGTTTACTAAATGAAGAGGGGATTAGACCACTTAGGATCACCCCTCTTCTTCTGTGTGTGAAGGGTTATACAAGTTCAACGCCAACACATAACAGCTCTGGATTAGGAGCCGCGACTCCCATATCTCCATCTGTTATCACTCTGCTGGTGAAGGCATGTTGGTGCGTCAGCCTTCCCCTACAGCAGCAGCACAGCTGTGTGTGGTATTCGGTGGGTGGTATTCAGTGTTCAGTGTATTCAGTATTCAGCCCGTAAATTCATGGATCAAGTGCACTGACTCCTGTCCACTACGGTATGTTACAATATAGTCACCCCTCCACCCCTTAACATCTCTGTAGTATTCAGCAGCCAGCTGCTGCAGCTCCCCGTGAACATCTGCTCTCACAGTTTCAGGGTTACTTAAAATGAGACCTGCCCTTAATGCTAAATTAACTCGACTGTTCTGTGCACCCCCCTTTCTCGAGGAATCCACAGAGGAATCTGAAATGCTGAAACACTCACTCTGAGCTTCAAGATGAGTCACCAACATCGCTACAGGCTAAATGCATTTTTCAGAATAATTTTGTAATTTCTACTTCTGTAGCTTGCGTGCAGCTGCTGCTGCTCCCTTGGCACAGTTTTGTATTACTGTAATGTATGTACACGAAACATTTCATCAGAGTTTGAATGCTCACTTGGAAATTAAAATTAAATGCTTTTGAATGACTTTCCAGGTTATGATATGACGCAGGTCAAAATTTGATTTTAAACCTGCAGTAACTCGAGGAACAAGCTATAAACAGAACACTGACATCAGCTTATAAAGATGGCAAACCTGTTAACAGTTGCCTATTTATAAATCCAGCTAAGTGCTAAATGCTCCACTATGTTCACCAGCTAGTCGCAAACATCTGTCTGCTGTGTGGTGCTGGGCAGGTAAAGTACGGTGGGTTATTAGAGGGTTTTTTGCTATAAACAGCTGCCTGCTGCAACTGGAGGGGCGATAATTTGAGCGACCCCTTTCACATTACAGTAATATATACTGTCATTTGACCCATTGCTACTAAAAAAAATATTGATTAGTGCAGCTTTAAACAGTTAATTTAGATCATTCTTATCCATTTTAACATCTACTCCTTCTGGGGTCCACATTCTGTTAGGTAAAAGTGACACACACACATTTCCACATCCATAATCACAAAAATACTTAACAATACTAATGACAAAGCACTAAGACAAGGATTTTTCATGGTGGTATCACAGATTTGTCACAGAGACAATAAAGTGATTGATACAGCAAAATTGGATCTCCTGATTATAAATAATATATCACTTTTTCCCTCCAGTTGTCTCAAGTCAAAAATAACAAAAGTTGACCAAAAAATAAATTGGTAAATAACTGTCAGTCTGAACAGACTAAAATAAAGCAGTTATGTAGTCAACTGTGAATACATTTGGTTGAAAGTTAACATGGCTGTTATAAGTATCACCATTACGGTTTAATTATGTAAACATGTCAGGACAAAGAAGACATATTGATGAATTTAGGTGCTGCGTGTTCTTTGAAGGCCAGCCATTCATTTTAAAAGATCATTACAGCCTTAAATACATGAAGGCACCACTGTTACATGGACTCGACTTGCAGATGAGTTAATGTATGTTTTATAGGGGAGAGTTGTGAAGCAGCCAGCTGAAGATTTTTTTTTTTTTTTTTCTTTTTTTTTTGTTACAGCTGGCTTAAGTTTCACAGGCTCCAGCTGCACCGAAATTGAAAGTAAAAATACGGGTTAAGATTGGGTTACAACTGAGGCCAAATTCTGACCCAGACAGTATACATCTTTCAGCCAATAAGGCAGCCACTTTACAGGATTCATGGCCTTGTTTCTAGTTGTGAGCTTCAGAAAACAAAAAGGAAAACGCTGTCAAGGCAAGCATCAAAACTTCTCCAAGTACTCAAGTGACTTTGAGGTGAAACTTTTCCATTGACACTGCCCAAGGTTTATGTAACTTTGGAAGATCACATGCAGTCACGGACCACATTCTTTGCGTCTCCCTTTTATCTGTATGAGCCGAGCTGTAATGTCAGACCAGTAAATCACAGCCCGGTCTTTGTGTGTAGACTGAGACGTCCACCCAGCCCACAGCCGCCATAGCAGCCTACTTAAAGACCTTATTTATGCTCTATGCCTCGCTGCACACTTTTCCCAACACGGCCCATTAATCTGAAGAAGAACTGGAAGGAGCTGGCTCATAGGGGCACATTATATCTCAAAACACTTTATCATCGCTGGAATATGTAAAGGAAAGTTCATAATCCTGAAAATAGAAACCTTTATTTCTTCCTTGTTCGGTGTTACTTTCAACATTACGTAAATGAAACACACTCAATTCCAGTTAACAAAGGATGACGAATAGCCGTAGACATTTGAACAAATAAGCACACACAAAAAAAAATGCAGACAGTGGCCAGTTTTCACATTTTATTGGTGAGAAGCAAAGTGTTCACCCCTCTTTTCCCACTCTGCTTTATTTATTTCCAGCCGATTGTCTTTCTGCACCGTCTTTTACGGCTCTCCCAGCTTGTGTCTTTATGGAGCCACAGGAAAATACACTACGTCTCGCTTAATCATCAGTCAGCCGGTGGAGAGGAGCCATTTCTTCTGTGTGGTCCCCGCTGCAGCGTCTAAAAAACTCCACCGACGCTGCTGGAAAACAGTCATCTCTTTGGCCGTCACACTTCAGTGACACTCTGTTCGTCACAGTGCTGCGGCACATCACATGTCTGGCTCTAGACTTGGAAGTGCCGGACCCGAGATGTGGAGGCGTCCTGATGGTTTGTGTGTCATGAGAGAGGGGGTGTACAGGGTCAGCTGCGAGGTCACCGACAGCTTCATCCTAGCTTCAGTCAGAACACCTTTATAACGGCTGACTCTTTGTGATCTCTTTGTGTCTGTTGGATTTTTGAAGATATATTAGCTAAAACGTGTGCAGGTGTGTTTTAGCCACCAAGTGGAGGAGCTGCTGTACACATACCTTGCATGCTAAGCGCACACATTTAGAACATATATGTATTTGCCGTGCCAAAGGGTCGACATTTATCAAGCCGGCTACAATATGGACAAAGTCTGAAGGTGGCGTTGTTTGACTCTAACCCCAAATACAACTGCCTTTTCTTGCACGTACACCCATAACAAATCAGGCAATTTTTGGGCGTGTTAATACGGGTCCCGTATCCGGAACGCCTCCATCCAGTGATAAAAACGTGTTTTTTAGCAGATGTGACATGTGTGTAAAGATTGAGAGGGTGCCAGTTTCTTAATGGAATACCTTTAAAATATGATACCCAGTGTGGTGAAAGAAGCACTTGGTCTGTTTATGATTTTTAACAACTGACCATTGTCACCCTGTTCGTCTGATTACTCCTTCGCTGCTTTGTTGAAAAAAGAAAAAGAAAAGAGACAGGATGGTACCTTGATACTCCTTTCTTGGTATGAAAAGAGACGAACAGCAGTTGAGGCACTGAGGAAAGTAGCTTTGTGTTTCGAACGTTTGCACAAATATGAATAGATTAACATTTGCATTTCCATTTGTTTTGTGAATGTTGAAAAACAGATGATACATTTCAAGCTGTTTATATTATATTCCATTATATTTTGAGTTGTCATCTGGTGCCTGAGTTTTGTGTCTTCTACATAAATAAAGACATTTCCATCATAAATTGATGCAGAAAAGACACAAATTGGTACATAAGAATTTA